>NC_072452.1:20938346-21538346 GCF_027596085.1 Anoplopoma fimbria
TCCATTACAAGTCTTATTTACATATACTTTTAGTATTTTAGTATTAAAAGGACTACTACATTTTTCCAAATAACTGCAGTCAGTGTTATATTATTACACTATTATTGATTTAATGTTGTCGTTGGTCAACCTGGAGGTCATTTTACCTACTTTTTTATACTTTTAGGTAGTTTAATCTATAAAATGACTCATATTTTATAAATGTATCATACATTTTGTCTGTAAAATCTTAATCTGAAAAGTAACTAATAACTAAAGATGGGAAGGATTATACAATTTCCCTCTGGAATGTAGTTTAGTTGATCATTACAATGAGAATACTCGTAAAATTTAAGTACCTCAAAACAAAACTTAAGTACATTATTTGCATGTACAATTTTACTGGACTGGAAAACAGCAGGCTATAAATTGGGAATCCTGGAATACATAGATATCTATATGAGTGCAACCCTATATACTGTTTTTATGAAGCAACACATCTATTTATTGAGCAAATGTTGCGTTAATTTGTGGTTGGCATGGCTGTGTGTGAAAGCAAAATTATGACTGATAGGAGGGATGGTGAGCCAATTGATTTTATTGCCTCTGTGTGTTCTTGTCTGTGCTGCGCAGACAAGGCCTCACCTCTCGGCTCATTAAGAAAGCAGGTTTAACTGCTGCAGAGCCCGGTGGCAGAGGGATCAGCACGCTAACCGCTAATTGGGCTGTTTCAAGGAGAGCTTGAACTAGAAAAATGTTGCTTAATGATCCGTTGCAGCATTGCTCTTTGAAACGCGGTTGGTGTTTGGAGACATGAGGGCAGAGATTTGCCTGATCTGGTTGTGTTTGTTCAAATCTACAGCTCTGCACTTGTTCAAAGCATCATAATGTGTTTTTGTTCTACAAATCCAGCATTAGAAACATTGAGAAAGAGCAAGTTTTGATTGTGCAAAATCTAAGTTAACAATGAATCTTGTGATGACTTGTGTGACTGTTTTCTTGTAAATGCAGTGGAGGTGCGTGTCCACTAGGGGGAGCAGTGTTGCAGAAAATCATTGTGTCCCTGCAAGAGTTTCGAAGACAAAGAATCTGGTGCAGCTGAACAGCAAATCCACTAATTTAGACAGGTCAACAAAAAGAGGCGTTTTAATTGAAATCAAAAGTTTTAAATGAATATGCAGGGATTTACCTGCATATTATAATTTTAAGATCTTTTTATTTATTTATTATATTTATTTATTATATCAACTATAGTACTTCCAAATATTTTGCCACTTTATGAAATATCAGCTTTGCTTTTATGGTAGATGAATGACATATTCCCACATTAGTATATTATGTAAGAATAATGAAACCTTATTATTTGTATTGGAGGCTCTGTCATGGATTTTTTGTAGATTTAACATTTTTGTTTCAAACAACCTTACAAACAAACAAGCCTGACAAAAAATCTGTCCATCATTTCTATTAAATATAACAATCATTAAAATAAATATAAATATATATTTCAAAATGTACTATTAAAACAAATTTTAGAGAGTAGAGATTTTAACAGTTGTTTGTTTTACACCATAGTACCACAATCATTGCTTTATCATCAGAATTTTCTGCATCAATTGTCATAATGTTAAAAATATATATTTTGCTACATGATAGCTATAATTAAAAAAAAAAATTAGATCTGATTGTGGCAAAATTAAAGGCAATCTCAAAAAAGCATTACATGTTTTTATTGCCTTCACACAGATTTATGATTATTATTGGCTCATTGTCATGTACCAAATTGATTATATTTCACTAATACAGATTAAAAGTGTTTGTTCGACATATAAATGAAAATGTAAATCTGGAAAGTTAATTTTACTGTGCTTAATTTGTTTGAATTGACTTTTGAAATCAGCAAATCCACTGTCTGCAAAAAAATAACCAAATGTTTTTTTAATTCTTTCATTTTTATTTATTTAAAATATATGTTTTGAATTTTTTTTTTATGTCAATCAGTTGGACAATTTGTCACGATCATGAATTAAATAAAATGTTTTACAAATGAAAGCAGGTTAGAAAACCACAGAGTTAACATCAACTGTCAGGGTGCTGTTAAATTGGCAGCCTCTCAGGGCCATTAGTCCTCTTATCTGCCAACTGTAACACATTAATCATGTGGCTGCATTCAAGCTTTTAAATATTATCCAAACCTTCATGTTCACAATTTGTTTGAATGGCGCGGCTATGCTCAGATAAGAAATAAAAATTAGAGCCGCATTAAATGGAGCCTGTTCAATTTGCTACAGTAGAAGCTATTCATCTTGATTAGCATGGAGAGATTGTGGGCTGCGTCAAAATGTTCTTTGACGGGCCTTTTTGTGTCTGTGTGTGTGTGTGCGAGTCGGTGCATGTGCATAAACACTCCTGCAGTAGGATTTCAGCTGTCAACATCTGAACTTTGTTTTGTTCATTTCCTTTCAAAGAGTCCTTCTTTGCTATTTAGTTCAGTTGGACATTTTGTTTGTTTTGATTCGAATCCCTAGAAATCCCCTTTGTCTCTGCTAAGAGTAAAACAACTTATTCATTTAAAAACAATAATTTCCCACGAGCATCCCTCACGGATGCTTTTTGCCAAGATATTTTCTCTCATCCACAATATTTCCTTGAGCCTTAATTAACAGAACGAGGATTTAGTGTCCTCCAATCGTATCACTTAGGGGACAAGTATGAACCCTTTTAGATCTCCAGATCCAAATGAAAATGAATACGTTTAAAGTGGGAGCTTTATTAAAAACACCCTTATTGCCAAAACTCTTCATGGTGTAACATTTTTCGAAAACTGAATCCTGCAAGCATGTGTGTGTTTGCATCAGAGGTGTTTGCATGCATTCTGACCATGCAGGTAAGGGTATTATTGCCATGTTATATCAGAGCAAAATACCCTATTGTGTTGATCTAATACGATTTCATTGATACCCTTATTTTTGTATCGAAGCTGGTTTTAACTGAAGTTTAGTATCTCATTAAATCGGACCATTTTCATGCTAAAAATGACAGTGTTTTCTTCAGAATTGATTTTTGGTCTTAACATATCTGAGGCAGCATTCAGACCATAATATAGCCATAAAAGTCTTGATGTAAGCCATCTGAATTACTTTATGGTCCTCATCTATTTAGGGTCATGACCTCAATTGTTTAATGGTGCTCAATATGGAATTCAGAGCATATCTATTGCCTCCACACGGCTTGCAAAATGGTGACTGCTGAGCCGGGGGCTAGCAGCAAACTGTTAGCTGAGAGAGCTAACAGTGTTTATCTGAGTGGAACCTGAGGGAGGGCGCTTCAGTGACAGCGTGGATCGGGACGGTGTTATCAGGGAAACCACTGTATGAGCACAGTGCAGAGCAAAACAAAGGAGTTGCATGCATGCAAAAAAAAGGCACGTGTTGCCGGTCAAGCTATGTAAATAAAGCACAGTGAATTCGGATTACAACACACACAGAGGGAGAGTGACTTCATTCTCTCCTCGGGAAGACATTATTTCACTATATCTTTACATGGAAAATAGTTGTTTGTTGATATATTAATGCTAAAATTTTCGCAATTAGCACATTTAATGGAAAATATGGGGTAGCCTACCTTCTTCTATTAAAAAATATTTTTGGGAATAGCAATTACAATTGTACATGTGTAAACTCAGTAAATATGCTAGGCTTAAGTTGAACATAAAGGTGGATCTGGAAAATCAAATGGCCACAAAACATGCAGAACTTGCGAAATAATTGCAATATTCATCTTTATTTTTAACTTTAAAGAAGTGATTCAGACCTCATGTTTTTTTTTTTTAAATACTTTGCAACAATTAACTGTTATCATAAAAGCCACAATTAAAAATAGAAGACCAGATTGTTTGAAAACTGAATTATGTCCTTCATACAGTAATTAAATAAATGAAATATAGAATCAAGATTTCATTGCAGGTTTCAAAGACTTAAACTAATGTGACCTCACGGTTAAAAATGAACCTCCATCACATTAGCAGTGCATGAATTGTTCTGCTGCCCAGCTGATGCAGTGGAATCATTCTTTGCCTAAACAAAGCATTGAAGAGCAGCTCTTATACATGTGCTTCAGTTCTAACCCTGAAGCAGATTCATACCAGGCTTAGAAAAGCTGTCTTGAATAAATTACGACCACGAGTGAATTATGTCTCTGCTGTCAGGTAAAGATGTGCTTAAAAAGTAGTCAGTGGAAAACGGATCATAAAATTTTACGACATCAAGGCAAAGGTGCAAGGAGAGCACAATAAATCTTTGATGTCCTTCCAGGGATCCATTCGCCCGCCATATGATTCTTCTGTCAGGTGGAAGAAGACTCAATAAAGTCGTCTGACCTCGCAGCAGGTGTGTGGGTATACACCGTAAAAAAACGTGTAAACTCTTGAATGAAACAATGAAGTTTTAAGCAGCACCATAAACATTTATGAAGGGTGTCATTGAGGACACTTCAAAAAAAAGTCCTATTTTTTAAAAAAGTATTTCACAGCAGTAGTGAAGCAGCAGAGGGATTCAAGAGAGTGTGTTTCAACTGTAATTCAGGTAAACCCAGGGAGATTACCTTATTGTCTTTCTCATTTAGAGGAAAGGCCTGACAAAATTGCAGTCACAATCACATAAGCACTGAGCTGAAAATTGCTGAGTCCTCGGCAAGCAACAACAACAAGCCCACAGGTACAAATCTGAATAGATCTTGGAAAAAAAACGAGATATACACAAATCTTTATTTAGTTTGCTTTAAAAATATTCATGCTTATTGTATTGTGCACTAAAGGCATAAAATCTAAAGAACAATCTGAGATACTCACAATGGTTGGACGAATGAACTTCACAGCAATCTCAAAGTTTGCTCATTTATGTGTTCACAGTTTGTAGCGTACAAAGCGCTGATTGTGTGCACGTTGACACTAGTCCAGGGGTTTTCCAAAGCTCTTTTCATGGTGCGTGTGGTTACATGGAGAGGTAAGAGAGCTTAAACCTTCAAAGGACTGCGCCTATTATTGTGTATAATTAGGATGATCTGAGGGGTTACAGTAGAAATCTGAGCCCTCTCAGTGCTCTTGTTGTCACATGGCGGTGGCGTCTGAGTCAACAGACAACAATTTAGTCATTAAATTTCCAGTTAATCTAAATCTGCTGTGATAAAACAAAGCAATTTAAAGATTTGAGATTTTTTCAACACGTTGAATGTTTACTCTGCAGTCTGCATGTTTCAGGTAATTTATTGGATACAAAACAAAGCAGACTAAAGCATTCTGCCTCCTTTAATTGCACTAAGTGGCACTTTAATGGATCTAAAGCTGACTGAAATCTCCACATCATCTGATAAACCATGAATGCACTTTTATTGTGGTGATAGAAAGCTAAATACCCAGCTTAACAATGACAGCTATTAGCTTTTTGGTGACATAATGCACCCTCTGTTAGACATACTGTGAGCCGTCAGCTCTTGGGCAACAGATTATGTGAACATTGAATTATTGGAGTACTTATACAACTTGGCTGACTCAACAGAATTTGCTTATTTGATTCCAGTTTTCAGAAGCCTTTCAATGATATCGCGATTTTTACTTTGAAAACATCGTATATGCATAATGTCCTAAAAGCAAGGTTAACTGTAGCAATGATAAAAAAAACGGGCAGCTAGCTAACAAAGCCCAAAAAAAACCAAATTAGTTGCAATTGAGTTGATTGTTCTCAAGCTGCAGCTCGTAATGTTTTGAATCTGGGCCTAAGTACTGTGGCAGTAACCATCCCCTGTCACCAAATCTATCTCACGGTCAATAATACTGAGTACATCTACTCTAAAACTCCATAGTGATCTCGATGCTGTTTGGAGATTTGGGACATTTGCGGTATCACACTCCTGCTTGCCATTTTGTACCCTTGAAGGCCTCACCGCTGACTAAACATGGTGGTACCTTGACAAATTCAACACTCACTCACTCACCCACTCACTCACTCTCCAGCGGCTATTTCAGCATGTAAGAATATACAACTGTCACGGCTACAGCCAGATACCCAGGCCCTCAGCTGTTGATTGAGGGATCACGAGCGAAATGGGATGTTGCCAATTCCAAAAGGTGCGGAGATGGAGATAAATAGCTGTGGGGCTCCTCAGCATTGCAGAGGAATGTCACCCAGCGTGGATCCTTCTGATACCAGCGGCCAAAACAGCAACCTTCTCCCCTGCAAGGGAAAGAGTAAAGAAGGATAGCCGCCACTTCTTGACGACAGGTAAAACGCGCAGCTGACACAAACTGTCACCCAACTCCCAGAACGCACTGGGGCTGGAGATTTGCAGTCTGCCTTATTGGCACTGGCTTTGAGCTTGAGTTGTAGAAGAAAAGCTTCTACCAAACCCTTGCAATGCTGAGAAGGGAAATATATGTCAACGTATGACTGGCTATTGACATGTACTTTACACTATAATTAATGTGAAACAGTATGCCGTTGGGGTGCCCTTCCATCATCCAAAGCCAGGCCAAAAGAAGCCTGCCTGCTTTAACGAACTGACAGTAAATTAATTTGTATTCATATTTAAGGATGAATTGGCTAACATGCATATATCTTCCTTTTAGCTGAGGCTGTAAAGTGAAAAACTTTCATCGTCTATGCTAGACTTTTCGCACCATTGTTTTTTGAAAAATCTGTAAATGATATATGAACTTTAAAAAATGATTACGTTTTTTATGAGAGTGAATTGTGGAAAGAGAATACACACATTATGTAGCAAGAACTTGATGAATTGATAATTCCAGTTCTAGAAAAAGAGGTCTGACCCTGAACAACAGAGGAGGTAACTCTAGTGTACACATTTTAAAATGCCTTCTGTCAATGTCAATTTTTCAAATTGTAAATGTAATGCCCTGCACAGTGGATAATGAGCTCTGGCACTTGGACGGCCATTGTTGCATTGGACACTTTAGTATTTGTTCGGCAACTGCTCCACTCTCTCAACAGGGTACTTAATCAAGATTCCTCTGAGGGACAATAGCATTATTGAGCTGGCTCTCTTAGCCCACAGGGACCAAAGTCAACATTTATTTTGGAATGAGTGACCCTTACAGCACGCTTACAAAGATAATATTTCATGACGGATACTGCAGGTATGTAGCCTTCAGATGATTGACATTTTTGAAGGCCAGTATCAAAATACACATCAATTTTTTTTATTATTAAATTTAGACAGTATTTAGCTTTTGCATTTTTGACAATGGGTAAAAGCCCCTAATAAAATGTTAACGATTTCCTGAATTTTCACACTATTTTAAGTCTTTTGGTAATAGCATCTTTATAAAAAGGATAACACACTCTATAGATATTCTCTGCTGGAGCTAACATGGAGCCCACACTGTCACTAAGAAAAAAAAACAAAAAAGCATTTTCAGATAGAAGCAGAGAGGTCTACAATATGCGTTTGAAGGATACATCCAGGATAAAAAGGTAAAGATAAGCTAAGGAAGCTAAAGACTACAGATCACAGTAAAAGTGAACCACCACATCACCTGGCGATCAGGACAAAAGACAATGCAATTCAGGAACAATACTGTTCATGTAAAGGGTATGTCTTGATTCACTGTTACACTGAAAAACAAATGCAAAAGCAGCATGTGTAGCTTCAGTAGCTAGCGTAGCATAGAAATGCCTACGCTTTAATATGCGTACTTAATTAACGTACTTTGCTAATGTTAGCTCCACAGGTTTTTACTAATGTAACGTTTTAGTGACGTATGTCTCCTTTCAACCTCTCCTGGTAATGAGTATCACTATTACAAAATGTTTAACAATGAGTAGCTCTGAATCCACAAAACCAGCCTGAAAAGTAAAATGTGTAATGATTGCATGAGAGTCTTTTGAGCAGATCCATATTGTTAGACCCTGGTCAGAGCTGGATGATGCTACGCTATGATTGGCCAGTCTGCATTCAAGGCGCAGGACTTAGCAAAGGGTGAATTGAAAGGATGATATAATCAGCAAAAAGCTACTTTTAGCTACGTGTTTAAATATACTGGCATGTGCAATGTAACTGCCGTTACCATCTTCCTCCCAATCCAGTCAACAGAAAATGTGAACTTCTCCAATAAGGCAATGTCTTAATGCCATATTGTATGCTACAAGTACTGTGCACAATGACTAATTTGGCAGTCGGTACACTATAACGTTTTTGTAAAGGAATTATTTTAATTTGCCTCAGTTTGTAGCCTCCTTTTCCCCCTATTGTGCATACTATTGTGAGAAAAATAATGTATATCTATTCCACATTGAAAAATGGAGTATTTGATATGTATACATTTAGTTACTTTTCAGTGTGAACATACTGTCCTTTTATTAAAAGTAATTTGGGACAACTTTCACGGAGAGATCAGAGGCAAAGGTCAGCTACACAGCGGTCCCTTTCAAACGTTGGACGCTCCAGTTAAAATATGTTCCAAAAATAACCTGAACTTAATTCCAAAGATACAATGTACCTTGATCCCACTGTAATAACAGCGTCTATTTGCGGTGGGTCTGTCAGATTAAAATGTTGTTTTCCTGGATCCAAAGTTTGTCTTTAACACGTTACAGAGAAATGTGCTCTGGCATACCACGCTCACAGTCAAATTCAAGGAGTAAAGTTTTTTCCAGAGCGGCTGGATGAATTTGCAGATGGATTCCATAAAAGTCTGCTGTCTACAAACTCAAAGAATGACTGAGATGAAACCTCCCACCTGCGTATGCGTTTGTGTCTATATAAGTGCATGTGCACATTTGTCTCTCCTGGAGACATACATAATAATTTATGGAATTATTTATAATGTCCTGCCTTACGGAAATGGCTGTAATTCAAAGCACGGGAACACTTTGGTTAATAATATTTAAAATGTATATAACAGCACTGATAGAATAAATATTCTTATCGTATTATGGCCGGGACACATTATCATTCAAACTGTCCACTTATTTAATATTTCCAGCTAAGTTGTGAACACCTCGTTTAGATGAGGGAATGTTGAATTGGTGCAAGTCTGTCTCTATAACTCTATCCTCACAGCAGGCTAAGTGTCAATCCAGAGTAAACATCTTGGGCAGGTGTACCAAGAGCCAAAAATCCATCTTCAGCTCAGCGGAGTCTGTGTGGATCTGTGCTGCTGCTCAACTGATGAGTCTGGAGGAGCAGAATCACAAAGTGCAATAAATGGCTGGAGAGTAAAATGGCCACATTGCTGTATGATATGGATACAACAATATATATTTAGTATTTAATAATAAATAAAACACATGTTGTGTATGTATATATATTAATACCAAAAATATTACAATTACATTTTTTGAATTCTGTTTTGTAAAAAAATATTTCTTTACCATTTGCTGCAATACTTGACTTTATTTACTTGAAATACTTGCTGAATAACACATTAAAATCAATGTATCAACAACTTTATATCTACTAAAAGCAAAGATTTTATGAGTAAGATTGATTGTATTACTAAGAGCTATGTTATTATAAACATATATTTGTGTAAATTTGACGTAATGAACAGTAAAAGTCAATTATTGCTGTAGTGATCAAGTATTCTTCCTTGCTGAGTGCAGACAGGCTGGGGTCAAATGCTAACTCCTCCCACAACAACCACCCTGTGATCTTTGATGAGCCAACTGCTGACATACCATGACATAAAAAGAAAAGGAATCAAGTCCAGCATTTGTACTTCAATCAATTATCAGGACCCTTCTAAACACGTGTGTATTTTGAAGAACACAAGCATGCTGTTCTTTTGTAATAACATTTTTCTGTCAGAATATTTTAAGGCGTATGTTGTTCTTAATACATCGTGTTTAAAAGTAACAGAAATATAGGCTTTGTTATTACTGATGATCACTGATGTGTGTATTTGATATGACATTTATTCGTTTGACGTACATGTCTGTGGTATTTCCGAAAAAGCACCAGGGGATGATCCAGTTTGATTTTACAGTATTTGAAGTCTGAATGTTTTTACAGTCTTTGTTAAAGATGAAACTACAGTAGGAATCAAACGTGTTATAATAATAAATAGTGAAGTTTGACATGTGTTTGTTGGTTTAAATGAATAAATCACATCGCCACTGCCAGACATACAACTATGGAAATATTTGGCTCTTGCTTTGTGAAACAAAATGGCTTCTCCTTTTCCCTCACAGTAAATACAGAAAAGAAACCTCAAAACAAAACAGTCGAGAGGATAACCATTGATCCTCATCTAAGCCACGCTCAATCACACTTAAACGGGGCGGCTCTTCCTACCAGAGGAACCAGCACAAACCTTTAAGTCGACAGCTAATGCCCGGTTTAGTCCTCTCTCTCTCTCTCTCTCTCTCTCTCTCTTTCTCTCTTTCTCGCTCTCGTTTTCTTCCCCTCCTCAAAACTGCCATGCTACAACTTAATACCAGACGAGCTCACGCTGGGCGGCTGGGAGTAGCTATCAAGGCCTGACTCCACACACTCAGCCTTTGCCTTTGCGTTCCATTTTGTTCTCGCTATTCTTCGTCTCACCCCCTCCAATTTCTTTTTTTTTTGCGGGTCACCGAACCCCGGGACAAAAAGTGTGTGTGCTCCACCCCCTGATCCTCGGACGCCAATGCCGAGACCAGAACGCCACACACAACGCGTTGGAGATGACATTTCCTCACCCTTGAGCCCACCCCTCCCTCCCTCCCTCCTCTCCCCCTAATCCAATCAGCAAGGCCTGAGTTTTTCTAATATACTGGTGGTCTCATACTCTGACTTTATCCCTGCAGCTGTGCCGGACCGCTCATTGGCAAGATTAGGGCCTCCACAGTTCCTCTGATCATGTATTTCAATATGAATGGGACCAATAAGGGGGTGGATTATGGCTTAGTTACTTTGGAAATCCAAGGCCCCCCTTTGATGCCCCCGAGTTTGAACGGCAATGGCAGAACCCTGCCTGGTCGGCATGGCGTGGCGGCAAACGCCACCTGGCAGTCAAATGTTTGCTCATATGCGCTCATTAAACAACACCACACTGGCACTGTGGGTACCGACTGCGGGCCCGATGGCGAGCCTTGGCCGCGGCCAGATGGCGCCGTCGCCAGTATGCCAGGTGGGGTTCGTCGTTGCCACTCGCGAGATGCCTCATGGACGAAGGGTGGGAGGTGTGGGAGGAAGAGGAGCACGGATGGAGTGTGTTGCCAACTCTCTGTGGAGAATAAACAAACACACACATTCTAGTTACCTTCGCTGCTGCGCACACTCATTTTCCATCCCGACGTCGATCTCTCTGTTCCTTTCACACACACAGTGGATATTTTATAGATATTTACACATTATTATCAACACTGAATTGATCCCGGAAAGATTCCCTTAACATCACCTGCATGTCTAAGTGCAACTGAATTTCAACTCCAAAAACTAGAAACATACATTCACACGCTGAGGTGTCCTGAGAGCAACGGCCCCTCGACGGCACGGCCCCTACGGGGTTTTTCATTAGTCGTTGAGGCCTGTGTCGTCTTCTCCGCCGGCCCTCCTGCCCTTGCATTTGGGGCCCTTTGTGTGTGAAGTGCTAGAGGTGATTAATATTTGTTTTCCCTCCTCTGTGGGAGAGGAAGACCCAGCTGATCCACTGTGACCCCTCCTTAATCCCCAGCGGGTCGGGCCAGTCTCTCCGTTTCCTTCTCACTTCTTTTGGGGTTTTACCTCGGAGAAGGAGCCCAGCCCGTACTAACACACAGGTTGGATCTGAGGGTCACATAAGTCCCGGGCTATTTAATGCTCACGTTGAGTTTAGAGCTGAGCCACGACGACAAGGTTCTTTACGAGGGGGCATTGAGTTTTTATTTGCCGCGTCCCTGCTCCGGGAAATGACTCTTGTAAAAATTGTTGTCAAGACAGGTGATGATGAGTTGGACATTTACATGGAAACTGCAAACAAACCGGACTGGGACAGTTTTGCATCAACCTGCACATCTCTTGCAAAACAGCTCAGTGCGGCAGGATGTTTATCTTCAAGTTTTCCAAAATAAATGTCTCTGTGTCAGGTTAAAGAAAACAAAATTTTACGTCAAATTTAAGAAAACTGCTACTAAATGGCCTCTATGAGTAACACGCTGCTCTCCAGGTAGTTTAGACAGTTTGGACAGGTCAGAAAATAGGAGGATATCCTGACTCAATTGGGCTGAGATGGCCAGGTTGAGGGTTTTTTGGGGCTTTGTTTGAGGCCGGTGGAGGGGGGGGGTCTTGAAGGATTGAGTGGCTCGCGGTTTCTATTGAGCACTTGATCCTGTTGACAGATATACTGCTCCCTTTGTGACCACATGGCTGTGATGGAAATGGCAGGTGCAGTATGGGTAGCCGATGGAAAAAAAAAAAAAAAAATCCTTTCTAGCGTTGTGTTTCAGTGGTTGTAAAAACACAGCTGTTTTCAGCTTTCTGAACCGGCTGCGCACTCGGTTTCCAATTCTCTCTAGCTCCTTGTTGCCTTGTTGGCGTAGTTACTAAACTCGCAAACACAGTCTTATGGTCTTAGCTCTTTATAAGAGCTTTAGTTGGAAAAAATGTACAGATCAGTATTAGCGATCAACACTGTTGGATGGAAGCTCTTAGCAACTGGCTCAAAAATCGCCTCGGAGTAACTGATAGTAATGGGAAACTGCTCGGCTATTTAACACGCATTTTAACACACAATGAGGAGATGAGCTGAGGGAACAAGTATTTTATTAAGTTATGCAAAATATAATGTATAATACAAATGACAAAAACAACTTTAAAACACGGACACATCTAAAAAATAACAATAAATTGACAATTTTAGTTAAAATTAATATATAAAACTGATCATACCTATTATTTGTTTTTATTCTTGCTTTTAAGACTTTATCTACCTCTTATTATGTAAGTATCATGAACATTTAAACCCTGAACCTTTTACATTTAATTAACATTATATATAATTTCTATGAAAAGAAAAAACATATTTCATTGACTGTTTGTCTTTAGATATAGCCTGTGGGATCATTTGTTTCCGAGTCCTGTTCTCATAGTAACAGGTTGTTATTATCGTAGCCAAAATAATATCAGCAAGTGCAGAAGCAAAATAAAAATATTTAAATTTTGTTCAAATCAAGTTTTTAAGGCAAAGTGTGCAAAATAGTTTGTAATTTAGGGCACTTTTAAGTAGAATGACTGTATATGATAGAGTGGTCAAAAGAAAAAAAGCAATAATAAGTAGAAATGTTTCATAAAAAAAAGGTTTCATAGTCAGTTAGTTATAATATTTTATTCTTTTTTTAACGTTTATTATTATTATTATATATTATATAAATGAATTGTACAATTTATCAATGAAGCCTATATTGCTTAAAAAATGATAGATTAATTTGTAAAATTTGTATTCATAGTATTTCATTTCATGGACATTTTCATATTATCCTTTTCGTGTTATAAACATTATAACATTATAAAAATTACATTATTATACATTATTATTAATAACAGTAGTGGCAGTAATAATAGTTGTATTCAGACATTTTACAGTATATTGTCGAAGGATTCATAAAATCATCATTACTCTTGTCGAACAATACTGACATTCCCAACTACTGCAGCAATTGAAAATAATAAACTAAACTGTCAATTATGAACAAAAAGATTGAAGAAAAACAAAAGTTGATTTGGTGTGTGTGTGTGTGTGTGTGTGTGTGTGTGTGTGTGTGTGTGTGTGTGTGTGTGTGTGTGTGTGTGTGTGTGTGTGTTGTGTGTTACTCATCTTAAACATGTTTTTTTTCCTGCTCCTTTAAAATCCAATTCAAACCCAATACTGTCGTCTTTAAATTCATTTTTTTAATCACTGTGTGCTCAGTACAAACCTTATTTTTTCATATTTAACCCATTTTCTTTACTAGATTCCTGGTTTGCATTCGACAGCTCTGTGTCTGACATGGTCCGGTCAGCGTTGTGTGGGAGTGTGTTCAGTTGGTGAAGCAAAGCTTTTAGCTCTCTATGAAGTTGTCTAATGAGTGGCGCCGAGTGTCACAACTCCTCCACAAATTACTTTTCTCCGCTGCCAGTCCTCACTCCCCCACTTTTGTTCCCCCCCTTTTCTTCTTGTCAACACCTTCAGGCACTGCCTTCTCTTTGGACAAGCCATCAAACTGCACTTTTAATTTTGCAGCATTTTGTATCTACCAAATAATGAATAAATTGACAATTGATTTAGGTCAAAACTAAATATAAGCTTGAAAAAAATAAGCTGAGACATGAATAAAAAATATGATATTGAGGCAGAACTGTATTTGCCTGATGAAAACTTGTAATGTGCTTTTTAAGAGATATATAAAATCATTTTAAGAGTGTCTGAGAACAGCCTTCTTCAAAATATGTTTAACCTTATTGAACCGGCTCTGGTCTTGCAAGATTTATTACAAATGCCACAGTAGAATAAGCTTAAAATCCTCAATGACCAACACAACATCACTGCTACACCAGGAGGACTAAAGCAATAGAGGTATTGATATTTGCCAATGATAAATAAAAGCACACTATTCTGTGTGGATTCGGCACAATGACACATAGATTGACGTCTCATCGACAAAAACCTGAGCTCGGAGCCTTGATCTACGCCACCAGAGTGCACGCTGTCACTTTCCACTTTCCCAACATGAAGCCATCATACCTGCTCTGGGGTTTTCACTGATGAACGACATTGCAGTGTGCTGTGCCTCACTACGGGGCCATTTGTGGAGAGATAAGAGAGACTTCCTGGATTAAGGAGGTAGTTGAGGTACATCTCCAGAGAGCCTGTTTGTTTGGGTAAGACAGCTCCTTCATTACTGCAAAACTGTGGGAGGCTGGGAAGCCAACCTGTCTCCGAGATAGCACGGGACTGCTGCCAAAATGTACTTAACCAGACTGAAAATGCAACCCACTTACCATTGGTGCCTCTAATATATTATCATGAATAGTGCATTAGTCAAAATGCATGGTTTGGGGGCATTAATATTAAACAGACGCAGACATACTAGCTTTTAAATATCACATATCCCACCTCACATGGTGTGAAACTGCACACTCTTGATGTTCAGATTTTTTTTTATAAGTAGTTTTGCTCAGTGGGTGGCCCAGCATGACCTGGCTGGTGAGCCTCGGTATTAAAATGAATGAGCTCCTGATGCCAGTGTCACTTAAAAAACACAAGCTGACCATCGTGTTCTTATCCAAGCATACAGGATTACACTCAGAGCAGTCACGCATAGGCTTACACACTCATCTCAGACAGAAGAAGGAGAAAATATAAAAAAGAAGAGATTGAGCCCAAAACATTAAGCTTTGCTGTGTTTGAACAGCACATTATTAGCCGATCTGGGTATTTAAGCCAAAATGAGTCATTTATTTGGTCACATATTTTTATATTTTTCTCCACAACATATCCCCCTTCTCTCTTGATGTGTCTCTATCTCTACTGTCCAATGAATTTAAATGCCAAAAAAACAACTACATCACCCGTCGACCACCCCAAGTAACATCTTTGAGTTGGTTTACTTTTCAGTTCAAACTGTTCAAAACCAAAATGTAATATCCACTGAAATGAAAAAAGTGGAAAAGCACCAAATCCTCACCATTCAGAGGCTGAAACTAGCAAATACTTGGCTTTACTCATAGCATCTTATGGTGTTAGATTTTTTTTTTTATTTTTGGCTATTGATGAACTCCACTGGAGCAATTTTAAGTATTTTAAGTATTAAGTTCCAATGTTAAAATTAAGCTTGTTTTTGGAATCCAAAATGTTTTCTCCAAAACTGCTGTCACAAAGTTAAGTAAATTGTTATTTGTAAAACCTAGACAGTTGTTGTTATTACGTTGATAAATAATTAATCTATATGCCAAATCACAAGATGTTAAAATATATACTTTATGAACTCTTGCAACACAATATACACTTATCATAACTAAAGCACATCAACATATTTTATGGTTACGTTTAGACCAGGTGGCAGCCCAAGGGTGGGAAAAGTGTAGTCAGTGAAGAAGTGCCTTACACTTGCATTCTCTCTAATGGCCAGCAGGTGGCAATTCCACTGGTTGCAAAATGAAGTCTGATTGTTTAAAAGGCCCTGCTACTCACTTGATTTATTACCTCATTAAACATTGTAAACATGAGCTTATGGTCTCAATCACTAGTTTCAAGTCTTCTTCAGTACAACGATGTTTATATAGTTATTTATTGTCCTATTTAGAGTAAATTGGACCACAAAGCTGAGTATGCTTTTGGGCGGGGCTACCATGTGATAAATCGCTAAACCAGCTTTGTCTGTGGGTGTGTTGTGCCAAACTGGAGGCTTCAAAACATCAGACCACAAACCAATAGAGGACGTTGCGGTGACTACGTCCAATTCTTATATACAGTCCACGGTTTAGACACTCATTTAACCAAAACTACAAATATTCCGGAACCTGCTGCCAAATCCAGACAGCAGTTACATTTACCTCCAAACGCACTTAAGCAGAACACATAAGTGGTAAATAAACATAATTTCTAGGCAGAATATAAGCACATTTTGATGTCTAACTCAACAGGTGAATATTTTCCTCATATATCGGTCAAATATAAGTAGTTTCATATACACATGCATAGTGATCTGTTTAGTGCTGGTGTGCTGTAGCGCTGCGTTGGGCCTCTTGTTGCCCCAGTGGCGGTGGAGGGGGAATTAGATGTAGTGTTGTCTGAGTCCCTGTTAATCCTCGGCTGATTAGTGGAATTCTCATCAGGGCTCCTTCAGAGAAAGAGTGTGGAAGAGAGAAAGGGATAGAAAAGAGGAAAAAAAGGAGAAAGGGAGAAGTAACGATAGAATGCAGAGTAGGGGAGATCCCCCCCTTGTCTTCCTAGTTTCCTCTCGTCAGTCACCCGCCGCCAAGGACCACAGGCCTGCATCTCCTCTGGCCAATCAGATCACAGGCCCTCAGGTCACCTGGCTCACCACACTAATCCTGAATCTGCCTTGTAGATTAGCACTTTCCCACTCGCAGCCACTCTAGCCCAAGCCCCGGCAAATCCCGAGGTAAATGTCGGAGCTTCCGGTAAGTGGGTGAGCACGGCGCTGTGCAGTGGATTAAGGAGAATAGGATAATATTTACAAGCCCATCGCCAGTAGTGATAAGGCTGAGGATAAACAGTAATTGTCTGTCTTTAGCCTTTTTTTTTTTTTTTTTTTTTGCTCTCCTCGTCAAGGCAAATGGTTAAATCTCTGAATCCCTGTGTATAGTCTCTGACATTGATGAGCTAAATTACTCCGCTGTGAATTAGTTAATGTCACTCACCGAGCCTTGTTTCTGCTTAAATGGATAAACAATTATCCAGGTATTACAATATTCTATTCTAATCAGAATACTTAACAGAGACATTTGGGAATCAGCCAGTTTGGGAATCAGCTTGATGCTCAAGAGTGCTAACAGTTAGACTGAAATCTGATGTGATCTTAGTGGCAGAGAAAGGCAACTTAAACAGACTGCACTTGTCACATACTATCCATCAGAAGTGACTGTGGATTGAAATATTCAATGCATATTGTGTATCTTTATAAATAAAATAAATATACTATGTATTAGCTAGCTTTGGGATTTAAACTGTAACTAAAATCACTTTTATATTTGCAAAATTAACAAAGGCTTGGTTGAAAGGGCTTTGAGTTAATAGGCTACAAATTGCCAGTTTTTGCAAACATTTACTTTCAAAAACCCATGTTTATAATACGAATACGAATTTAGGTTTGTGTTTGCTTAAGCTGATGGCAAAACTGTGCTTTCAGGTAAAGTGGGACTCTTTTTCTTGACGTGTTTCATGCAGCATTCCTGTAAGATTATATATTTTCATTCAATATAGCTGTCCATGTTCTTTTCGTACCGTTTCACAAAACCATAAATCTGAGTGAATATTTGTTGTAGTTGTACCCTTGTACATTTGCCAAAAAAAGGTCCACTTTTGCTCGACCCAACCCTAAAAAGCAAAAGGTAAAACACATCAGTACATCTTGGCTGATACCTCAGATATGTTTGTGTCTGATCCTCACATATCTTCAATAACATCAAAGCACATGATGGACTAGTTTCCTCTCTACTGTAGATGGCACTGTTAACCTTGACTTGCTCTTGGTTGGGACTTCAGTATTGAGGAAGTAGAGCGGGTTTAGAAACAGTCCACGTCTGCTCCTTATTACCGCCTTGAGCCCCGGGGAGAAATGAATTAAAGCAGGGAATAATAATAATAATAATAATAATAATAACCCAGATTATCTTTGTCATCGCAGTTATGCTAACACAGTAATGTAGTTTTGAGTGGGGAGCCAGCAGCCGAAAGAAATACCCTCCAGCTTTTATCTTACAGAAAGCTGTAGGTTTTGGGCTGCTCCTCTTTCCCCTGTGTTTTTCAGAGACGTGGAGTGTTGTTGGTGGGTGGGGTGGGTGGGGGTTCGGAACGGGGAGGTTCGGGGTTAGGGCCGGAGTGAAAGGCAAGTGTGTTATTGTAACAGAGCTTATGAGGGAGTCAAGAGGAGGGCAGTGTGCCGATCGCACGCTAGGCTGCATGATTCACAGAAGAGGCCTAAACACGAACCATGAGGACCCCCACTCCCCCCTCCCTGCTTCTGAAATCCCCACCGTCAGCTTGCATTATAAGACTAATACCAAAGTGGTGGCGAATCACCTCACGTCACCTCTCGTGTGGGCGACTCCATCCATCTGGGGTTAATTGGCACCCTAATCTGTGGAAAAAGTCAAAACAGACAAAAGATATCTCAATTCCTACAGTTGCAAGTAGACAAAACAACACCGTCACTTCTGAACTTAACCTGTGAAAGAAGGGAAAAAAAATGTATTTTTCTCACCTTGTTGTGACATTTTTCAACATTGTTATGTGAGAAAATGCAATACCAGTCTCAGATTCTTAAGGTATTTTGTAGGCTGAGAAAATTCTCAAAGCCTTTTGAAACCCTTTCATGCCCCCTTTGACAATTTCAAAAATGTGTGATGGTCAATTATAAATCAAGCTCTTAATTCCTGAAAAGCTGACCTTGGGGAAATATGAGATTTCACATGGCAGCAATGATATACCTCTCACTCCTGGAAGTTGTTTGTGTCTGCAAATGTCATAGAATGCGTGCAATATCATGTAATTACGTCAGTATATTAGACTTGTCCTGCAGCAGCCGCCTCGCCCCGTTACATGATCCGAACTGATGAACCCCTTATTGAGACAACGAGGACCCAGCCCTGTCTCGTGACCGGCACTCGAACCTCTTTTCATGTTGCATGTAAAAGGGGGATGACTGACCTCATGCGCTGCTGGGATATTACTTTACATCCTAGTCAGGCCGCGCCCTCGCTGTCGGCTCGTGAATGATTCCACCCTTTCTTGCACGTCACTGCATCGCTTCCTGTTCACTGTGCACGCAACAATAGCTGGTCATCTAAGCTTAATGGAAGACAGGTGTGGAGAGGGAAAGAGACAGACTGAGTCCAAGAAATTAAAGATGACTAAAAAGATGGACAAAATTCACAAAAGACTAAAGCTTTGTCTAATATCCAAAATCAGAATAATCTATTGAGTTTTAAGGGATGGAACATTGAAATGATATTGGTTTCTCCTGCTCATCAATAATTAATTCAATCAAATTGTAATGCAAGTTAGCAAATTTGCCCAAGATATGAATTCCTGATAATTGTGGAAGATAAATGTTCTTCGTCCTCTTTACTTCTCCACAATCCAATTAGGATTTCATGCCGAGAAAATCAGATGACTGTATGCTCTAGAGCAAGATAAAGTTAGCTTAGCTGCTCATTAGCCATTTCCTTGAGCCCTCTTGTAATATTGTCTTACCAAAGTTGGCTTTGGTCTGAATTGCTAATCAAGTGCACACATCCGGTGTTTGATGAAATTTTTACCTATTCCCAAAGCATTTCCTCTTCCTGCAAAAATTCATTAGTTTCAGCTAGAAAAGGAAAATGGGGGAGTCGTGCACATATTGAGCTGAGCTACTTTGTCTCATTTTTTTCCCTCTCCTGCTCATTCCTTCAATCTGATAACATCATCTGCTCTTTTTTTTACCCCCGAAAGTTTTTTGTCCTCTTTGTGGTCCCCCGCCACCACCCCCCATTCTTGCTCATATCTCTGGTTCTTCCCAGAGAAACATCACTGAAGCTCGGGGTGGTGGGGTCTCTGATGAAAACAAATCACTATGTTGTCTGTTCTGTGGACACCCTCTCTGTTATGACTGGAAATGGACCCACATGTGGGAATAAGGTGGGAAGAACAAGACACCCACTGCAAAAGAAAGTCCAGTTTTACAAGTACTAGTTTAAACTTGGACTGCAATTTAAACAACAATACAATACGTTAAGCTCATTATTTCCCTTTTTTAAGAAAGGTTTAAACTGTTTTGGATATATTCATGAAAACAGCATCTAAGGTTCAAGGAATTGAGTCGGCATTTTCCTTGGCAACGTTGACTGACATTTGAAGGCCGCGGTTGCTAGGAGACACATTGTCAATTTCCATTGTGCACTATCCGCATGGAGCACATGTTAGCACTGTCTTCTTTTAAATGTTCAAAGATTTTTTTCCCCCTTACAACCACCCTTTTTAGTTATTGTTATGAACAATTTAAGATATCTGTCACTTTACAACAGAACATTTGGATAACCTCATTGTGCTGTTAAGTTTATATTCTACTCAGACTGTAGTAGTTAGCTTAGCTCACTAACATTGGCACTGATTTCCACTTGACATAACTTTATGCTTATTTTAAAACTTCATGGGTCTTGTAAGGGTTCTGTCCCTCTCAACGGGTCTTACCTAAGCACTCTATAAATAACTCTGCGATTCAAATCATGAAAGGGAGTAGATATGGAGTAATATATGGAGGGCTCAAATGGGACACTATCTTAATTTTCTCGATGTAAATCAATATGGATTTATTAGTACATTCTCTTATGAAGCATGGGTGAAAAGAATGTGAGTCATTTTCCTTATGATAGGATCTTCACTGAAGCAATATCTCATCTGCTCTGTATAAATTCCTGAGGAGGTAATACAGAGGAAAAAAAACAAATCCTGACACCATTTGCACATTGTTTTTGCATTTATTGAAGTAAGAAATGCTTTAAAGTCTTGATACATCATGATACCAAAAGAGTCCCTCAGTAGGACATTTCTTGCAGTGTAGAAACCAGAGAGCCGACTGGTATGTACATAGCAATTACATCTCAGCACCCTGTGCAGAGTACATAGCAGGAACACGCTCTGAAGGGTCACTGCCCAGGGGATCGAGGTTTGCCCATTAAAACATCATCAGACAATGCAGTTTATTTAAAGAGACATATGACTCACTGCTTCTGTTTACCCTGCCTCCACTGGAGAGCAAAGATAATACCGTTTGGAAATCAAAGGGAATATGGAAACTGTAATTTCCAGCGGATGAAGTCACCACAGGTCAAAAGTTGCATGTACGGACGTAGCTGATTTATTTATTTACCACGGGGACTGAGAGAGGATGAGCAGGGAATGTTCAACTTGCTCCTGGGGATTTGGTTTCCTTCCAAAATGCTTTATGTCTATCCCGGAAACTATTTTTGTTTCTGGAGTTTATATTGCCAGATTTAAAAAAACATGGATGGGTTGAACCAAAGGACTGTTGCTATTTTTGGAGCGGTAGTTACAAAAGTAGATATCTCCCTTTGGAATGAAACCATTTACTGATTATCGCTGTATATGCTTTCATTTCTTTGATATTGCATAGCAGCGACAGCAGCGTTGAAACCAGAGAAATGGTAAGAAGTCAGACCCATCTATGTGTCTCACCTCCACCCGGATAAGCCACTCAACATGAGCACCCCCATGGCGCCCCTGAAGGGTCCGTCACCCTGCTGCATGCCCACCCTATCTGGAATATTTAGATTCAGATAGAAGATTTGCTCCCTCTAATTTGTCACGTCAGTAAATCAGGAGCCTCCCTTCCTTCACTGTTCCGTGTCAGCCTTTCTAATAACACGCCGCCTGCCTGATGTGTGCAGATAGTGTCTTTGTTCTTGAGGAGCGCCGGCTGTTGTCGCTGGCGACTTGTCTGTGTCGAATGAATAGCAGGTCTTCCTCAGGGCAAAGCCTGAGTGTACAGTGAGAGCACAGGCGATAGGAGAACTGAGGGAAAAAGTGGGAAAATAATGCACTGAGTGGATCAATTAAATGCTTCTTTCTTAGAATTAGGCGGTGCTCCAGTTTCCACTTGTGGGTCCTGATTTCTCGTTTACATGAGAGCTCATTCAACACAAAGAACTGTTGAATGGAACGTAGCTGTTTCCTATTGTTGATCAATTAAACATTAAGTCATCATATCATATATAATACAATCTACAATAAAATCCACAATGAATATACGGCAAATGTATTTACTATATCTACATACAACATCCGTCTATATGTTACTTCCATCTCAATTCTTTAACACAAAGGCAGTTGCAAGGTTGATCTCAAATGCACTTTTAGTTATTCGTTCGTGAGGGTTGAGCACCCAGTTTTTGATGATTTGATAGCTTTTGGTCCTTTTGAGGTGAATGCACCTATTGTAAGTCGCTTTAAACAAAACACTTAATGTAATGTGACGTACAAATATCTAGATTTCTTGCTTGGAAACATGTATTTCCAATTATGAAAGTCAGCTTAATTTGAGTGTTTAGCTTTCTGTTGGCATTGGTCAGGAGGATGTGTTGCCACAATGCACACACACATACATAACCACACACACACAAGAAAAGTCTGACCTTTAATAATATATATATTTTATCCTTTATTTGCTGTAAAGCACATTTCTTTCTACAGAAATGCTTCGTCTCCAGGCTTACCTTATCTTGACCTGACCCCTATACACACTCCCCTCCCCCACTCGGCATCAATCAGGTGTGTGAGAGGCATCTTGGTAATTTGTTAACCTTTATCCAGTGACCTCTGCTGACCTCAGGATCACCCTGACAGTGTGACTGGGAACACTGGACTGGATTTGTCCAGGAAAACAGATGAAAATAGATCTCAGTCAAATGTATTTGCTCACCAACTTATATTTTATTAACATAGTAAAACCGCATATTTCTTCATATTTATTTGCTAATGTCTAAGATACAGTACTGCAATCACAGATAGCACAAAACTAAATCAATCTTAACATGCGACATTGAAGATTTTTTATCATAAAAGCAAATATCACCTCATATAAAATTAGATTGTTACCTCAATCGGAGCACAATTTGACATTCAGAATCAGTTTCTTAATGAAATAAAAAAAACAAAATGTGTTCTTATTATCATTTTTCAATTACAAGGCGAAAGGCAAAGAAAATGCAGTTGATTTCTCTGCTAGATTATTATTCAAGGCACAACGCTGGCTCGCTGCTAACTCTGAGAGCAAATGCTCTATGCCGATGCATATTCATATGTTTAACATACAGACATGCATTCCTAATGATGTAGGAGAGGATAGAATGCAATAAAGCTCATTAATACGTTTTACCATGCCAGTCAGTCCTCGGCATGACAACGCTGCATCAAATGGAGCTAATTCAATTCTCCAAGACTCAGATGTGAGGTGAAAACGGAGAGATATGAAATGTAGTCGTTGCAGTGTGTTTACTCTTTCAGTCGGACATTTTTGCTTTTTAATTATTATTTTTGCTTGTGAGTTTTACATTTATAAAGCTATAACTTCCTTAGATTTTTTTTACTTAACTCTTAATGAATTATTAACAATCACCTAATTCCGATGAACCTGATATCTTTTTGATCGAGTCACTGAGAACAATCATCTTCATTTTTAAATGCCCCTAAATTGTTTCAAATCCTGTTCTCAAAAGACACCTGATCCACGTTGAAAGCTTGCAAAAAACATTTGGGAATTCAGTGAATTAACGGCATTATTTTCATGCTATTTAGTATCATTGTTGATCTCACCAGAGATAATAATAATTATGGATGCTTGATGGGTTGTTTTTTTTGTACAGGTCACCGGTTGCAGAAAATACAAACACAATGCATTTCAATGGTTGCATTGAAATTGGTAAAAGTGTCCTGCTTGTAAAAATGATACGTAGCAGTCTTCAGCCGACCTTTGACTTTTGAGCAAAAACCAAATGCACATGAGCATAATATAAGTCAGAAAACTGTAAAATGGGACACAAACCAGCCCTACACAGAAGCTATGAGCTGCCCAGAAACTTCAAGATTTACATTTGCAAGATACTTTTGCTCTTTGCAATTAAAGCACCCCAGTCTAAACACTGGGCTTTGTTTGCTTGTCTCCCTGTCTTCATAAAAGCCAATTAACCAATTTCGAGGGCTTTCACTAAAACCAAATTTAGTAGAGACTTTGAGCTAACGAACATCAACATGGAAGTTCAAAATCTTCCACAGGTAGATCTAGACCTTCCGGCCTGCTCCTTACTCACTGCCTTATCAGAAATAGGATGGTATACTTTAGATCACAGGAGTAGCCGGTATCCGTTTTACGAGCCCTTCCCAGTAAAAACCTTCTCTTATCTCTATACATTGCCCTGTCACTTTTGGTTTTAAGATGTAACATGAACCAGCCCCTGATGTTAGGGGTTAGACAACCAGACATCTCGTCCAGCCAGAGTGGGCAGACGTCAGTAATGGCCGAGGACTTTGTTTATAAATTATTAATGATTTTCTCCCCTCGCTGTCATTTTGGACAGGCTGTGAGACGAGCCGATGCCTCTCCTGTTTGCGTGGCAGCGCGCTCCTCAAACAGATTGCAATTTATTCCTCTGCAGTTTGTCCGTCAAGGCTAACTCTGACAACATAATCCCAAACTAATCCGCCATGTTCAGTTTTTCTTGTTGGCTCTCATGCAAACTGCTCTGCCAAATCCCGCTACCTGTCAGCCTGGCCTTGCGATGGGGAGCCCAGACGAGCTGCCAGCCCTGCTGCAGTGGCTCCCGTGGGGGGGAGAGAGGGAGGAAGGGGAGGCATGGTGCCTGGGTAGACTTAACCCCTGCCTCCCTCCCTGTAATCCACTGTAAACAGCCAGAGCCTTAGAAGGGCTAACTGCACTAATCAAGCCCCAAGCTCGCCCAGTCACTATCATACACAGTGCCCTAAGAACTAGAGATTTGAGCAGCTACTGCAGTGTGTGTGCAGGGTATGAGTGTGTGTATGTGTGTGTGTGGAGCAGAGGGGCCCATTGACAGCTCCTAATCCCTAAAGAGAGAAAAAGGTGCCAACATGAGGCAAAGATGGGTGTCCTTACAAAGGCCAACGAGAGACAGAAGAGCTTTAAAAGACTTAAAATATAAGAAATTGGGAAAACCATTCCACCTCATGACTCTAGATATGTCCATATTTTTTATCAGACAAATAAAACCCATTACATATCCGATGATACAACATTGAAATGCAACAACCTGGGGGAAAAGCAAAGTCTTTAAAGTAAACATGCATATAGAATATAGATACTCACGTGTTTTCCAGAGTGCTCGGTTGAACTCCAGTTCTGTATTTCACCAAAAGAAAACCAGCTACTTAATATTCTCTCCCAGCCTTTGGAGAGCCGGATTTAAATTTCCCTCACACCCTCACTCAGTCTCTCTGACAGTGACCCAAAATCCACAGGCAGAACATAAAAGGCCTGACAGTAGTCAAAGGCAAAGGGAGGCGAACTAAGCCAACTCCCCCCATCAAGTAAAAAGAAAGTTTCAAGAACTGACTGGACACGACAACACAAGCAATACAACTTTAACAGCTTTTTTTTTTCCTCCTTCTCTTTTATTATTCCCAGTAATGAGCAGATTCAGCGGGGTGTCTGTGGTGGGTGGGGGTCTGGGAGTCAAAAGCCCACTTTGTCAGTGTCCATCAAGCATGATCAATAGATTTGTAGTAACAAAGAATTGAAACATAATTTATATAAATGCTATGTATAGATGCCAAAAATAATTCACGGTGTTTTAATGTCAAAAAGGAAGAAAAATTATCTGTGATGTTTTAATTCAGAGGCATTTTCACAAGCAATTCTGGCAATGGCAACGATGCAACAATAAAATGACAAAATAAAAGTTGATTCAGTGTTCACTCCCTGCAAGTATGTTTTTCTTTACATCTTCTATGGTTCTAAATTAATGAAAATAAATGGAAAATCTATAAAGGTAGAATCTAAATATAATCAGAAAATGTATCTAAGGAAAAATAGTCCAAAGTACATAGCTCTTTAATTAGCTAAAACATGCAAACCTATCTATATGGTCCTCTAAAGAAACTGGGGCATCAACACAGAGGGGCCCTTGGACACACTGGGAACCTGGGGCTCCATGTGGACACACTGACTTCTGTTATGTGTTACAATGCAGTTACTTGGTCCACTTTCCAACTCCTGAGACTGTGGGAAAGCTCTGGACAAATATGTTTGCCACTCAAGCGCTTCAGATAAAAGTGGCCGTCAAGGGTGGGGCTTAGGAGAGTGTTGAGATGACGGCGAGGGAGTTGGCGGAACTGCGGGGAAAATGCGAACATGACATGCAGCTGATAAGAGTCCTCCAGCGGGTTAACACCAGAGCTTGTAACCGGGATTGCCCCGAGAAGCCCTCTTAGGAAGGCCTGGCATCTGCACGATAGCATGAGACCTGGCGCTCACACGAGCGGTGCACACAGCAGGTCTGGAGGGCGGTTTGGACAGAAGCACGCAGCACACCTCTGAAGATGATCTGGGGCAGAAAGACCAGATGATGCACTGGCTCTAATGATTGCAACACAAAGCAGATCGTTTGCCTCCTTTCTGCATGTACTGTATTGAGACTACACTTTCCCGCTGCGGGACTAATAAAGGATTATCTTATCTTATCTTAACATCTACCCTTTTCCATTCACGCTGCAAGAACTAATTAACTCAAGATTATCTGGTACAACTGACTGACTGTCAGTTGACTTAATTAAATTTATTTGAAAAAAAATTAGGTGAATTCCATTTAAATCTTGTCATGTCAACATGTCAACATATGAACAGACCATCATTTTGTCCCAGCGTATGCTACAAACTTCCTCCCCATCAGGTTTGTCCTAACATGTTGAAATGTTGAAACTCACATTTGCTATTGGGGTAAGTATGCAGATAAGTCAGCTGGTGACAATGATAAGATTGGAGGGCGACAGTTAAAATACATTTTTACAGTTATAGTGTAGAACGTTCGTTCAAAAACAGCTAAATATTCATATTTATAATTATATTCACTTCAAGAGTTATTTTTATTGTCCCGAATGCATCAACATGTACCAACTTTTGTATACCCCTAGAAAGTACTGTAAAATGTATAATAGACAGCAGCCTGTGCAGACTTATGACTCTCACTTTCTCCACAGTAAATCGCTGTCACAGACAGAAAAATAAATTTAAAAAAAATTACCTGACCTGATGATGACCTGATTTGAATATTTGCTCCAGTTATGAGACTTTCATCCTCGTCTATTGGTAAATAGACCATGAATTCAATAGACATGCAAGCGCATTATACCTTAAGATGTTCTGCAGCCTCGTTCCATATCTTATATCCTTTCCCCAATACAGCACAAAACAAATGCCACAAGACCAGAAAGGACAAGAAAAAAGCAATAAAAAGTGAGTGATGGCCATTGATATTTCAGGCTGAAGAGATCCAGCGTCAGGAGACTTTGCTTGGCTTTACATAAACGGGGTAATAAATTGATCGATCACACATAGCAAGGGAGATTCATGTCACATTAAATGACGGGACGTTGAACATAGGCCCGGCTATGTCTCATTACTCAGAGGATGCTTCTCTTGGGGGGGTTGTGCGTATGTGTGTGTGTGTGGTGAAGGTGGTGGCAATAGCAGTTTGCATGTGAAAAAACAGGCACAGTCTAGAGGCCAGCTGCTGCAGACACGTCACTGCTGTAGGCTGAAAGCCACATCGACAGTGGAATACAGATAAAGTGCAGCAGCATTGACAGGCGTCTGGCACAGATTATAGTGGTCTGTCATCGACAAAAATAACAGAATCATATCTCATAATGTCACAGATTTGAATGACAATTTAAGCCGACCTCCAACAGATATGTCTAATGAGGAGGTAATACTATTTGTGTCATAATGTAATACTATATACTGTATTGCCACCTTTTATGGTAATGTTTTCTAATTCTGTTCTTGTAACATTAATGTCTTGCAAGTTTCTTAACATTTCAGAAAGATGAACAGGATAATTTTGTGTTTTATTTATGTAAAAAATAATACTTATCTTATAATTAACACAAATTCAGGAAACTAAGGGTCACTAGGCTCAAGTCACACTCTGCATAAAATATGTACTAAATAGCCATGGACACAAATCAAGTTGAAAAACAGGCATTCAAAAAGTTACACTTTTGCCACTTTTCTGTTGCGATGGTGACAGTTAATTTGAAAGATCAAGTAGTCTGGAGAGACTTTAGCCTGTGTTAAGCCAATGCAGAGTAAAGCCAGAACCTCCAGACACAAAAATGCCTTGAAGTCAGTTAGAGACACTGAATCCATCAGCATAAACTTCACATTAAATCAAAAATCAGGGACGCCTTAGTGTCCCAGCATAAAAAAATTGAGATATAGTCAATTCTTTAGGAGTTGGTTTTCTTTGAAAAGCAGTTTGAGTATCCCTGCGTTTGTCAATATATTTTATAATGAGAATCTTTGAATGCAAAATGGCTTAAATCTCTATATAATAAACGACTAATACCAATGAGCCCAAAAGCTTTTATTTTCTTGCAGTATAGACCAGTAATCCCTTTGATTCATCTTGGATTACGGACTCTAAAAACACTTCATTTACAGGTTAAGCAATTTCCGAGGCAAGACCAGAAGCAGGATTTCTGATGTACTTGGGTTTATTCCTGGTTAAACCCAATATTAATTTACAGAGCTGATTGGCTCTCAATTATTTAAACTCTGTCAACAAGGCTTTTGATGCTGAAGGGGGCCTGGTGCTCGGCTTCCTCTTTGCTTGCACACCATGTAACAAAAATCCAAAACGTGGTTTGCTAAGTGTAGCTTGTGACCTTTATGGTCTTGTTGGACCTCCACTGCAATATTGCAGTGCTGGGGATTTCCCATATGTTGCTGCCCAGCGCTGTTAAGATGAGTCCTGCTGCTTTAGATAGCAGTTTGATTTACAGTGAAGTGGAGGAAGGTTGGTATCGTTAGTGTGATTCTGCCAGAAGCCATCAATGGAAGTGGCAGAGCCGTGTAAGATAGAGTGTACAGTTCTAAGAAGGACTCTGGGGCGTAAAAGGTTGTGCACCCAGGTGACATTTCTATCCCGGTCTCATTTAGTCTTGGTCCGCTGGCCTCTTATGAATGGCGATGGCAATCCAAGCATCTGAGTGGGCATTAGCAGGTTGTAAATCTTGGCTCCTCCTGCCTTGTAAATCAAAATCTCCACTGACGTAAGAGCTGCAGCCTGGTCTTGCAGGAGATCTTTATCAACGCAGACATGCATAAGATTAACTTGAGGCTCGGAGACAGGGTTAAGGACGTTTTATTTTGGGTGTAGTCTGATATGACCCCTATCACAAAGCACAGAGCTGGTGTTTTTTTCTGTTCCCTTTAAATCAAATCTTTCAACATATATGGTTAGATCATGCAGGCTTTTAAGAAAATGGGTAACGGCAAGTTTTCAGACAAGTGAAAAATGAAAGTGACCATGCAGCTCATTGGGTGGAGGGCTTTCGTATCCACTTTTAGAATCCATGGTGACTTCTCACTAACAGCTGCTGTAAAACAGAAATTCATCAGATAATCCCTCCAAAGCCCCACGGTCAAGCCGAGGCATTCTGGGTCTGGAGCGCTCTCATAAATGAAATACCACCTGGACCAGCAATTTCAAACGTGCAACGGAGTAAAGTTATATTTAGGTAAGAACATGAAGGACCTTGATCCCTTAACAAAATAAAAGCTTGACAGCTAATCTCTTCAACAGAAGTCAATATTGTTGAAGTCTGATGATGTACAACAGGGGTGCTGTGAGGACCATGGCTCAGACAAGAAACTGTCCTGCCCGGTCTCACTCACAGGGCGTCACATACTGACACTTGGACAGTAGCTCTCGGTGTCTTGATACCGGCGCATAAGGCATCCTTAAGGGTCTGCACGAGATGCATCTGGCTTTAGGCTAACCCTAATGTTAACCCACTTGCGCCATTATTAGCTGCTAAAAGCAGGAGACAATTTATGAAGGGCTAGATGTCCTCTATTGGCGGGAAGTAGGGGTAGTGGATGGGTCCGTCAAACAACACATGACTTTCACTCAGGGGACCGCCGTTCATGTCCCGTGTGAACCCAAAAGTTGAGCTATTTTTCAGTCACACAGAACTACATCCGTGGCCTTCGTTACATCGAAGCGTAAAAACTGTGATGTGTTTTGCAACCCTAACCAAGTAGTTTTGTTTCCTTAACCTGACTGCCACTGTTTCACAACGCGAACTACGTGTTTCATATTGTTAACTGGACCTTTAGCGTCAAGACCCCCACAACAAGGGACTTCTGCCCAAGCCGCAAAATATGACGAGTAGGTGTGAGATCAAGTTGAACTGTCAGTTGTGTTTTTAGACCAGACAGTAGACAATATCAGAAGGATCAATCCATCTCCCTGCAGTGATGTGACTTCGACAGAGCGCCAATACTCCTGCCAAACCCCTTGTCTGTCTGGTATGATGGAAATGACGTTATTCAGCTATTTTAGACACCCCTTAAACCCACGCTAAAGCTTTAGCGCTTACACTCTCTGCTGTTATTCTCTATGTGAATTATGACACAGGAGTTAACCCTTTTATTGACTGAATGTTGTATCAATTCTTCAAGCGTGCAGTGGTTGTGTGCTCATTTAACACTTCTGTGGCCCCGAGAACAATCCAATTGACTCAAGTGAGATGTCCCTCGCTGGAATATTGTAATGCGCGAGTATTACCAGGGGCTCTACTGGGATGTTACAAGTGAGCCTTGGGGACGCACACTGCATCTCCTCAATTCTCATCCAGAGATTACGGTCAAGTACAGTCAACACGCTTAGCACTTCATCTTCCCTTCGTCCGTGCATAGCCCTCTGCCTCCACGCTGCATGCATGCATGTGTTATATGCGTGTGTATAAAAGTGTCTGTACGATTCACACTGTACCACCTCCTCCATAAAGAGGAGTAGGGAGGAGGAGAACTTTTAGCACTCACTCCCTCGAGCTCTGCATTTCCTCAAAAAGTGACCTCCGCCAGACTTTGACCAGATTCCTCTGTACTTTAAACAAGACTCCCATTACAGCCCTTGTGAGTACAGTAACAGGTTTCCATAGTTTGACTTGGGCAGTTGCATGGCAGATGTGCGTTTGAAAATGCCTTTATGTATATGTCTGTGGAAGAGAGGGGCGGGTGTATGTACGGACGTGCCCCTGTGTATAAATCACTTGACCTAGACTTACTGTTGACCATGGATTTATGCCAGCGTGAGAGGCTCCCGATGACAATGTATCTGCCTTAGTAATAATGGATGGTACACAGAGCGCGCTGTCATCTGGCAAATATGCTCCCCGAATGGATCTCAAGTGGGGCGGCGCTCGGCAGAGGGGCGGCAGGCGACGGGATGGGGGAGAGATGGATGGTGCTCAGCCCAGGGTGGAGCCATCAGCCACAGACTCTCCCCCACAGCTTTTTTGGAAAACTCAAAATATTGCTTGAATTAGACCAGCCATCAGCGTCGCAGTTGGTGAGATGGACGGCTAGACTGATGCCCACTGTGCGCTAAACTCAGGGGGCAGCTTTGTAAAAATAAGAAAAGGGAAATCCAATGCTCCGTGTTATTACATGTGAAAGTGATGAAGGTCCTCACATGTGGTGAGGCCAAAAGGATGCCAGCAAGGAACCAGAATATGATGCGGCATCAACCAATGCAAGTTCAGCCCACAGCCGCATGCTTGGTTGGAAGTCAACCACTTATATCATCTGTTGTTACTTTGATAATGCATAGAATAATAGCATTAGTACTCTTTGACATTGATCAAGAAAAATGAAAGCAGTTTCGAGAGGGATCAAATTGAAACCACATGCTGAACCTGATACACTGTACGGGTTCCAACTGGTCCGAGGAGACAAATCCGTGATTCTGCCAGACTATCCCAAAGCATAACCTCTTCCAGACAAACTGGAGCTATCAGTGGGGAGGAGAGCTGAGAACCTTCCACAAACCACCGTGATGAAGTGTCCTATCGCTCGGTTGTCTCCTAAAATCTAGGGCCTCTACTCCACTTATAGACGGCCGTGAAACACAGGCAAAGCATCTTATCTGTATAGTGTGTGTGTGTTTGTGTGTGTGTTGGTGATGTGTGGAAGTGTTTCTCACATTATTGCATGTCACTCTCTTCAAATTTAGATTGTGTTTTAGTCAAACAAGGACACAGTCTGAAACAGTTTGATATGAACAGATCCATCAAGTGTAATTTTAATGTGAGAAAGATTGAATATAACCGCACTATTCAACTTGTTTTAACTATTTCTCAGAAAAAACAGAAACCACTTTTGGTGGCTTAAAAGTTAAGTTGAAGGTTGACATGTTCATCTGCGTGTAAGGCAACTTTCACAACAAAAGGGCACATTGAAGTTAATATAAATCTGTTACATAACCAAGAGCTCCAGTTCCTGACTGGGTCACAATGATTTTTATATTAACACAGAAGAGTAACGGCCAAATGAGGAAGAACAAGCTTTGTATGCTTGAAAATCCATTTTGTGCATGGCTCTTCTTGACTTGTTTTCTGGTAGCATCTGTTAGCAATGACAGTTGATATCTATCTCCTTGGTAACTGGGAATAACACAACTAAATAAGATGTAGTAGCCTTATTGACAACTATGTATTTGCCATGATCAAATTGATTAGAGAGTCAACAATAGAGAGGCTCCAGGAAATGTTGCGAGAGATCAGGTAAGGACAAGCAGTAAAGGTCCCTGGTTGAACTCAAACGATTTTCACCAGGGGAATTAAATATACATATTTAAGCACATTCTATAGTTTCATAACTGAGTAAGTTAAATAAAATTAATACAGAAACAATCCTTTTTCCATTACTACAGTTACTTGATTTTTTAGTTCTTTTCTGTAAAGAAAATATTTCTATCAGTATCAGGTCGCAACCGCTGGGTCTGGTAAGGTAAGCCAATGCAGAAAAGCCCTACACTTGTAATCCTTCTAATAGCCAACAGGGGGCGACTTCTCTGGTTGCAAAAAAAAGTTGGATTGTTTAAACGTCTATGATAAAATGACCCTACTTCTCACTTGATTTATTACCTCAGTAAACATTGTAGACATGATTTAATGGTCTCAATTGCCAGTTTCTAGTCTTCACTTAGTAGATAATGGTCCCATTTGGAGTTAAACAGACAATAAAGCAGGGTATGCTTTAAGACATGGGTACCTTGTGATTAACAGGTCGCTATCAGTCTGGGTGTTGTCCGTGTTTGAGATATAAAACTTTTCAGATCATGAGAGTTAATTGTACGTTTTGGTTGACTAAAACCATCAACTCTCATTTCACCTCTGGTTCCAAAAAACCAAGATGGCCACGGCCAAAATGCTAAACTTAAGGCTTCAAAATTGTAGTCGACAAACCAACTGATGACATAATGATGACCAAGTCCACTTCTCATATACAGTCTAAGACCAGAATGAAGGAAATTACGCATCAGTTCACAGTCATCACTGTTTGTGCAATTTATAAGACCTCTCTCAGATGAATAGTTTGTTGTTGTTATTGTTGAGTATGAAGTAGGTCCTTAACACAGTGCAGCGCATTTTGACCTTTTTTGAGCTCATGGTTGTGACTGTAATCATTCCAGACTTGACATGTTTATCACAAGGAGGAAATGTAGTTTATGTTCGAGTAGACAAACTGTATATGACAAAAATGAAATGATAGATTGACAGATGAGGGCGCCTGTGCACCGATAGTGTACACGCTGTTTCAGGTCCAGCTGCTTTAAGTCAGTTTACAGAGCGCAACTGGCCCAACAGTGTGTGAAGTGAACACACACTCACTGCAAAGGACCCTCATCATCCTGTTGCAATGTGTTGCTTGCAAAGAAGGCGAGGATCCCACTAGCAAATCTACACAAACACACATACGTAAGGACACATGCTCGCACACACTCTATAATCCTCTCATCCACCCTTGTCTTTTACACTCCCCTCTTGCTGCTGGCGACATCGCTTGTGAAGCACGGACGCTCGTAAATTCCCTGCCTTGATTTTGTTAACCTTTACGGTGACCCAGCACTTCTCCACGCGGCGTTCTAGCACCCACTCAGTCACAGATGAGGCCCTGCTTGCCTCTGCAGGGAGAGGAGCCTCGGCGCTTCTGCAGCTCATCGCTCAGGCTTCTGGCTCAGCGGGACGCTGTGGTCCAACAGTGCCAACACACCTCCGAATTATGGGCCACTTTTGGACTAAATGATAGACGTTTGAATCGGGACTAAATGTACGTCATCATCGCCCTGCACAACACTTCCATTCAGGCTTTTTTTGAGGAGTCCAGGAAATAACAGCTCTTTGGAAAAACAGCAGTTCAGGAATCAATCTATCTAAAGCCTAAAAGGATTTAGGCTTTAAAAGTGCGATCCAAGACCTTCAACTTTTATTAATCATTTTGAAAGAGAGGGTACTTACTATGCTTTTCCCAGTGTATTACCTGTAGTATGAAAACTTTTAAAAAAATCCCAAAAAGACATACCCTCATGAATATGGATTACTGAATACTGAACTTAAACTATCAGTATGGTCTCGAGGAAAGTAAGGAAACACTGATATGTATAATATGAGGTTTTATCATGTTACAACATACCATTTTAGCTTTCAGTGAGACAAAAGTAAAATTCATACAGTACAGTACAACACAGATGGTTGTTGTTACATCCAGTCTAAGTACATTGTCATGATACAAGCCATATTTTTTCCAATGATTGCAATACAAAAACGGCATTAAAAAGTAGTTGCAAGTGGAAACATTTATTAATAAAATGTTCCAAAAAGCACTCTTCCAAGAAGCATTTTAGAGGAGAAGTTTTAGAGGTTAAAACTGTCAATTTCTATACGTTTGATGGATATTAGCACTCTAATTTATCTCTGTAATGGTCATTGGACCGAAGGAAAATGTGTGTCTGTGTGTGTAATGTACACATCTCACCATGTGTTTAGATGTTCTGTCTCCTGAGGTCAGCTAGGTGGCAATTTGTTTAGAGTGATGCTGATAGGTATGTTGTCTGGTGTAATCTACTGTCTGTGTGCCGAGAATGACACGGCATGTAAAGTGTGCAACGTATACATATGCAGTAAAAAATGATGACTGTAGAATTTCAACCTTATGATTATGATTCAAGAGAAGCCCAGGGGTAAGACAACCCACATAACACACAAAGTAAAATTTAAATTCAAGTGAGGATGAAAACAGCAATTTATTTTTCCTCTAGAGATATTGGCTTGTGTGTTTGAAGCAATGGCATAGAAACATGAATATATGAATGTGACTAGCGGGGTTTTTTTCCTGGCAGAAGAGCTGAAGAGAAACTTTTCATCGAGTCTAGTCAGTAAAACGAACTCCCTCAAACAAAATGTTAAAGTGACTTTGGCTGGGGCCAATGTTTGGTTCGTCCATTCTGGGTTTCTGCGGAAACAGGCGGTGCATCATAGCTGACTTTGTGAAATGACCCTCTCCTTATGTAGAACTATGTAGAACTATGTATGACGTTCTATGGAGAACTGCTCTTTTTTAGCGAAAACACAATGATTCTTTGTATTATGTGTAGTAGTAGTGATGAATACTATATTCCAGTCATGCTAATAGATCCACTGAAATGCTACACACTGACAAAAATAAGTACCAAAAGTAAGCATTATAAAGAAGAGCCAATTTCAGACTGATAATATATTGTTATATTGTAATTATTGCCGCTAACTTAATAATAATAATTTTGAATCTATTTGTTGCTAAAATGTTGCATTTATAATTAGAAATGGAATCACTAAAGAAAAGTACTTTAAACGTCTATTTAAGTGAAAGTCTTAAGTAACAGTTTCATAACACTTGCACTCACACTGATACATAACCTGTCGTGTGATACTGAGGCCCACTTGTTCCTCTTTAACATTGCATTAGTGCACCACTCATACAACATCCGCTCTCTCACAGTGTGACTTCCAATCCAATTAAAACATGCTAGGTAGGCATCCGGAAGGGATGACCTCTTTTTGTTGCAACACAATCAAAGCCCCACCTGCCCTGTTCCTCTCACGGTTCCACGTCAGGTCTAGTGTGGGTGCAGCAGGTCCTGGTGCCGCATGGAAAAACACATTTGTTTGTTGTAGACTTCACTATATGACCACACATGCCCTGTTTAATTCCAGTGATGATGACTTTAAAGAAGGGACCAGATTGAGTCTATGTATAAGTCTGCTCTCTGTGAGCCAGAGGATTTACTTTTGGTTTGTCAACTTCTCAGCGCCATGGAGACGGGGTCATAACCACCCAACAGCGTCACCGCGCCAGTCTTTACACCGCAAAGCTGCTGGTCATCTCAGTATGAAGGGGGGGGGGGGGGGGGAGACTTCCTTTATCTCCCAATGGCCTGTTTTTTACGAGGTTCACATGGAGGTGTTGCCCCCCACCCCCACCCTGCTTGTGGGGTCAGAGCGCCCAGCCATGTTGGCCCTTGTGCCTGTTTGCTGCAGCGCTAATCCACCCCGCGCTTGCTTCCCGCTGAGCAACAAGTCAGAGATTTAGTGACTCCGCTATTTGTAGGGAGGGTTTCAGTCTTCACCGTGGTAATTGGTTCATCCTGCCTCCTATCACTCACCCCGTTACAGTCTTTGATTGGCCAGGCTTGCAAAGGAAGAGACAGAGCGAGGGATTATGGGATGAGAAAGGCAGTCTGAGTATGGCAACTTCACAGCTGATAGAATAAAGAAGAAAGATATAGAAAACTTTGCATTTGTAGCCACAGATGAGTGTCAATTGTTTCAAACTTTTTCCAAGTTTCGAAATTGTTGCAGCTGAAGTCTGGTGTCTGCACTGCGTGATATAATCATGAAGAATAGGTTGAAATGAAAACAACATCACAAATATTCTCACATTTCTTATCAGATTTTAACCATTTCAGAGAGTAGTCTCACTTAGTTTTTCTGCAAGATGCACAACAATGGATATCAGTCAGGCTGCAACTAATGTTTATTTACAGTATTGATTAATCTGCTGATTATTTTCTCAGTTATTTATTTGATCAATTAATCCCTCACAGCTAAAGCTCAAGGCGACAGCACCAGATTGCTTATCCGACCACAAAACACCCAGAACAAAACCTAAATTTAGCATGTTTACTGTCAGCTGTAGATATTAGTCATCGCAGTGTTTATTTCAATGGCTTCTATTGTTGATCAAATTTGCATTATTGAGGTTCAGCTGTTACTGAGATTAGTTGTGCAGCTAAATATTTAAGTCAATAAAAAATGGGGGGTTTAATGTATAACTTTTCTTTTTATTATAAAGGTCTGCAATCTGAAAACTCTCCTGTAATTCCATCCTCAATTAATTTCTTAAAAATTGCAAATTTATAACAAACTAATTTGCTTAAATCTTTTTATATTCAAATAATTCATCAGGTTTACTAAAATGATTTAATTGAGGGATAGCAACTAAATCCACGCTGTTAATGTTTTCCTACAGGCTTGTTTACATTTGTGATGAACTGTACTGTATTTAAACATGGTAATAAACATTTATTTATTTATTATAACGCAAGAAACTAAAAAATGTTGTTTTTTCTTTCAAACTCAATTAGAAATGTGAACGTACCTACATTTTATGTGGTTAAAAGAAAAGCAGAATGAGGCTTCAAGCTTCTGTAGCTACTGTCTTTGTAGATGAGCAATCATCATTATCGGCATGTTATATAAATCTATCAAAGTATGAGTTGAAAAGGAGGCGAAGGGATACAAAAAAGGGAAACATGTCTTAAATCACAGCCTCCATGACAGTCTGAATCACTGGGTGTCTGCACCGTAGCTTTAAATCTGCCAAACCGAGCCGAGAAAGAAAAATATCCCGTAGGACCAATCTGTGTCTTCCTACGGAGACATTTGCTTTTCTTTCGTGTCTAGAGCTCCTTTACAACTGATAAGACGACTGCATTCCTGGTGAGCCCGCAGGTCGGCCCTGCCGGTGACCCCACTTGACAATGTCCAGTCACGAGAGGCTCCAGCGCCCAACACAACCTCCGCAGCTCCACCCGTCTCCCTCCCCGTCTCCCTCCACCCTGACACTCACCCACACTGAAGAGTGCAGAGATAAGGAACAGAAAAGGCAGGGTGTTCTCTGACTGTACTCCACACTGGGCCTCTGATAACTGCATTTTTAAAGCTACCTTTGAGTAATGTTGGACACTTTGTGTGGATTAGTTTTTGTGTGCATATGTAAAGAGCTGTAAAAAAAAAAAAAAAAAAAAAAAGACATCTGAAATGATTCTCTGTGTTTTGTCTGGAAACCTTGATAAGCAAGCAGAAGATTTTTTTTTGGAGTCTGTCAAAATACGGATGGATCTTCTGTGTAAAACGGATTCAGTGAGAGCAAACATTGTGTGTTTGAAGTCCTGAATTCTGTTTCTGGAAAACTGGCATGTGATAGTGTTGGAGTTAGTCATACCTACATTTACCAACTGATGGAAATAACAAGATAAGTAGACTGATAGGTCTGTGATTATGAGCAAGACACTTCTTCTACTATCTATTTATCATGGTGGAATTTAGTTAATTGCAGATATCACTTGTCAAATAAGCAGTTTGTCAAATAAAATTATTCTCAGTCTGTTGTATGAACTGATTTTCTTCTGAAAACATTACAACACATCAGTTTGTGAAGATTTACTCATTAAAGAGAAAGCAATTATACTATATGGAACTAGACACATGTAAAATCAAGTTTTATTTACATTCAATTTCACTAAGTATTAACATTTTGTCAAATCCACACAAATAAAAACATTATTTCATGTGTATTTGCCTCTTGGAGAAGAATCCCGTCATACATCACAGTGTGAAGACAGCTGCTGATAAGTGCAGTCTTCCACTGTGGCCTGAATCTGAGGATTATTGGTGACAGGTTTTCATCAACCTCAAACTCCTTGTCGAGGCTGCCAAAGTATAACACACAACAGGTTTGTTAGCCAAATAAAAAAAGGTTTCATCGTGAAGTTGAAGAGAACATAAAACTCACATTACTTTGTATTTTTGTACAAGCTATAGCTGCCCTGACTGTTTGTCTGAAGCTGTGAATCTTTATTTTATCCATTGTTGTGAGTCCCTAACAAATACAGATTAAAACAGCAGATTTGAAAGCTTGGCAGTCAAGATCCATGAACTCTGGTCAAACTACAAGGAAATTCAAGAAAAACTGGTCTTGTTTTCTGACACAGCTCACTTTCGTTAAAGGCTTCTAACTGTTATTCATTGTTATTGATGTGTCAGTAGCTTTGTATGGACAGGCAACAGGGTTCTTTTGTGTTCTCTGCTCCTACTTGATAAAGCTGTTTTTGAAAGTTTAAAAAAAAAAATTGCAGCAAGAAAGTGGTTGTTTCCAAAGGTTGTCAATGAGCAGTATGATGCAGAAATTATTCTGCATGAACTGACTTAATGTTTTCTTATTTGGGAAATAGAAAGTCATTGGTGGGTGAGAAAATAATTGGAACTGCTGGGATGTGTTTGTGTGTGTGTGTGTGTGTGTGTGTGTGTGTGTGTGTGTGTGTGTGTGTGTGTGTGTGTGTGTGTGTGTGTGTGTGTGTGTGTGTGTGTGTGTGTGTGTGTGTGTGCTTTATCCTTCCTTTTGGGCAACACAAAGCAGAACTTGAGATGAAAACATGAACATCTTTGGAACAGTAACAACAAAAACCCTCCAGCCATGAGTCCAGTTGGCCATCGCAGCATTTTCAGGTTAACAGAGGAGAGAAATCAAGTTACTTAGTCCCGTTGTAAACCCCAGATTAACATGGTCTTATTCAGCATGAATTGGCTTACACGAGCTGAGGCGGTGGAGCTAAGAGTGACTTAGTGAGGCTTACACTAGCTCGTTCAGTGTCTGGGATGGGATGGAAAGTCTCCGGTGGGAAGAGAGAGAACAGCAGAACAATGTTTAAGCTGGCCATTTCAGGAAGCCATGGGATCAAAGAAATTAAGAGTCTCAATTCCTTCATTTATACAATCTGAAGAACATGTCGTACCTCCCCTGCAAAGATGTTGACATCCAACGTGAAAATATATAAAGAGCGTTTTTTAAGGATAGGAAAAAAGTCAAATTGAACAGTTTTTTGGATGTTTTTGTTTTGATGGAACGTAAGCAAATATCATAATTATCAACTCAGTTCAGGAAAGTCAAAAAACTTTGATTCGGTCTGTTGTCCTGAAGAATTTTCATTCAAAAATGCAACATAGTGCAGCATGAGCTGTCCTCTGCCTGACCCACAGTTGTAAATTGCCCATTGAGGTTCTCAGATCTTTCTTTGGGACATAGTGAAGCTGCAGAATAGAGAATACAACTTTATTTACATTTTGATTTACTTTCCTCAGTTGACACAGTATGGCCGTAATAGGATTTGAAAAAATAAAACAACTACATTAATGCAGGACTTAAAAAATTGCAGCTTTTGCAACTTCGCGACTTTGTTCCCAACTTCGCGACTTGTTCCCAACTCAAAAACCCATTGCATGATGGTTTTCAAATTTCTATTTTAAAACAGTAATAAATTGTCTGTCACATATCTTGTTATTTATTTCATTTTTTAAGGTGGGGGGGGGGCTTTAAAATCATGAACACTGCAAAGCTTGTCAGCTGTGTTTTTAGAAAATGTTCTCTCTTTGTGGCTCCTCTGAGAGTTGCATTGCCGAGGCTGGGAAACATTTCTGTTTATCATTCCTGCTGAATCTGTTATTTCTGTTAATGTATTCCTGCAGCCAAATCCAACTGTAGCCAAGGCTGGCCGGGACCGTCACTTATTCATTCCCTTGATAAGCGAGGAGTGGTGTTTTCAGTGCGTACCTGACAGCAGATTGGACAGCTCTGGTGTTGGTATCGCACTCTTCTGTCCCGCCTTGGCGCTGATGTCATATTTTTTCATTGTATCGGGCCGGTTTGATTCGGGTCTCTAACCTTTTACGAACAGTCATACATTGTGGAAATGTCGGCGCGATAAGAGTTGGAGGCTGGCTTGTGGAGCAGTGTGTCAAACAGACTGTCAGTGACCCTACGTGACCTCTGGCTGAACAACGACGGGTAGATAAGATGGAGAGGGGGCCAGCTCTGAACTTCATCACTTCTAAAAAAAACATGTTTAGGTATTTATTATTAGAACAAAGGACTGAATCCATCGTAAACATTTGTGTCTATTTTGGGGTTTAAGCATGTAGGTAAAAAAATGCACTTCACGAATGCAACCAAAAAGGTCCCTGTTTATTTAAACAGATACCAGTCCATTGTTCAATTATGGAATGAAGTGCCTTTCTGTAGCTGCAAATACATAGCGAGTAAAATGGAAAGAATCCAATTTATGCAGTTAAAAGTGACCTATGGATCCAACTGTTCTTTCAGAAAGTTATGAGAAAAAAATCGGATTAATTTTATTACTTTATCAAACCAGCATTTAGAGATATTTATCATATACTGTTAGCTCACTCAATCTTAAAATATCAATTGGCTTCTAAAACTAATAGCAGTTAAGTGCGGACACCGCCTCCTCAGTCAGTTTCCACTGGTTGATGGGCAGCACTGTGCTGACAGATTTTTAATATCTGATGTAAAAGCATCCCATTGACATCATATTACACGCATGTAGAGCATTGATGTATATCTGTATATGAACAACCAACCAAGGTCTCCTGGTATGTGAGTTGTAATCCTTTGCAATCCAACATTGTACACAACACATTCCCGCTTCCTTTCGGTTTGAAGTACAGCCAAATGTATATATACATATAAATGTATGCGTGTAATGTCAGATTTGATACCAACAACATGTGTTCATCTGCAGCCATGTGACCTCCCACAAGTGACCAAACTCCAGCATGTCACTCGGTAGATGTCAGCTAATACCATTGCATTATTAATTTAAGGTTTAAGGTTTTCTTTTTGGTTTTAAAAAAGTGTATTTTGTGGAGGCAGTTCAGTCTCTAGTGGTCTAGCTGACACATCACAGCTGACCACATGGTCTTACTGCACTTCGAATTGTCACAGTCGTATTTAAAGTCACCTTATTTTTCATGACCTAAAAATCTTTAATGTCTTAGCCTGCAATACAGGATGCCTGTGAACCAATCTGATCCATACACACCTAATGACATCAGTCGATACTTGTAGGGAGAATTATTCACTCTGCCTTTCTTCCTTCCTATCAATATGACTCAGTCCTTCACATATCTCTCGTCTCAGCATTCTGTGTTAATACAGCGTGCAAAACTATAAAGGTGTTTGTTTAGTTTGCTGGTTGTTCTGTTTGTTTTTAGGCTCACATGCTTAAGTATGAATTAAACAACACCGCAGCGTTTCAGAATTAAATTTTCTGTCTTAAGGAACAGAAACAATTCTTCGCATGCATATTAGACACATCTTGAAATGCTATAACTGCTAAATAAGTGCAGAAATAATGATTTATAGCAATCTTTTTGGACATTTTAAAACAACTGACACTGATCCTGTGGAGCTTTTCAGGGCTGTGGCCTCCCTCTGCTGGTCATATATGGTAACTACGATGACTGGAGAACACTGACTTTACTGTAGAACTGTCTAGTGCCATCAAAGAACCATCACATGGAAACCTGATGAAACCCTCTCATTTACCTCTGAAGAGAGGTCATGACCTTAAGGGACAGAGACCTGGTTGGTGCAGCCTGCAGGTGCTCCAGTCAGTTTTCCTTAAAAAATCCAACATCTGGTCCAGGTGGTGGATCAGTCCAAGCTCCTCTCCACACAGCCAAGAGCTGCTTTTTCCACCACTCCAACATCATTTGTGGCAAGCAGCCATTTTGTTCATCGAGATTTGCCTTTTTTTTTGCAGCCGGAGTCTGCTTCCACTGACTTCAAAGTTCTGCAGAGGCGGGTGAGGCCACCAGTGAAGCCTGTGAACATTGCTTCACAACAACTTGTTGAAGGATGGGATTTCTCCCTCTGACTCAGCGAGACACAGTCCGGCGCCACTTTCGAAGCTTGTCAGAGCACGGGGCCCAGAGGCAAAGCTTATTGTCCACAAATTGATCCAACCCCCTTGGTTTTGTTTATTTAAATGAGACTCTTAGACCCTGGGGTGTTTGTTGAGGAAAAGTCAGAAATGCCAAATATCTTCTTTTTTCAGTCTTCTTCCTCTTTCGTCTTTCCTTTCTTCTTTTCTCTCGCAGCCCTCCAGCTTTGTGAGCCAAAAATCCTTGGTAAACATCCCAGCTCCGCAGCTTTACTTCTCCTCAGCGTCCCCCCCCCCCCCCCCACCCTTTGCACTGGGATCTCTGGTTTCCAGCAGAGTTTCATTGACCTGCCACTTTCTGCTTATGAATTTATATTCTCAGCCTTTTCCTTTTTTTCCTAGATATTCAAATAAGTAAATCATAACAATTTAAAAAAAATTACCATCAAGTTGTTTCTCATTTTGCTGTAGTTATCCAGTGAGGTTGCAGCAAAAGAACAGGTGCTTTCGGTCTAGGTTTAAAAATTCACTACTTGTGCATTCATGACAGATTTAGCAATATTGGTATCACATTGGCCAGTGGAAAAATAGATTTTGTACCTGCTGGGTCATCAGTATAATCCTAGACTGGTGAAGGTAATCTTAATATTCAGTTAGTGTCTTTGTCATCATGTCACAGTCCAGCTCCTCACAGTGCTAGGATACATGATTATCTAGAGGACAAACCTTTGTGGTTTACACAAAAATGTATTTTTTAGAAATACTATAAGGTGTGTATCAATTGTAGAAAAAGACCAAAAAGCAGTATTTCTCCATATAGCTTATATTAATAGCCTGTTGGAGTTGTATTATGAAACTGCAGTTTTGGTAATTCATTGGAAAAGAAACATTTTGGCACGAATAAAAAGAGTCCCATAATACGTGGGAAATAAATCCATAATAAAGTATCCTGAGTTATTTTGGCTATTTGTTATAAAACGGGAAAACCATCTCTGTAAAAGGCTGTGAAGTAAAGACACATAAGCTGTGGAGGTTTCAATTTTTCATAATAATCTTAAAAAGCATTGGCCTTGGTTGTCCATCTTTTATAATCCCCAAAGCATTTCCTCATTCATTTGTTGCAGGAATTAGGACACATCTTGGGAGGATCCATCAAAGCGAGCTCACGTTGGAGAGAGGACTGTCCCGAGTCGGTATGCAGACTTTCAGCCTTCAATTCATAGTAGCTACAAGTGAAGTAAATCATTGGCCAGAGAGGCTGCTAGTCTGTGTGGGCGGGGCACCTCCCAACAGGGAACAGAGAGTTCAGCCATAAATTACACTCGTCAACTTCTTGATGCTTTAATGTATTTTATGCTATGGGAACCGGCCTCATGGTGCTTCGCTGCAAACTTATCAGTCACAACTCGTCCGGAGTGAACGGGGGTCCCAACTGTCACACTCTGTCACAGGTGCTTTAGTGCCGTTACCACAGAGTGAATTTACACATGGAGGAAGAGACGGTTCCTCCTTCATGCCAAAAAAAAAATCCAATCCAGCCACGGGTCATGTCCTCTCGCTTGCTCTTTATACAATGAAATACACAAGGAGGGAGAATAATAAAGAAACCTCACATCCCTCTGTTATATCAATTCACCTCCCCTCTCTCTATTTATACAAGAGGTGTCAACTAATATCATTAGTGTACAATGTCGTTACTGTGAAACTGCGGCAGGAAATGTGTCACCGGCTCATTTTCCTGCTTCAATAACACTCATCAGCACGAGTCCTTACACTTCATCCCCTCCCACTCCAGAACAGACGTTCTGCGTATTAATTGGAAGGTATAAATTACAAGTAATCACTACCAGGTTTTTCACTGCCTAGACAATCGGCATTTACTCATCCGGCTTCCTGTTTAAACTATCTGCTGGAGAATCGCAAAGCCCCGCTGCTTATTTTCCAACGATTAGCTGTACATCAGCATTACCACCTCAAATCCAGCAGTTTCACATCCAGCATTAAATAGGATGAATATTGATCTGCTAAAGAGGATTTATTTATTTCATGCTCTATCCAAAGATCAACTGCTACCAGCTTTGGACGGATCTGCGAAGGTCTTACGGAATAAAGCTACTGCATACATGACTTTGGACTTGACATTTTAGGCCTGGAAGAAGACCAAACAGTAAATTCACTGCAATAATCCCAGATAAATGGGATGATCACTACGAAAGCTTAGATAGTTAAGTAGCCTACACTTAAGTCCAGAAACGATAAAAACGCGCCTCGAAGGAGCTCCTCCATGTCGGGGGCGTGGTCTGTGCAGTCCTGAGTAAGGAGGACGCCCACCTGAGGACCGACATCACTCCTCCTTGTGAGAGGCATCTTACAAAACAGGGTCATGTAAAATGGCGTCTTTAATAATAATCTGCAAAGCTTCTATATACCTGTTTAATTATATTTCTAATATCCACATAGGAATCACTTAAATACAATTATACATTCTAAACTATCAGGTTATTACGGTGATATTGACCTTGGTGAAGCATCAGTTGTCCTTGTGCCAATGTGTTCACTTTGTATATTTAGTTAGGGGAAGTTTATATATTAATGTAAAGGCAATATTATATCTCACAGTTTCTCCCGCCATTAAATGTGAGTCATTCTGTTTCCAAAGTGCTTCTGACAGGCCTTTTTGTCAGTTTGGTTTTTGATCACTATATTAATGTCCCCATGAGGATGAGAAGACTTTCGCTTAGTAGGAGAATATCACAGCACTCAATCATTAATATTTTTCTGCCATGATAATGATACATTTTAAGTGAATTTGGCAGAATACAACAGCCTTCAGCAGTGTAAGTGCAAGATTACATTGGAATTGGTTTCAGCTGTCTATTACCCTCTTGTGAAAACACATCCAAACTCACATCCATAAACACGCAAACACATGATTTAATCCCTCAACCCACTGAACTGCACACAACCCGGGCCGGTATTGTCATTTTGGTGCTGGTTAGCGGCGGGGCCCGGCGAGCTGTCAGAGGAATATCTCCCATAACGCTCAGCGGCAGGCTCAGCTGTGCGATGCTGCGAGAGGGAGACAGGCAGGAGAGACAGACAGGCAGAGAGAAAAGTGGCCATCTGGTGAGACAGGCCGCAGGGTGGCAGGTCACATGGTGGAGTCACAGACGGGATGGTGCTCAGCTGCTCCATGTCTGTGCTTTCAGCCTTAAAATCTTATAAGACTCCAGTGAAACGGCTGGGGACGGGAACTGATGGAGTTCTGGAAGAATTAAACTGGAAACTGTTTAGTTTTTGTTTGACTTTGGCTTTTACTTTATTTCTTGATTAGGTTATTTTGGTTTAAGCTTTCAGCATAAACATGTCTAATGATTTAGTATAAAGTACTGACGAATGGGATCCATGTAATTTGAAAATAAATTGTCCACTACTATATCATGTTTTCTTTTCAAATTTCACTCGTCTATGAGTGATTTGTTCCCCACAACATTATATATATTTTTAAATACATGATATAATTGTTTTAATCGATTTTATACTTGTATACTTTTATACTTTTCTCCATTTGCTTTGATAATATAGGAAAATAAAACTAGTTCCATGTGTTGGCAATTTTATTCTAAAATAAAAAGGCTTGTTTTTATTTTGCATTTCATTAATTTAAGTAGTAATCTAAAAACATTTATGCCTTCAATATGTTTTAATAACACATTGAAATTCACCACATATTTAATATTAAGTCCTCTCTGTGAGAATGTGGATAGTTGTGTTGTAGCAGCTTGTTGAAGGATGAAGCAGCTTCAGCGGCCAGTAGATGGCATCTGATACCTGCTCTAGATGTGAGGACTGTCCCACTATCATCCTGCCTTTTCCCCACATATCTACAGTTGGATTCCTAATAACAAACACATTCCTATAAAAGACGAATATAAAAACACTATTGTCTAGGTAAGACGACATAAGCCTGTCATATCCACACCAAAATAAAAATATAATGAAACTAGAAACACATGTTAAGAATAAAGACTTGGAAATGTGTTAGTGCAGTTTGGGTTTGAGTATTCATAATGGATGTTAGTTTTGTGTAATGCATACATTCATTTATTAAAAGATTTTTAACGTTTTAATATACCTTTTATTTGTTTCATTGCAATTTTAAACATTCTTGTTCTCATTAAAACAAGAGATTTTTCCCATTTTGTATTATTTCTTAATATCGTAATGCATTTTTAAAGAATCCGGGGCTACGTTTCAAAGTTCTCCATAGGAGACATAATTCCATCACAGCTAACATGAAAAACAGGTCAACTGCTTTAAATGCCTGTCGGGCTGCAGTCTGGCATGTCTGTCTTGAGCCCATCAAATGAAAGCAGGTATTACTGGGAGAAAAGACGCTCTAATTGAGATGTATTTGATTGCAGCTTTAAGAATGCCCCCTCCTAAACATATGGGTCTGCGTTTTCTGTCCGGCTATACATTTTCAACACTGCAGGACATTGTCTGCAGGACATTTTTTTTCATGCCCCGTGATCCATCCTTCATACATGCCAGAAAAGTGTCAGGGCCTTCTGGGAGTGAGAGGAAAACGTGCCGTGGCAGTGAGCGTTCAGCTGGCAGAGAGCGGGGATCCACAGCCAGCGCTCTGGGTAAGGAATGCCTTCTGGTTGTGTTGGTCGGCAGATCAGTAACACATCAAAAGACGCTTAAAAGAAAGACTATTCTACTATTTAAGTACTACACAATAGGCCATTGCCATTGGGGAGGTTTGAGTACACAAAGTTCTTGATTAAGTTGGAGTCTGCACTATTTAAAAGGGATTGTTTCATTTAAATGGTAAAAAGAAAATGTCTGATAAAATTCATTATCTGTCAAAATGTTCAGTTTTTCCACATTTGTCACACTTTCACTAGACTTTCATTTGTTTTAGGTGTTAAGCTTTTCTAGACATGATTATTCTTCACAAAGACAGATATCAAACTGTGTGACATGACAGGGGTCAAAACCCCCGCAAGACATGTCCATGAAAATTTTGTCAAAAAATGTGTTTGGTATAAATTACAAACGTGGCAGTTCCCAAATCTATTGTGCTAAAAACTCAGACATTTCAAAATGTCATCAGTCTGTGGGATCTAAGTGTGTGAATATCAGTGTTACAAATGATCACGTTTGGAGAATCTGACTGAAATTGAAGACCACACAAGTAGACAGATGGTCACGGCTATGCAATCAGCTTAACAACAGGACAACAAAAGAGCAGCCACGCCTTAGATAAAGGTGCTTAACCTCCAAGCAGGCTAAGTGCCCCTTGCTCCATTACCACTTAATAGGCCTAATCAGTTTTGGCCCAGATTAGATTTTGAATCTATTGCCACCAAAGCACAGTGGCATATTAAATTAGTGACTTCATTAGACTGAGCAGGGTCATGTTGTTTAGACGGTGTTCCTTGGAATAATAGGTATTTATCAGCTGTGGTGTAAGCACTTAAGCTACATCACAATGATGCAACTGTAAGGAAGGATTACGGGTGTGGATGGTAGTAAAGCTCTGTTAAGTTGTCTGTTTTGGGGTTTGCAGTACAGCTTTCTCTGGTATTGCACGGAAACGGAAAAGTCATTTCCAAAAAAAGAATTCAGATTTCCTAATTTATGATTTCTGTAATTACAGAGCCTGTTAAAGACATTTCAGAATGTGTTTCAAGCAAATTTTCTCAGCATATAAATAACCATATCAAAAGACAAAAATGCCTGTTGGATCATTTCTGTGACAGAATAGTGTGTGTGCTAATTGCTGTTGAGAATTGTAAATTTGCACTTATGTTCTTCATATTTCCATCAGTATTTTTCTTAATGTTTATTCAAGCACAAGATCAAATGTGGTGGAGCCGTATTCAGCACCAGACTCACAGCCAAACCTCCTTCAGATCTGACAGATCAAGGCCTAAAACTTCCTACATAATCTTAGCTCAAAATAAATTAAAGCCGATGAAGAGGAGCTGCATAGGCCGCTCGACTGACTGACTGACTGACGCTGCAGCAGTTCAGCTTTTAGATGGATAGATTTCTGCAATAGAGTCATACTTTCCAGTGAAACCAAATGCAGTGCCATGCCACACGCTGGCAGAGCCGATTGCCCCAAAGCATTTACCCCATCAGATATGAGACAGCTGTGTCATGGATGTGCAGTTTTTGAGAAATAAATGCACACATTGTAGTCAATTTTATATGATCCATTCATTCAAAAAGCATTTGATTTAAATATGTGTTAAGATAAGATAAGATAATCCTTTATTAGTCCCGCAGCGGGGACATTTGCAGGCTTACAGCAGCATAGAGTAAAGTGCACACAAGAGACATAGTAAAAGAAAGACAAGATAAAAATAAAAAATGAAATAAAAAAACAAGTATTATAAATAAGCAATAAGAAACAGTAGAAAAACAACAATAACTGAAATATTATATTTACAGACAGAAAAACTATTATAACTATTATTGCACAGTGTATTGTATTAACGTGTTGTTATATGTTATTCAAGCTTTGTATAAAGGTTTGAATAATAACTCACTTTTTTTTAAACTATTACTACCTTGAATTTTCAGAAAATTGAAAGTTAAATCTGAATCCAGCATCTTTACATTTAAAAAAATGCATTTAAAGATGTTGCTGGAGTGAACAATCTAATACTAACCTAATAAGCACAAGGTTTCAACTATACACAGTAGCCATTTCATGTTTACTTGGCAAATAAAAAGCATCATAGCAAAATAAAAACCATCCCAGAGGCTTCAGAGAGAGGAACACAACACAAAGGAGCAGGCAGATAATCAGACAGACGGGCTCTACTGACACGGCTGAGTGGTGCATGAATGTTTTCTTGACAAATAAAAACACTGCGCCGGTGAAATTCACTGCAAGGACCAATTTCAGGCCTGCTGCACCAGTTTGAGGAATCAATACCAGGCAATGGAGCAGGTTGGGGGCTGGGATCGATATCTGATGATACAATCATATCTTACTTCTTGACACTGTCTTAGAAGCCCACCACACTGGGGAGGACTAGCTGTGGGCGGTTTAATGATAACAAGCAAGAAAAATAAAGGTTTGATCGTTGAAAAGACGTTTTATGTTAAAAAATGGACCAAAAGTACCAGAAAATAAAAATTCTAAAGGATTTCGTCTGCAGATATGTATTTTTTTTCTACTTTTTAGACCATCATGAATAGCAACAGATTTGAAATGGTAGGAGTCAATTTAATTCAAATACAGAATATTTCATTTCAACAAGACAAAGAGACAAAGGATGAAAAGAAAAATTTTTTTTTTTTTATACATTTGACAAAAAAATGGTGTAATAAACTTTTTCTTTTAAAAGCCTGTCGGGATTGAGTTTTTCACAACCGCGTAAGTTATTACTTATTTATTTCTTGTCATCTTATTCTCATCTTGACTGAAACACAGCGTTGCCCTGCAGACAGCCTCAGTTGCGGCCGATGATAGATTAATGAGAAGGGTTCAATCTGGGCCCGCTGGAGGGTTTTGCACATGCAGCAAAAAGAACTCAGTGATGTCAGGGTGGTTTCAAACGAGCCGGTGGTCACACAAACGCACGCTCAATCATATATGGACACACTGCTGCTCAGATGGGAGAGAGGGGGGAGACTCGGCCGGGAGGGGCGTAATATGATATTGGATAATAACTGTAAACAGAGTCGAGCGACATGAACTGTATGTTCGAAACACAGACGCATTTCACTCACACCTGCCCTGCTGCTGATTGCTCATGCTCTATAATGAGCATACATTGGGCTGTCTTCAATGGCATTTTGAGGGTTAAAGCCGCTTATAGTTGAAGCCTTGAAAACAATAAGCCTCCCATGTGATTTAACAGTATATCCTAGGATTTAAAACTTGGGCTCTTTAAAGTTGTATGTAGAAGCCCTTAAACCTCACCACACCCTAGAGAGGGAAGCTGCTTTCTTTATAGTCTTACATTGACTTCCATGGACTCCCAATCATGAGTCACTCTATGTGCGTTGCCATCGCCCTCCCCTACCCCTCCCATCTGCCCCCGCACCCACCAAAACAGAGTGCCTTAGCTTTTAATGGGCCAACAGGGCTTGGCTTACTAGAGTGGCACCTCGTAGCCAACGCAAACCAAATTATTGCTGGAAGAAAAACAGCAGAAGGCAATTAAATCCCAGTTAGGCTGATCATTCCAGTCTTGATTAACAGGGTCAACGGGGGGAGCCTTCTTCTTTTCATGTCCACAGTGTTAATTTATCCTTTTTCTAATTACAATGATGAAAAGCACACAGGTTACATTCTCTTATCATTAAAATTAATGAGCTCGGAGTACGTCTGTGTGTGTGTGTGTGTGTGTGTGCAGGTAGGAGAGTGTGCACATATGATGACATCACTGGCCCATTCTTACACTGGCACTGATAGAATCAACAATTAAAATGGCTGCCTGAAAGTTTACATTGAAAGACAGTCAAGTAAGTTTTGGCAGGAGCGACTTTGCACTGCAGGTGCCAACACGATGGCAAATTTGAATCAAAATAATCCCATTTGTTCTAGTGGTGTCAGATGTTCTAGTCCGCAGACTGTGTACCTAATGAAGTACGCATGCACGACGTACACCAAGGCTCTTTTGCTGCCATATTCCAAGACCCTGCATGGTTTCGATTATCACGTATCATTTAAACTCAGTCTCTCTCAGTCCCGACATTTGCCAAAATGCTTTAAATTCAGCCTGCCTGCTGAGTATCCTCTGCCACAGGGATTTTATGATCATCAGCAACGCTGAAAAATCATGATCCCATGCCGCCTTGTCATAGGACGAAGGCCTGAGGCAGCATCTAGCTGTGTAAACTACAGCGCTGATCATTATGATGTATTTCAGGGTAAAACCATGAATCATCACATGGTGAATGTGTTACTAACATTAAGCACAGAATTTGCCTCTCTCCCTTCACCGCTCTTGGACTGTTGACAGTCATACTGGAACACACAGCAGCACAAACACACACATCAACAGAGGGCGGCTGAGCAGTGATCCGCTGTTTGCTGACCAAATGAATGTCACCCTTTGCGTGGGGAGGAGGAGGAAGAGGAGGAGGAGGAGGAGGAGGTGGAGGAGGGAATGAGCGTGGTGTGAGTGCATTTTCTGCTGCTTTTGTGTCGCTATACAGTTGTCACTCAAGTCATAAGTCAGTCTTTGAGGCTAATCACAGCTAACTCCTCAGCACCTCACCGCAAGCCTCATACCACTCCGGCTCATTCCCACATTCCTACCACCCTCACCACTCCCACATCCGCCCTCCGCAGCCCCATCCGAGCCCACCCTCACCTTCTCAATCCACTCTTGGATCATTTCAATTTGCATCCCAACTGGCCCCGGGATTCCCTAGCCCTGTTAAAAGGCAGGCTATTTGTTGTGCTCCGCGGTTAATGCCGCGCAGAGCTTTAAATACCCATATCAAATCTTGGAGGCTCAACAGATTCAGTTTTGCAAACCTGTATCGAACAGAGGTTCAATCCGTCAGCTTAGAAGTGTACACTCCTTAAGTTGTGTGATAAGGTAAAACCAATCACTGGATTAGGCTCTCTCTGTCAGTGATGGTGTGTTTTTAGTGCACGCCGTTGCTTTGCTGAAACAGGATAAGCTGATGGAGTAACATTATGGTGCTTGAGATTTCCTTTTCAATAGGAATATGCTATTAATGGATTCCGGAGCCAGTGTATGATGCTGCTCTTGCAGCTGTGGATAATGCATTAGCTGTGAAAAGCAGTTGGTGCGGGATACCATGAGCAGTCGTCTGTCAAAAAACCACAAAATTTGATTGTTTTTATCATGCAAATCCAGCCTACTACCCGATAAGACTGATTGAGGTCTTAAAGTAGGATTGCAGTGTTTATTCTCATAGAGCTTCTCACAAACAAACCTCAGCCTTTAGATTCACAGGCATAATTTTGCACAGCTTATGGTGAATTGATAACTCAAGAACGGGGACAATCTCTTGAGTCTGCTGCTTCTTGCGGTTACTCTGCCTTGTTCCATCTGGTTTTGGGGGAGATGTGGGAGGTTTTGGTACACGGCGAGCTTGAGTGAAAATTCATGGCAGGTACATAAATAATCACTCGGCTATATTTAAATATAGGCTACAACTTCTGCTTCTGGTCAGAGTGTTGCAAGACTGTCTTGGATGACATTTGAGAGGAACGCTGAGCAATCCACAAACTGCAAAGTACAAACCGAACGTCCTCTCCCTTTCCTCTCACATGAAGCTGGGTTTCCACTTTGTCCTGCCAACAAGCGTTCCCTGGAAGCTCCCAGTCTGACATTTTATGCTTGGTCGAACTCACACTTCAAGCCTTGAGGCATCGTTTGTGGACAGCTATGATCCAACTGTCATATTCTTTTTTTTTTCTGTTGGTTTTGCGTGAATGCAAAGAGATCAGTGTGGTGATTGGTGATGAAAACCCTCTGAGGGCTTTTGACGACTCAAGTGAGAAAACTTGAGGCCGCTTATGTGAGGTTTTCTGGTGCCAGATCACAGCAGAGTTTGACCACGAGTTTGCGTGCAGTTGTCTTAACACTTCAGCATGTAATGCAAAATGACTGTACTCACAGGAATACATTTTTTTTCCTATCTAGAAAGAGAGACATATTTGAATGTTGGAAAGAGTGTTTAGTTCATTTTGCACAAATGAGACTTTCTTATCTCTGGGACAGGCAGTACAAGGTAAGTATGCCAAATTAGTATGTGAAAGTGTGTGAGAGAGACACTGTTAAAGCATTATTTATATAGATCATGTGTTTCTTATAAAAAACAATTCAGTTTGTTCAAGAAATGACATAATAAAATCTAAAAACAGATGGGCAAACTGTGCTGTCAATATGGCAATGAGTGATTAGTGGAAGTAGTCATTTAGTCTAGCCATAAGACGCCATGCCACATTACAATATATTTTAATAATTAACGTTTTGGGAAGCTTGAGGATCCAAATCTTAATGGGTTATAAACTGTTGACATACATAAACTGTCATATGGATTTGTTTCAAAATAATTTAGTTGCAGGCGGCAGCTTGTAAACCTTCTATCTAGTTAGGTTTTGCACAATGTTTAAGGAGAAAAACCCACATCATGAAAAGAAAAACTGTTAATAGATTTAAAATGATCCCAAAGTCGTTATATGAAATAAACATTGCAATTTAGGTCATATTGTTTGGATTTTTTTTGCCTAAGCATTATAATTCTTACAATTATTTTTATTTTTTTATTTTTAATCTTTATTAGAGCATCAGTTGCAGAAAATTCCAACACTGTATAACACAATGGTAAAAATGTTTGTTCAATTGTTAAATCCTGGCTAAGCCAACGATAGCATTATTAAAGGGACGAGTCCCAGCTGGAAGTTGCTGCCCATCTCCTCCTCTAAAGCCTCCATGTAGCAGCTGGTGGTCTTAGTCCTCCATCTCTCTAACTGGTCCACCCACCATGCTGCCTCAGGTGAAATGGACACAGAAACTGAAGGAAGGGCGTCCATTCCTGGCCATTAGCTGGTTGCTATGCTAATCCAGGGATTACATGAAATACATTTACCCCACTTAAGGTTTCCCAGAATTCACAGACTAGTAACGACAAACCAGCTCCCAGAGAATCTATATCCCACAGGTATGCATTAATCTTTAATGTGCCCGGAGTCCAAAAGGGCCTGATGTCCAGTCATCACATGTGATCATTGTAGTATTTGGATTACATTCAATAACAACGTTTTTAACATTCAAAGCCAAGATTTATTTATGTTTGTCTGTCTGCAGTATCTGTGCATGGAACTACAGCATGGCTGGGAAAGATTGTGGTTGCCAGAAACAAACATTGTGTCGGTTATATTTAAGGTTGCCCACCATCAAAAAATGTCACTGTGGTTTGCAAAACAGGGTATTTACAATGAGCATAGTTCTGTTAAATAACCACAAAAAACAGAGCAAACAAAGGCAGAAAGAAAGAAAAAAAAAAGAAAATACGGAATACTAGAGATATCACAGTATTGGACACAGTTTGAAGTGCATTGCCGAAACAAAGAAAACAAGGCTCCACGTTAAAAAGTCTGGCTAACTATGAATTTAAATCATAAATTATCATCAGACAGGGCAACTTATTAATTGTGTTACTGGAACAAGTTCCAAAACTAATTGCTCACACTTATGAACATTAGGCTTTATATTAAGCCGATGGCGGTAAAATGTTGCCCTGTGAACACACTGCATCTAATTCATGGTATACAGTAAGAATGAATAGTGCTATTTATCTCTTTAGCTTAGCAAAGAACAGTTTCTAATATTAAAGGCAGAGCACTTTGTGCATGAAAAATCATCAGCAAACACAACAAAGGGGAAATCACCACAGTGTGATTGCTCCAGCCCAAGGCCTGTTATCGTGTCCTTACAAAGCAATGTTTTCAACTAGAGTACAACAATGGAACAGCCCGTACTAAAGAGAGCGCCGCACCCTTGAGCCACTCAAACACCTGGTGATGTCTGTCAAACAGTAGGGGAAAGACAGGTTGATACTAAACCCAACAAGTGTGGCTCCAGGCTCAGGATGAGCTGCTGTGCAGAGATAACATGTCTGTTCAGCTAATGCCCTGGAGTACAACGAGTGTCATTTTAGGGCAGATTTCTGATTAATGACATTACAAAATTCAAAGGACAGATTGGGGAAGTTCTGTTGAATCAAACGACTGACATTAAAGATTAATATCTTTTGCAGAAATTCCTGTTTTCATATACACAAGTGGGGAGATGGTCTTATTATTGATCTACTGACCTCACCACTGGTCAGTCCAGCTAAGAGCTAATGTTGACCCAGGACTAAAGATCTATATGGACAGTGCTTCTGTCAGTGTAGCATAAAGGATGGACAAGTAAAATCCAAACATTTGCTTTTGGGTTGTACTAGCAAAGAATAACTCTAAACTTTCCAATAGAGGGCAAGCACAATGTGTGATGTTAACTGTCTAACTAAGGGATGGGCTGTGTTTTCAGAAACCAAATCTCCAAATAAACAAAAGGCAAAGTCCCAGTAACAAACGGACCAAGAATAATTATGTCATACAATCCCACCAGTGATAGTTGTGTTAAATAGATGCCTTTAAATTTTAATCATACAAGTCATGTGGAGTGTTTTCTGTGTAAAAAAAGTCCTACTTTAAACCGACTGAGTTCATTTGTAGTGGGCACATAGTATTTCATCTTTCACCCTCTAATACAAGTTGCAGCTTGAAAAGTTATCACAGAAACCTACTATGGTTTTGGCACCTCCACTGTAGCTAGATAATTAGCCAGCAGGCAGAATGATCAGCCAGCCTCAATGTTAACATGCGACTAATTATGCGTATAGCCTCCAGTATGCAAGCTAGCAAGATTTACTTCTGGAGCTAAGAAGCCTAACCCTAACCACTATTCTCCTAATATCATCAGTGATGGACAGCTTGGTTAAATAACCCACAAATGAAATAAAACATGTATTTTATAATAAATGAAACATACACACGCTCCCATCGTCTACAGCTTGTCTACTGAGCTTATGGATCTCACCTGTGACAGGTGTCAGTAGGCCTTTCACTCCTTCTCACTTCTCATACAGAAATACCACTGCCAATAGGAGCAGCACATAACAAGCAGTGACATAAAAAGGAAAAATAACATGGTATGCAAAGAGATTATTGACTTTGTGTAAAATTGTTAGAGTTCATGATAAATCCTACAACCAAGTTGAATAATCAAATCAATCTGGGGCAATTTCTCAACAAACAAACAAACACTTATTTCAATTTGATGTAGATCGAGGTGGCAACCTCTGGTTCCGAAAAGTTAAAACCAATGCGGAAGTGTCTTAAACTTGCATTCCGTCTAATGGCCAGCAGGGGGCGACTCCTCTTGTTGCAAAAATAATTTGAAAATAACCCCACTTGATTTATTACCTCAGTGAACATAACAAACAGGAGTTTATGGTCTCAATCGCTAGTTTAAAGTCTTCTTCAATAGAGCAAATGTTCATTTAGTAAATGATGATCCGGTTTAGAGTAATATAGACGATAAAGCAGGGTATACTTGAGGAAGTGGCTACCGTGATTTACAGGTCTGGGAAGTCTCCGACATATAAGACATTTTTTGGGTTTAACTTTCATCAACTGCAAAAAAACAAGATGACGATGGCAAAAATGCCAAGGCTTCAACCAAAGTCCACAAACCAATCGGTGATGTCATGGTGACTGCATGCACTTCTTGTATAGAGTCAATGTTTATTAACATTAACATTAAATATGAGTAAATGGTTCCATGACAAAAAAGGGGATCAGAGCTGTGCCTAATAACACAGGCAGGACAGTCAAAAGATTACCAGAGGGTTTCTTAAACTTCTGAATACATTTCTATGACTGACAGCACATCTGGATACAAAGTATAAAACCTCATCCAACTGGCGCTTTGACCAGGTTGACATGGATTCAAAAATAGAGATATGTCTGTGCTAATGTGGATCAAAAACCGCAGTCAGTCCGGGCCCAGGTGAGCCAACTGTCAGTATGATGAGGTCACTGTGCTCTCTTCTTATGCTGTGTTATACTTAAGTGTCAACACAGTTTAATCAAAATAGCTCTGTGTGACTGTCATTGGCATTCTCGGCTAAAAGCATGCAGTGAATATATTTTTAGAGGTGTTTGCGTGCAGTTGTGCGCACATATCGGCGCACGCACACGGCTGCCACCGATTATGCACAAACATGATCCCCTGGAGGAAGACAATAATATTGGCATTAAACACCTCAAGATTCTGCCGGTTTTTAATATATCTTAAGTTATGTCAGGAAAAACACTGGAACATCACATCAAAGCCACAGTCAGTGTATAATGCCATCTCATAAAGCTACAGATCTCTCTAACAACATTGACATAGGGAGCAGGCAAACAAATGTCAGTCCCTATAACATATGAAATACTTAACGTAACCAATTTTCTCCTGTCAATCAACCTGGGAATAATGACAGACGGCTGAGAATCAATACGCCACAATTGAATTTTTTCGACTCCCAAACATGTCCCATTCGGCGCCATGAAAGACTGTCAAATGTCATGTGCTGCGGGTAGAGTATAAAGATTTATTTTATTTCCACCGCTGCAGTCTATTAGCAACAACGTTCCTTTTACCACCGGGGGAAAAAGCAGGTCCAGACTCTTCTGCTTGTTTTGCCAGTGAGTGTTCAAGGACAATGCTCGATGAGCGTGTGCACTAACTGTTCCTATGTAATGAATACGCACGCGTTGCAACTCACAGCTTCCTATGACGCACATATAAGGCTGACAGGAGATTTGTAATGTCTTCCATGAAATTGAGACAGATTTATTAATACTAATATTCCCTTGTCAGAATTTTTTTTAGGACAAAAACTCTATGTTTAATACTAGTGCATAAAGTGAACACGACAAAATGTTGAGAACACTAACCAATATTTTAAATAGCACTTAACATGTTGCTCTATTTCTAGTTATTTCCGTCTTTGTACTGAATGTTCCCATGACCTCTTCCTTGAATGACACAACGAGATTTTCTTTACTGTTAACCGCCACTGTAGCGGAAAATAACAGAGGGTGAAGCTACTGAGCACTGCGGTCTTTGTCTATCACCTCATTTACAACACAGTGCCCTCTGCCTCACATAATCAATTAAAAGACGGCGGGGCTGAAGAGGCACCCTACCAGTCACAGAAGTTTACATCAAAAGGGAGAGATGCTTTTGAAGACTTGCCTCATCCTTGAGAGTCTTCCCCGAGAATGCAAGGACAGATTTAGTCACTGATAGATGTGGTTCTGGCCTACTTCAAGGTCTCGCCTAGAACAGATCAGATTGCACTGCTGCATTGTAGTACAGTATTTCACTGCTGGACTTTCTGTGAAAAAGAAAACACTGGCCAGGAAAAAAGTCTTCCCTTTAGGGGACACTGCAGTTATTCCTCTTCATTTAGATTTATTTTAATTAGTATTTTTCAGTGCAATAAAATGCACCACAACAATACCTTTAATGTTTTTTTGCTGTTAAATTCAAACTACATAAAATTACACTATAACCTTGTTGCCTGATAGGTTCCTGCAACAAATCTCAGTGACATACTCTCTTTAGTGGATGTTCATAAAAAAAGGCTTACACTGAGAAAGATAATGGAAATTGTTACTCCCACTCTGTTAGCGGCGTCTTCATCCGATTGGACTGCGCATTGACCATTTCCCTGTCATCTTTACCCATTTCTAGGTGAGCTAGCTAACATCTTACAACAGACTGAAGCCGTCTGATAGAGAGGAAGGGGCTGCCTCCAAAATAAGGGCCGTTTTATGGTCTAACAGCTGTGCCGGTAGTATTGATTACCAGGCACTGTGAATGGGCCTGAACAATTTTTTATGAAGTGAGGAATTCTGGGTCTGTATAGCTGGCGCCAAATGGAAACGACCACAGGGCGGTCTATGTGGCCCACTGGCTGTTGAGGACATTTTGATGTGTCCCGTTCACATCCATGTGCCAACAGACACCATTATTTGATATGCACTCAGCAATAAAATGGTCCGTTCTTACTGCAACCAGATATATTGTTAATGGCCAGCGCTTTAAATGTCATCGCTATATGTGCTGGGAGTTGTCACAGCAGTTTGTTAGAGCGGAGAAATTGATAACTCAATAAAATAAAAGTGACTGGAGACATTAATGTTGTAAATCATACATCTGGGCAGCTGCAAGAGTGAAACTGAAAAATGATGATGAATGAGTGAACACACTGCAAAAAAAGTCCACATTCTCCAGGCATTCAGTCTTAGTACTGGGATCCTTCATCCTTCATCATACATCACAGAGTTTCTAATCTTTAATTTATCACACCTTCATATAAAGTTACAATCTGGAGGATCTCTGTTTTCTCTTTGCCGGGCACCTATGACGAAAAGCGATAATTGTATGTGTCTTTTTAGATCTCACTACAATCTCGGGGAATTCCTGGGAATGTCGCTACAGACAAACCAGTTTGATATACTGCAAATGCAAGGGCTTTCATCCGTGGGCCATGTCGAACACCATTGGGTTACCTCATTCTGTGATGGACAGGCTTAACAGATATTTAAATGAAATTTTACAGACTATTTCTTTAAATACCATAAACAAATGAAGCTATGTTTGAAACCTTGGAACATTCAATAACTGCCATGACAGTGACATGTGCTTGAATTCAAAGATTCTATATATGATATCCAGAGCATTAATAGAAGCAAACAACTGTTTGCTATGTAAAGATATAGTAGAGATATAGAGTAAAGGCTTCCTGAGCCAGCAGTGAAGTAATACTCCTGCTCTGTGCTGTAATCTGAGTTTCTCTGTACTTTGTTTACTTAGCAGGTCTGGCCGCGATGCGTTTGAGTCCCACTGGCTAGCTAATACAGAGGTCACAGCTGATAACACCATCCCGTCCCAGGACGTCTTCACGGAAGCGTTACGCCCATCCTCCAGATTCCCCCTCAGGTTAACATTGTTAGATTTGACAGCACTGTTCGTGCTGTTAGCACTGTTAGCTGCTAGACGCCCGCTCAGCAATCATAATGTTGAGTGCCATGTGGAGGTAATGCCTCAATCATATGCTCTGAATTTTGAATTTAGCACCTTTAAATACCATAAACAAATGAAGCTATGGTTGAAACATTAATAGCTGCCATGGTAGTGATGGATTTGATAAAAAATATTTTTTTCAATTAACCTTAAACAAATTGTTTTTCTGTGTTGGAAGTGATTCACTGGTTGTCTGATTTTTGACAAAACTAACAAAAAAAATAGAAGATCAGATTTTGCACAATGAAGCAATCTCTATCTGTGCTGTAAAGCAGTAGTAGTTAGTAATCCCCTACTTTACGTTGTGTGCCTTCAATTATGTTGCATAAAAAGATAACAGTTTAACCAGGAAGTCTGTAAACCGCACTGGATGTTTACAATGGAAACTTCACTGTTTGCCCCCATTTTCTCTTTAAATAAGTTTGGCAAATCCAGAGGGGTGTTTAAAGTTTTTGTCTGACTGCTGGAGTTTTTGCCTCGTCTCACTGCTTTTTAGCAACATAGTTGCATTCCAAGATTTCTGCTTGACTTGGTTACCACATTGTTATTATTGCAGATAGGAATTAGGACCAAAACTATGAAAATAAGGCTCTGCTTTTGTGAAACCAGATTTCCCTTAAAAGGCTATTAGAAAGGTTATTTTTACACTACATGCTTCGATGGCTGCCCATACAGTAGATGGATATTTTTTGCAGTGCACACAGTGGATGTTCTGTGTTCCCAGAGACCCTTGCGGTCATCAGAACAGGTGGCTAGAAGCAGATTTTGGCGAGAAGTCAGCCAAAACTGAGAGCTTTGGAGCACAGGTGTAAGAGTAATCCAATCCATTTAGAACAGAAGATAATCAGCCTTTTTATAGGAGCCTACTCGAGCGCAAAGTGGTCCAGCATTCATTTATAATGTATGAGAAACTATGTCTGAGCGATAATAAATCAACCCCATCCCTTTGAGTGACTCAATATGTGTGAGCGAGTTGGTGGGCGGATGTGTTTACCAGTGTCTCAGTGTGTGTGCGCCAGTGTTGATGACACAATAGCGTGGCTGGCGTCTGGCTCATGCAGAGTTATGCAGAAGTTGTTGGTTGTTTTGCTGATCCCTCTCTGTCAGTGTCACAAGAAGCGTCATCAATCATGAGAGACTGGGGGAACAGACCACCCTCCCCTACTGGTCTCTGTGTTGGCTCAAACAAGCCTCGATCAGTATGGGGGGATTACTATATACAGTACATATGATGTCAGTCCTAAAGAAAAAGCAAACCACAGACCAGAGACGATGCCTTATAATAGCTCATGGTCACTTGAGGCTGTCAATACCAGACATGAAAAATTTATAGTGTGATATCAGTTATGCCTTATTTGTATGTGACAGTGACACGGACACATGTCTGTAATCCAAGTTTAACTTTAGCCGGTCTCTTTTGTGTTTTTTATTTCTTTCTCTCTTTTTTTTAAAAGAGCAATGATTTAGCGTTGCACTTCTATAATCGGGAAAAAAAACCTATTAAATATCGATGCAGCAGAACCAGATTTTATTTTATACTTTTGTCTCTTCTGTTTGCAAAAGAACAAGATGGCAACGGCTAATAACCAAGATGGCTTATTGCCAAACAGAAGGCTTTTATAACAGAATTGGGTACGCTAGCAGATACTTTAGCCTGAAGCCACTAGCCTCTAGCAGAGATTAGCAGCGTTCTACAAAGGTATGGTAAGTTCCCTTCTTTCTAAACCCAGACCCTTAGATTTTTCTCATTTTCAAACTTCAGTCACAACCGATGCTCACTCAAGTGACATAGACATAGACATGAATGTCTGTACCAAATCTCTCCATCCCATTTACGATCTACAGACATTGCCATCCCTCATGAGTGTGGCAACACAATTTTGAGAAAAGCTTGGGGTTTGCATCCAAAAAAGCCTTGTGAACTTGAAGTTGATTTGTACACCAAAATGCATATACACGTAAATCAGTACTTTTACTATCTTTTAACCATTTAAACATCTGTCTTTTATTATGAAACATTAATGAACACACACTTTTTAATCGATTGATCCTACTGCAAAAAAAACACGATCAGAAAAGAGTTGGGAAGTCAAACGGTTCGCATGACCCGGGCCAGTTACCCTGTCTGTAACATACCAGGTGTACTGTCAGCTATTGCGTCTGACATTTGTTATCTGTTAAAAACATCTGGTTTCAGTATCCACTCTCAGAAGAACAGAAAGAGCGAGACCAAGTGATAGTTGGGAGTAGAGAGAGGTCGAGGGGCAGAGTTTGGTTTACCCAACTGAAACTATCACCAATTTAGATTTTTTTCTTTCTCTCTTGGAAGGGCTTATGTCATGTTTTTCGTCTTCACCGCAAACTTCTGCCTCCCAATAAAGCATTTTTCATACCCCATGTTTACGGAGAAACCACACCAGTGCATTGCTGTGAAATGAGTCGTCATATCGGCCATGCCTGACAGGGAAGCTCTCCTCCCCTCGGCACACGAGGAGCACAGCTCTCTCTGGTCTCTGCCACTGTAGTGGAGGCTGTTGACAGAAGTAGAGACAGGCAAACATATGTTCCCTCCAAAATGCAGGAGGGGAGGGCCTTCTTGTTTTCAAAGCGGCCATTATCGCCGCAGTGTATCGCCACCCCTCGCTGTTGTTTGAGGAGGGGTTGTCTCACGGTCTCCTCCTGGTCCCAGCTGAAACTGTCACAGTCAACCGATTGAAACCAATCTTCCTCTGGTGCACACACACACACACACACACACACACACACACACAAACAACACACACACACACACACACACACACACACACACACACACACACACACACACAGATTTGTTTCGCTCCCATGCACAGGACACACACAGATGTTAAGCTCATACTGTACACAAAGTTTAAAAGCAGCAGTGTGCAAGTAACTGAATTAAAGTATAACTGGCTTGTTGATGAAAACCACATTTTTGAATGTGAGATGTAATAAAATATATTATCTAAATTGGATTTCAGTACTTTGATTACAAGTAAACTGTGCACTGGAATAAACACTGCAGATTGGGAACGCCTGGCTTTTCAAAATAAAGTGAAAGTGATACATTCCATTAACCCAATGAACTATTCTATACTATACTAATGATTACCCAATAAACAGGCTATCTTCTAAAAGGATACGTAATAAGTAAAAGTATTCCCCAGATGCTCAACCATCCCTCCAAAGCTGCTCCACACATGCACCCGGCGCTGATGTTACACACATGCACACATAGAGTGGGGCCTGTTACCACAAAATGACAAACTAAATATTTGGGAATGGTGATATCATTCGGCCAGGCCTCATTACCATAGTCTGAAGCACAAATGTAGTTTCAAAGACTCCAAATCCCATCTCAGTTGATCTGCCAATATGCAGAGTCTGTCCTCCAACTGCCACAGCCATGCCAAAGCAATTTGTTTCGTATATTGCTTTTGGAAGCCAATATGTTTTAATTAAGAGAATACATAAGCGAAAACAACACCATAAATAATCGTTGTCCCCACCCATGACAAAAGAATTTCATTAGATCTTTTTTTTTTCTCAGTCATGGCATACATGCTTGATTGATCAAGAGCTAGTAGTGTGACTTTGTATGTAGTCTTAATGTCACTTTTTCATACAATTAAAAAAATGTTGGGTCCATTATCTGCAAGATTATTTTTTTTCTAAAGCTGTACATTTTTTACTTAACAGCGGCTAAAATCATTATGTGTAATTTTAAAGGGGTCCCTCCTAGTGATTAAAGGCAATCTGTTCTAGCTAGTGATGTAGCATTTTTCTAATTATTGTTCTGGTTTTACAGCTCACAACTTTACCGTTTCCACCGGAAAAGATAAACCGACCACAGATAAACACAATTAGCAATGTTTGTCACTACTACTGTCTGTAGTAGTTTTCGTGGCCTGGGAAAGCCTGGCCTTCAGCAGTTAAATGGTAAATGGACTTCCATTTGTTTAGCGCCTTTTTAAGTATTTTGACCAATCAAAGCACTTTACACTACTGGTTAACATTCACCCATTCACACTCACATTTATGCACTGATGGCATCTTGAGGCTGCCATACAAGATCTGCAGCCCATCAAGATCTAATCTTAATGCTCATTCACACAAACACACACTCACACACCGATTAATTATGCTGACTTGGGTAGACAGGGGTTGAATCAGCGATCATAAAATCAGTGGATGTCCTGTTCTACCTCCTGAGCCAAAGCTGCAAAGTACTTTCCTGGGATGATTTGGCCTTCAGAAGTTGATGGATGCTAAGAAAGTTTTTTGTTTTTTTTAACAGAACAGGCTAGGCCAGCAATGATCCAGTTATATTTGCCAGCATTTTTTTATGTGTATTAATCTATAAACAGTATCAACACCAGTCTGTTCATGTTGTGTTAGATTTCAAACAAGTGTGCTTCGCAGGAAAGCTGCAAGTGAACTTCAGTGCAGTTTAGTGCAGCATGGATAAGGTTACTATTGCGTGTTGTGCGCTCTGTCTGTCCATCTGTATTTCTGCTAAAGTCTACTTAACACATCATAGACTTTTTGTGTCACTGTTGCACTTTATGACAGGGTGGAAACCATTGCCTGTGTTCTTTATAAAGCTTATATTATATTGTATACTTGTTGTATTGTTTTACAGAGACTTTTTTTATATATATAATAGACTTTTATCTTGTCATTTTAATTTGATCATATATTTCTTTGAACAAGTTTAAACTAAAATACAACTTGACTATATTTCAGATCTTGAAACAAGTCGGGAGCCCCGCAGAATTGTGACAGATATTGTTTCCCTTCCTAATGTCTAAGCCTCCACATTTCCATACATAAAGCGCCGTTTCATCGTGGACTCTTTTTGAAAACTAAAACAAGCTTCTTTTTTTTTTTTCTGGTTATGAGTCAGCTTGGCCAAATGGATTTTCCATCTTACTCTTCATACAGAGGGAGTATCTTTCCTCCACTCCCTGTGATGTCAAAGTACAGTCAGTCATAGAGAGTGAGAGCTCTGCTGGCACCCATCATATAGACAGTGTCGCCCAAAACCCAAAGGGATTACATGTGTGTGTCTTCTTTGTTCAGAGACATCCAGCGGCATCTGGCAACAGTCTGTCCCCTTGTGCTACTTTATGGAGACAAGTGTGTTGTGTGATCAGGTTTCGCAAGCTTCATTTATTAAATTAAGTGATGCATCACTGTGATTTGTCTTTGGCTTTTTCTTTTTGTTTTACTGGAGGGAAAACGTACAGCTGGGAAGATACAAAGCCTTTATTATTTTGAGACAGTGGAAATGGGAGGGAGAACAATGTGTAAGAGCAGAGAAAGAGAGAGCTGGGAGAGAGAGAGGGAGAAGGTGAAACAGGGAGAGAATGATAGAGAGGGAAAGGAAAAAGATGGAAAGACAGGAAAAGGGAGGGGAATGGAGGCCCTCCTGCTCCTATTCTCTTCCCTCGGTATCACCTCAGAGGGAGAAAACAACCCTCTGCCAGGTCGTTTCTCATCATTTGTTCGATTTGTGCTGATCCTACTTTATTTTCATTAAAAATAACTCAGAGGAAGTGCTTTAAGTTTTACACCACCTGCCCTCCGCCCCCCACCCTGGGAATTTCCATATGTAGGCAAGTTAAGCCTGCTTGCATATTGAAGTTTTTTCTCATTCTATATCAAAGAACCTCGCAAACAAATACATATAACTGAAGTATTGGTCACACGCTGATATGCCAAGTTGAAAACAGAGATGCAGTTTAACCTCATAAGATATTAAAAAGTTTCCAGCAAGCCCTTGTTGATGTTGATTGATTGAGATTTTGCTATAGTTACATGTGTGCTCTGGAAAAGGATACAGAAATATTATCGATGGAAATAACCAAAATATATAAATATACAATGTGGTGCCAAAACACACCCAGACCCATCACAGAATAAAACATACTCCGCATTGTCTGACTTTACTGTCTGCTCTTTTGACACGTCCAGCAATACGAACACTATTGACATTAATCTAGAAAGGAAGCAGGAAAAAAAGTGATGTTAACTCATACTTTCAAATTAAATATGACTTGTTAACCACATGTCAGACATTTTACTCATGTACACGCTAACCGTAGAGTTACTTTACAAATTTGACAACCAGACAGAATCCAATTTTAGAAACTTTAATGATGTTTGCAGATATGGAAATGTAAAGCAGCTCGCTCTGTGGAGCTTGTGCACTGCTGAGGATATTGAAACTTTATTAATCATGAGGCGTTAAGGTGCTCCATGTATGGGTGCTATATATCTTAATTAGATTACATGCGTTTGTTTGTTGTTGCAATTCCTATATTTTAATCTGTCATATTTCATCAATCCAAAAGGAGAATTATTTGATTGATTTAACCCACAGTGCAGTCTCATATTTTCTGACAGGCTGCTGCTGCTGCCGTGGCTGCGTAGCTGCCGGAGCATCATCCCATTAGTTTGACTTTATTCTTATTCCCATCAGGTCTTTTGACTGCGAATGAGTGTGAGAAGGAGGCCAAGAGGTCACTGGTGACTAATTTTCTGAGCACTCACAGATTGTGTAAGTAATGGAGCACTTATTGCATTCGCTCCCCCATCACTGCAAACAAGCCCCAAAAAATCCATACAAATTCCCACACGCAAGATAGCGCCTGGGGAAGGGAGAAGTGGCCCATCTTTAAGATATAGCGAGCAGCATGGAATAGGCCTAATGTGCAATTTAAAATCAATATCTTTAAAAAGAAATGCCTATCTTACCCACGACAGCATCATCTAAATATCAATAGGGCCTCTCGGTGCTTCAGAGAGAGCTGGGTGCGAGGAGACACAGATCTGAGGTGCTTTGACCAAGGATTTCACACCGTCTATCCGGAGGAATCGGGTTCTCACCGCCTCTCTTTCAATTTTAATACAGTGCTGTACTTGCCGCATGAGGTTTAATAAAGTAGCACAGTGTCTGTCAAGCCAGGTGTAGCTTCAATCCTTTCATATTCTAAGTAAATCCCAAAGAAAGGTGTTGAGGATACCAGCAGAAGAAGACAGGCAGGAAAAAAGGGAGCCGGAGGGGGGTGGGTATGTTTTTTCCATCTCATCTGCCCAAGGTACTATATTCTTTTCCCCCTTCACAATACTGTGGATTTGAAAGTAGTGTTATTTCGAACAATGTAGCTTCTGTGCATTTCATGCTGGAATTTACTGGATTTTCTCGAAGATGACCTGTGACATTGTTTCTCTTACAAACCCATGTTTCAACAAGGAAACGTACCATATCATCACTCAAAGAATCAATTGGCAATGTCTTGGACTACGGTCAGATCATACGAAAAATCATCAAATTCAAAGCAAACAACAACCAAGAAGTTGTTCATGTCACCACAAATCCTTTTCCCTTATTACATTGAGCTCAAGCATTTGGAAACAGAAATATTAAAGAGAATATCTATCAAAGAAACATCATTTTTAAGTAAAGCAACATTTTCCCCTGTTGAAATTCTTACACAGCTGGCCCAAAGATGTATGGGAAGTGATGGGTGGATGTTTTTTTTCATTTTCTATTCAAATTCATCCAGTCAGGCTTTGGAAAATGTGCGATTTCATAAAGGTAATTAATGTCTATCTCTTAGCCATGTCTTTGTTTGCTCATCTGGATTACATGGACAGGATTCCTCTGATAAAACCGTCCGTAGAGTAGAGAAAGAGAAAGGGAGGTTCACTCTGAGGCATGATGGGAAGAAAGGAAGGAAACTGGAACTGTCTTCATTTCTTTAAAATAATGTATATCCTGGTATAAATGTATGAAAATAAATTCCATTAATATGTATCAGTCCAATTGCCATTGCTGGTATTGGGTGTTACAAATAGGTTTTTGCTTTTACAATGTGAAGATTTCCTGCTTTTCTTTCTATCACGTGATGCTTGACTAAATACTTTTTGACTCAGATTGTTTGTTGGACAAAACAAGACATTGGGGACCGCCGTTTATTATCATTATGTTTTCTTCTTTCTTTTTTTTTACTATTTTCTGATGTTTTACACACTAAACGATGAGTCAATTCATTTAGAAAATGGTAAGCGAATGAATTTTACCAAAAACATTCCTTGGTTGCTGCTAAATTGTTGTGCTATATCAGTTGGTGATGGAATTTAAAAAAGTCAGATTAAGTATTTGCATTTTTTAATACTTTAATTAATACTACAACCAACAGTTTAATCCTATCTTGCAGACCTCTACAATATCTGCTAAACGTTGTGCGATATGCTGCTGTATCAAACACACAGCTGTTTTAATAATAGACTATCTTCGACCAAGGCCGGGGGGGCCGGATTGGTGACCCCTGGATGACCCTGGCTGCCCTGACCGACCGCTATACTACAACTGCAAAAATTGATTGGTGCTCTGGTTTGAACATTTACATTTAAGTGTAGTATTGACACCAATTATCATGTCTGTAAATATAAGACAGAAAATAATGTATTTCAAATTCCTTTTTCAAACACGTGAAATTCTTTGTATAAATAACCAGAACAGGGTGTCTGAAAAAATGAAATTCAAATCTTGACAATTAAGTCTCATGATACATATATTTGTTCACATCTTTATTACTTGTAATATTTAACACATTATCTGTGATTCAAATCATGTTAAAATTACAACATAATAAACTGTTTGCTCTGCTCCTGTTAGCGTGACAATAGTTGGCCTCCGGCCAGTAACATGTTTTATTTAATAATGTGGGAATTTTCTACTGTTTTGCTTTCATTACAGTCTAGGAGGCTAAAGCTGAAAACAGAAGCAGAAAGCCAGTTGCTTTAAAGCCTGAACTTTACGGCCCAACAACTGTCAGATGCAATATGAGCATCTGGATTCAAAAAGGGAGGGTTTTTTAACAGGATGTCTGCTTAATGCGGCGGTATTCTTTTTTATTTTCCCTCTCTCAAAATGCGTGCTCTCTCTCTTGTATTATGCTATGCTGGAAGTCTACAACTTTACCAATGACCACCCATCACAACCTGGGACCATGCTAGCTCGGGGGTCCAGAGATTTAGGCTGCAAAAGGAACCAAAGCCAAAACCCGCAGGGGAGTATTTCCGCGGCTGGGATGAAAAGTACGGCTCAGGCTCGGGGAGTCACAGGGACATGGGGAAAGAGAGAAGAGGGAGGGAAGGGTAAGGAGGGGAAATTTATTTCTGTTCTCTTGCTTCTGGGCCAGTCCGCAGGCCCATGTATCAAAAAAAGACCACCGCATTCGAGATGAGCCCGTATAGGCCGATTCATGGCAGAGAGCCCAACACAGGAGACCTGAGTAATCTTTGGCAGATTCGATGAAATGGCAAATGTAAAGAGTGCTTTATAGAGTGATAAATATTCATTTTTTCCCTGAACAGTTGAAAACTAAAACAAGGAGTTGATATTATTGGGGTAACTGAGTATTTTCAATGAACATTAGAACAAAACCACACTCCCTTAATTTTAACAGAATTTGTTTTTTTAATCTTAGTATTGGTGAAGTCTTAATATTGTTAAGCGGGGTGAGAGGAAACTTAGATCCGCTTGCCAATGCTGCATGTGCTAAGTTAACCAAGAGAGTTTTTTTAGAAACTACTGTTTTCAGTAGTTTGGTTGATTTTTTTTCCACACCTGCATTCCTCTGAGGCTACTACTTGTTTTCTCCTTCAAAGTTTTAGTTAAATTTAATGAATAGAACAAGATTGCTGGTAGGGTAATTGACTCCAACTCAGATGTGCATGTTTTCATGGATGACAGCCTTGTTGTATAGTTTCCTAATATATGTTTTTTTTTTTATCTCCATCCGATTTGGATATGGATTTGTGGTGTCGTAATAAATGCTTAATGGTTAATACTTAATGTTAAACTGTGCTTCATATCAAAAGGCTTTCAGATCTTTGCTGTAGAGCCACACTACAAGAGGTAAAGAAGTGAAATGATGTCTAGTTTTAGCTGAGTTAAATTATAAAGCTTCACTGAAGATTTCACATCAGTTTTCCCCAGAAACATTTACCCTAAAAATCTGGGTATTATCTTTTATACTTGATAAATTCAAGAAATCTGCAATGTGCAGTGTCAAATGTAAATAAAATACACAAGCCCAAAAAATCCCATTTTTGTCTAATTGACAAAAACACCAATTGCCGTTGTCTGTGTAGCAAAGCACGCTGTCATGCCTGACACATTTTCCATGAAAGTATGAAACCGGCGAGCAGTCGCTGGCACGTGATGCATTCTGGGAGAGGCCAGTGCCAGAGCTGGACTGCTTTTGCTCCAATGACGAAAGATCAACATTTGTCTCACGGTAGCGGATCACTGAGAAATTGAGCGGATTTCATCTGGGAGTCAGATTTCGTCGTCTTTCTTCTCTTCGCTCAAAGGCTGGATCCCAAAGCAGATGTGCCTCCGAGGCACGGGCCATCAGGTTGAAGGGTGCAGGCCGGGCTGAGAGTTGGTGTTAGGGTTAAATTTAGAGGTTGGAGGTCAGATGGGGGTCAGGGTTATGGTCGGGTTGGGGTCGTGGTGAGGTCAAAGTATCCAACCCCCTTAGGGCTGCCTTTTAGTGGTCACTGTTTACCTCTGTGTCCAGTTAGAGAGATTTCATCTAGCATACTGCAGTTATGAGGAATTTGTTGCACATTGAGCACGAAACATGAAGAATATGCAGCAGTGTATTAATAGTTGAGACAATTAACTGATTATTTGCTGGACAAAGAAATAATTAGCAACTATTTTGATAATTGATTAATCATCTCAATAAATTTTCCAGAAAAAAGATGCAAAATATCTGCTGTTTCAGCTTCTCAAATATTGTCTTTATTTTGTATGATATTACACTCTTTGATTTTTTTAAGATTGTCTCAGAATAAAAAAGCAATTTTAAGATGTTATCAATATAGAAATTTGCCAGATCAATTAATAATGAAATAATTGCGTCCCTATTATTATTGTTATGTCAATATTATTATTATTATTATCATTATTATCATTACAGGACTGCAGGTGTTGCGATTGTGGGTTTTCTCCTTCTAATAATAATTGAAAAAGAAAACCTTTCTGCTTTAAAGCTTAAGTATGACTTCTTTACCCCCTGATATGATTTACTTGAAATGCCAAGAGAAATATTATTAATGTTTCTATAGCATCTTGCGCCAGTTGTTGCTGATGTCACCCTTGGCTTTCGCCACCATGTCTGGTTCTGCCCTGTTCTCAGAGGCTGCGGCATGCTGGGAAACCTTACACCGTCCGGCGAGGGAGACGTGGGATGAGACTGTGCACATGTTTCATGCTGTGGGGCACAGACAGTGTGCCATATCAGACAGCTTCCCTGCCATGTCCCCCTACCACAAGACAGCAGCGGCTCCCAAAACCAAAATTATACTTCCCGGAGATGAGGCAAAGACAGCTATACTAGTGCAGTCAGACTGAGAAATCGTCCAAAACACTGTTAGGCATGTGAGAACGGTTCAACACTGTGACAGCGAGTAGTGTTTATAGTGTTTCACATGTGTCTGTGCCAGACAAATCCACTTAGTGCTTCCTTGAGTGGATAGACCAACAACATTAAGTGACAGATTAATACAAAAAAACGTAGGATATTCGATTCATTTTAAGTAAAAAGCAAGATATAATAAAAACTTGAGTTTACTGATATGATGAGAGTAACATTAGAATGAAGCTGCTGTTTACTGAAATGTAAACTGGCTTGTAAAAGGTTAAGGAACAGCCTCAGGCAGCAGCATTCAAGGTTGCAAAGAAACAGGCTGGAAATATTCTCCAATTCATTATCTCCTTTTCATACCATCTCTCTATTGTATTAGGAAATCCAACCAGGGGCGTTCTCAGGCTTTGGGAGGCTTAAGATCTCATAAAATCAACTGTCACCTGCTTAGTTATTGGGTGCTTACAAATAACCAAGATGCATAACTTGAGAAGGTACCAGTCCCCTAAACCCTTTCCAGCAGGAAGAAAATAAGCTCCTTTCAATGCATTATTAATATTTTGCCTAAACTCAGTCTGGACCGAACAGCGAACTGGATTAGCCAAAGGAATTTAATATAAAATTCATGCCTTCTCTCTTTTTCTCCTCTCTCGCAGATATATTCAGTCTGTTGTTAGTTAGAGAGCCACGGCATTCCTCCGCGTACCGACAGACTCAACATATGACAGCGAGGGTGGGAGCAGAAAGTGTGTGGCCCCGCTGACTGCCATGTGTTGTCATTTAAAATTATATTTTTCTGAAGTTAATGACTTATACGGGCTTATAGGTATAAATGGACAGTCTCTGGTGTTAATTTCATTGGCTGAGTGGGCCCCATAAAAAGGTCATTATGCCTGGTTTGTGTTTAAGTCGTGTTTAATTCCAGGCAGCCAGAGGAGAGAAGCTGTATTGATTAAATGACAGCTTAAGAACTAGTTGTTTAATAAATAGGCCCTGCGTATTGGACTAGAGAGGAACAAGGTGCCGGACAAAAAAGATGGCTTGAAATAAGTGTCTGAGCTGACAATGTGTGGCGGCCAAGGAATGGATGGGGACAAAATGGAGGCTGGGACACTGATGTTAACAAGCAAATTAGCCACAGCGGGGCGGCCGGGACCAATCAATAGCCACAATAAAAAAGTTGGTGCTGACCACGTAGTGTCTGCAATGTAAACTGCCCGGCCCTCAGGTCCCCAAGGCCAGGCCAACAATAACCTACAACTGAGCGAGACACAAAAGGTATCGACACGGAGAGCGTTTCAATTTCCCCAGACGGCGGGGCCCTGTCACATCAAACTGGCTATTAGTCACAAATTCTGCCTGCCACCGATCCATCCCCCATTCTCTGGGGGGACCTTGTCAACTTGAAAGTTGTGCCGCTGGCAAAAGGACATCTGGTTCCACTGTAGTGTGTGTTGAATACAAGAGGCCAGGAGCTGCCTGCCTGATAAAGGAGAACAAACAGGGCCACTTTAGACTTGTCAAGCCTTGTTAGAGGGAGCAAATGACAAAAGAAAGAGAAGACATTGAGAACAAGAGGCTGTTTTTACGGCTCTCTAGTAAAACAGCACATGAGTGTCGGTGTAGATAATCCTGAGCTACTGTATGTGGAATAACACTGTCTAAAATGAAATATGTTCATCTTTCTAGTAGACATAAACACATTATATATCTTTAAAACAGCTAGTGTGAGATTTGCCAAAGATTTATCTAATAGGAAATCTGCTGTCCTAATTATCTTAATATATCTCAGTCAGGAAAACATACAAAGAGAAGCTTTTTCATCAAACACTCTTTCTTTCATCACACTTTTTCTTGTGTGTGTGTGTTGAATACCACATTTAATCAAAGGCTGTGACCAATCGCTGCACTGCTAACAAGCTATTTCTACCCTTCTCTGATATCCAACAGCCCGTCCGGTCCCGTGCCTACAGCTTTTACTTGTTCCACGTCTGGCCCTCCTCAAAAGTGCCCAATCCGACACGCCATGTCAGTGGCGTGCGTGTAGCCTTGTAAATTTCAATCAGCGTCTCACAGCGGGGTGCCAAGGTTCGACTTCATTTCCCTCCACACTGAACAGGTGGCGGCAGACCGGCCATCACTCAGCGCTGTCTGAGCAATCTGTCGCCCCGGCCATTACCGCTCTATTAATTGCCCCTGGTGTTCATGACGAGATGCTCAGGCGCCCCGGTTAATGTTTAATGTGGCGACGCCTCGAATCAATGCGTGTTTAAAGGAGACACGACATGTTAACCAAGACTGCTGGGTTGTGCCATTGGATAGTTGGTGGAAGGAAGTGTCACATATCCCCTCGCTGCGGTGTGGCCATTGAAGGAGGCGGGATATATTATGTGGTTAATTGACTCAGACAGGGGAGTAAATTTGAATCCTTTCTGCTGAGCTGCTTAAACTATCATTAATGTTAATTGCCGGAAGGAGGAGGGCAGATGGTTCGTCTTTGCTTGACCCTGGAGATCCCTTAAAGACTGTAAAGAGACTCAAAACAAATAAAATGTGTTTACTTTATCAAGCGTTTTCTTAGCGTTTTTTTTTTTTCACCCCTGAAACCTATACTTCTTTTTAACATTGCAGAATAAGCAGAAAAGACATAAGACTTTACACACTCTGCTAACAAAGGCTTATTTAATTAGATCCCCCATCATCCCGCAGAACATGCACATGTTCTAAAGTGGGATATTTTAAAGGAGATTTATGATTCTATTGCATTTGCCTCTTGATCGAGGGGGTATCATCTGGGAATGGATCTGGAATACAGATGAGATCGGGCGATGGCTCGAGAGAAGAAAAAAAAAAAAAAAGGGGGGGGGAGATCAATTTTAGAGGCAAGGGCTTGGCACATTTAATGAATTCATGCTCCTTCTCCCCTCTCTCTTTCTTTCCCTCACCCCTTTCTCTGTAAGGATGAAAAAGATGAAAAGAAAAACCCTCACACAGTGACCGTTAGGGAGGCTCTCTGCGGGCAATCAATCACCAATCAGTCATTGAAAGTGCTTGTCCTGCTGTTGGAGGATGTTCTTCATTACTTACAGACTTTCAATGTGGTAACGGATGTGTGTGAAGCTGTGTGTGTTTGTGTGTGTGTGAGTGTGTAACGGGGTAATTATTCATGGCCTTTTACTTTAACCGCTCCTGAAGGAACAAGTTTAAACCTGCGATACGGTTTTTGGCATTCACAGGTGATCACAATATCATCAAACCTCTATTTCGGCCCCTTCCAATGCACATGCACACACATATCGTCCTCATGAATCTGGAGTCCTCTGCGGACCCAGTGGGCTTTGGATGATCCCCGAGGTTGATATTATCTCCCATGATAGGCATCAGAGAATAACCCAGCTTAGAATGTGTTTAGATTCACCAACCTTAACTTCTTTAAAAGCCACAATAGGCACACTGGACCTGGATTTTCTTTTTTTAAGATTGAAGCTACAAATGTGTTTGCAGTGTGATATTGCTTCAGAAACACACCTGGAGTCATGTTTCAGATATTTTACACAAATACACAAATTAAAGCAGGTCAAATTGAACAAAATTAAAAAAATAAAAAGGATTATATAAAAAAGGAATTTGCTATTGCCACAAGCATTTGGGAATGCATTGATTAAAAATAACAAAATAAAAACAGACTAAAAAGTGGTGTTTCATACAAAGTAACAACCACCAATTGACAAATTCCCAGTGCAGCGACAGAAGATAGAGAGGAGAGAAATATTCAGCCCTATCCCACAGCAGATATCCCACAACTTATTAGATGCGTTGCTGGAATACCCTATTAGGAATGAAGAAGGGAGGTAGAAGGGAAAGGGGCTTTACTTTAAATTGAGGAAGTGCCAACGCACATTTATTGGCTCTAATGTGGTACAGGCGACCCCCGTCACAATATCGGGAGCTCCGTGGGCCGGTGCTGCCACAGTGAGGGAACATAATAACCTTTTTAAGGGTGCGGCGTGCTGCCGACTCACAGAATAAAGACTTCACAGTCAGCGCCTGGCGAGAAAACGGAGGGCCTCGCCCCAGATGAACATAATCTTTTGTTATTATGCTGTTAATACGTTTTCTTTCCACACGCTGATCTCAAACAGACCCACCCCCCGGCGCCCTGGAACTATTGCCTGAAAAAATAGGGATTTATTTCTATGTTCATCTAACCTTGTGAACAGAGATGCAAAGTCTCAGTATATGGGGGGAACAATGTTATTTCTTCTTGATACAGTAATGACTTACAGATATTAAAGGCAGCATATCTTAATAATTTTGTGTGCCTGCTGGAAAAAAACAAAACGTCAGCCACACTTTCCAATCTACTAGATCAGCCACAACCCCAAATCATTGTCATCTCCCACAATCCCTTTCACCCAGGGTGCTGACACCAAGTGGTTTTGTGGTTTTGTGTCGCCGCTCTGTGTGGCAGCCAATCGACCAAGTCATTGATTAACAGATTGGAATTATTAACTGGGGGATCATCCATCCCACATCAGCCATGTCATTTCCATTACGCCTCATTTCAGAGACAAGGCACGGCAGAGGAGATGGGCCGGCCAGAAAACCTCCTCCTCATTAGCATTCTAATTAAGAGGCCATCAGATAATGATCAATCAGAGCGACCGGCAGGCAGACAAGCAGCCGCATGCAGATGGAGAAGAGGTGCATCTCAATATGCACACACAAACACACTGTCAAAAACACACAAACATGTTGTTATGCTTCTTCTTCTAGTGATTTTGGGGGAAAGAAAACATCAATGTACAATGCACTTTTGTAATTCAGTCTTCAATGTGATTCATTAAAAATAAGGTGATTTTAACAACTGGCTCTGTATGCATCTGAACTTTTGCCCAGGTAACACAGCCAGAGAGAAAATAAATATGTCTCGTACAGTTAATTTTTTTTTCTCCACCAAAATGGAAACAGATGTCTACTAAGTGATCTAAATGAATCCCAAATAAAAATGAAATCCTGTTTGCGCAAGTCTGCAGTCAATTGGTCTTAAAAGTTCCATAATTTGTTAAATGGTGATAATATGTGTGTAGTCAAGGTTGATTGTAATAAACCTCCTGTATCTGTAAGGTCCAGCTTTTGGTGAGTGAAATGCAGACAAAGGAACGCATCGAACATATTTTGATGGAGCATTATCAGATGATAAAACATGAAAACCTAAGAGGGCGGTGACTATTTTTATAGGCACTGTAACTGCAGCACCAGATGACTAAAATAACTTTACATCGGTAAAAGAATATTACAACATTTTTAATTTTTTACAGTTATAATCTACATGCATTTATGTGTTTCAAGGGTTTTATGATTATTTGGCCCTTACAAACCTGCAGTACAACTTTAAAATTCCTTTTGCATTTCAGGCAAAAAATAAACATTTTTGGAGAATTGTCCACCAGCAGTATTGTAATGGACCACCACTTCCACGCAGGCATGCAGCAGTTATAAATAAACATGGACCCTGTTTGCCAATATGTCCGCGCTGAAGTATTTTATGCAGCAGTGTTTTATACCGCCATTCACATTAACTCCATAAAGCCGCTCGGCCACCGCTTGCGACCAGACGCTGGGCCACTGCTGCTGGAACAATTATGCAGAATCCCATTGGCTTTGATTTAGGAACTATCAGCGGGCCGAGCTGCTGGGCTGAGAGTCGAGGTGTGAGAAGGAGGCGTCATTGATTGAATTTTATGTCTTGTTGGTGGAGATCTTAACATGCCAGAATTTATAACCCGGAGAATAATAATGTCATATAAAAACTGACAGAGCCAAATAGGGCCCCGCACTTCATCTCTGCCTCAGCCCACCACCACCGGGGCAGCCCTGTCACGGCCATTCTCCATTTCAAATGTATTCCCTCTCTCTCTCTCTCTGTTTTGTTTTTTTCTGAACATGAAACATTTGTGTTTGACATTGGAGAAAAAAAAATCAATATGAATTTATATACCATACATAGTATACACTTCATTATTTTGTGACACATGTACATGTTTGCTTTATTGGTATAAGAAAGCAGACATATAAATTATATATATATCTTTTTGGGTGGAGGGGTCTTGAATATTGAGGCCTCAATATAAAACAGTTACCCATTAAAATGGATGCTAATTACTTACAGATTTATTTCTTTAGCATTTAAATACATGTATTTAAACCATAATGACCACAATGACGGGTGAACACCTTGTATTATCATACTGTTATTTTACTGGCAGTATGGTACAATTTATATCTAAAAAGAAATGTATTCTGAAGAATGGGCTAATCCTTACAGTTAAAACCATATATTACACATATCACTATATGTAAACAGCTGTTTACAGTGAGCAGATGTTTTAATCAATGTAATGTTTGTTCTGTATTTATCAGGTTTTCATTTAGGACATAAATCAAAAATTTGTATGAACTGAAATAAAGAATTACAACCAATTCATCTTGCTATTTATTCTTGCAGTCAACCGTGACTCCATGTTTACATTGCAAATGTGACCCAGTATACTATCTGTTGCAGGGAATGACATCAGCTGACAGGAAGTAAATATGGACCCAAGCTGTTGCTTAAGAAATGCAATTCAAAGGAAACGGTCTATATAAAATTAGCGGCCAATCTTCTAAAGTATTACTCCAAAAATAGTATTTTAGATGAATCCTGAACCCACCTCCTGTCACTTTATCTGACCTGAGCAGTGCTGTAATCTATCAGGTTGACCATTTCGTGGTATTAGACGGATGGGGGCATCATCGTGGCATGTACCATCCCAACAGGTGCTGCAGGTATCACCCAGAAACCTTTACACCATCAGCACCACACTGACACACAAACACGCCGCCCTGTCCAGACATCATGTTAGTGTAGCGTAATTACAGTCCCGGTTGCCCCAAAAAACAAACTCTGACACGACGCTGACTGAGCCGAATTATTGAATTTTCATCGGCTGCCTTAGGCCATGTCGGGACTGTTCAATTTTAGCCTGAGGAGGACACACCATTAAAGGAGATGAGTCAAGAAAGTGTTTTCTTCTGATTGCCCCGAGAAGCCATTAACGCCCAACTGGAGCAGGACTGTACTGGTAGAGAGTGGACCCCAACTTACACATACACAGACACAGTAACAGGCATGTATTCACAAATGCATACACACATACATGGCTGAAAATCCACATATCCCCATCCTCACCCCACCCACCCCCCTCCTGCAGAAAGCAGATGCAATTTACATGAGTTGAAGGGAGGTGACAGGTAGCAATCAGCCTGGGGAATAGGGTTAGAGGCTGACGCCTGGTTGCGTATTACCGCCTGCCAACCAAAGCCTACAGATTGCTTATACCAGGCCACGACCTCCGACCCTGCCACATATCAACCAATTGCCCTTTAGTATAATTATGTGGAATAATCTTTTAGAGTTTGATTCGAAGGAGATAGGCAGGGAGGGCTACTTCTAATTTATTTTTTTAAGGGAGGGCTTGTTAATAAACACTTTTTGGGTGCAGGGCCCGTCTGGCAGCTATAAGTGAAATACCCTTAGTACTAGAGGTCAGATTTATCTATTTGCCTGTGTATCTGTCAGTCAGTCCAGACAGACATCTACACTGGCTGTAGGTGAGGACCGTGGGGAATGTCATTATCCTGTGATGATGTTTTAATGATAGTATCATTGGAAGTGGCCCTCTTGCATCTGCCAGAATACCATTGAATTGTTGAGTTTTCATTAAAGTTTAATGAAGTGCCACCACGATGTTACCTCCAGCCTGGAAATGACATGTTTCATCCTTTTCTATTTTCTATTTCCAAGACACACTATCATCACTCGTTTGCAGAACATTCAAACCAAAAAGTTAAAGAATGTTCTCTTTCCAAGATGTGCTTCAAGTCCCGGAAAAGAAAAGTCTCAGGAACTATTAGTCTGTTAGTCAATTAGTTGATTGACAGAAAGCAAGCAAAGTAAAAATGCCAAAACACTCTAGCATCTCAAATATGAGGATGTATTGCTTTTCTCTGATTTATGTAATGATCAAACAGTTTAGGAGTGCTTCTTGGACAGAACAAGCACTTGTATGACATTGAGCTGTAGCCTCTGTGAAGGTGTGAGGGGTTATCGTTTATTTGTTTCGGACATCATTGACAAAACAAATAAAGTCATAACTCAAAATCAGAAATTTGCCACAAAGGGCTTTATTACGGCATACAACACCCTCTATGATTAGATCCTCAAAGAGGAAAAAACCTACATTGTTCTTCCAGGTTGGACAGACAATAGTACAATTACACTATGAAGAAACAAAATGACAATAGGTAAGAATATGAATCTGAGGAAGATGTCGAGCAACCTCCAAAAACTTGATCAAACCATTAATTGATTAATTTAAAAAAAATATTATTATGGAGAGATTAATTTGTGAAGAAAACAGTCAGCAGTTTTAGGCTTCATAACATCTGCAGGGTCTTCATGGTGCATGCAAAAAAGAAATGATAGCTAAATCAACTTGTTGCTAATCCTATAAAATGTCCCAAAAATGGATTTACTCTAAGTTACAGGTAGTAGCCTTCTTTCAATGTTTTAATAAAATGTCCAATATGCATAAAGACAAGCAAATGGAAGCAGTGTTTAATATCATTAAAGACTATTATCCCCTCCTCTTCCTCATCTATCACAAACAGCTCCCTTCTGACAATTACATTACTGTGTTATCTTTTTGTTTGGATGTCTGATCTTAACCTTGGCCCGTTAAAAAAAGAAAAAATCATGAACCTAACCCTTAGGAGTTTGGTAACCATCTCGACGCCACACACAGCCACATTAGTAGCAGGGTCTGACCTTAATCATACAGTCCCATCAGAAACCCGCTGACCTTCACCTCCCAGGAGAACTCTCCTCATTCACACACTCACTGGGACCTCCGGCTGCCCATTTAGTGCTTTAATGGTGGGAGGCGCCCGCTCAGCCACCCATTTCATTGTGTTCCCCCCCTCTGCCTCACACCCCCGCACGCGCACACACATACACACGGAGTGCACATACACACAAGGGAGCACATGGGTCCACGTGCACACACACACATAGAGGCTTTTGCATGCGCACAAACACAAACAGATACTGCACCAGCCTTCTCTCCACAGGGGGTTAACATCAACATATGTCCCCGTCACACACATAAAGGTGAAGGTTGTAGGCTTGTGTGGCTGCACGTGTGGCAGTATGTAGGGAAGTAAATGTGATTTTTTTTTTGATTCTTTTTAATTTGCAGACTTGGTTATGAAACCTTGACAACTTTTTGAAAAAATAAAAATACTTTTGACAGGGCTTTATCGGAGGAGGGCGACACGGCTCCCATCCACTCTGCAGTTTGAGCAGTCTGTAAAGGGCAAAAAAGAAATCAATTCCACCCTGACAAATGTAAATAAGGTCTTATCGGGGCAGCAGCGACGCATCGACAGCATCAAGCGAGCAAATGTTCCACTCGCTTGCCTGTCATTTAACTACATCACCGGATCACTCCTCCATATTTTGCCCCGAGGACAACCAATTCTCCATCACATCTGCGTACATATGAGCTCGGGCTCCCATGTGTGGGTATGTGTGTGTGCATGTGTAATAACGGAGGTGTGTGTGAGGCTCTCGTGTTTGCTTGTGGACAGCATCACTTTACATTTATTGAAATGAGCAGCTCTCCCTTGGGCGCTTGTGTGGAGCTGAGGCCTGCAGCCCTGCTAGCATCTATCGACTCCCCAGGATTAGGGCTTGGCTGAGGCGGCCCCCTCCCCTGTGGCCCCGGCGAGGTGACCCGCACCGAGACAAAGTTCAGCAGGGGAGAATAGGGTGAGCTCTCCCGGGCACAGATTAGGGGCCCTGCCTCTCCCAGCGGAGACATGAAAGTGTGAAACGATACGATGTGTCTTTGTAGGTGCACGAGGACACGCATGCAAACAGTCACATCAAACGGGCTCAGGTTTGTTCAGGCAAGAACTCCAATTAGGAAAACGTGTCACTTGTGACAGGTAGATACATTTCTCAGCGTGATATTTGACAAATGCCTCAAAACACAGGATTATTGTGTCCTACATGAAAGATGAGCAGAACTGTAGTTATTTTGGAGTTCTAAGTGCTTTGCTTCTTTTACAATGTATTGATTGCTATTAAAATCTAATTAAAGAATTTGGATTGTATTTTCATATAATACATCCATTGTGCTGCCCTCCAGGCAGAGACTGGGAAAATCTTTAAAAAAGTAAATTTTATAGAAAAAGGAAACTAAATGAACTTTAAGCCACAGTAAAACAAAAAAAAAGGAAAAAAATCCATTATACAAAGTCATTAATGAGACCAATCCACAACCGATCGATTGTTAGTTTGAGCACACAAAAACACAGCCATACGAACTATTCAATAACTAAGATGCAATACTCATTATTGAGGAGCATTAAAAATAAAAGTTGTCAAGCTGCTTTTTAAAATCTGATGTCCATGAAGATTATTGTTTGGGGCCAAATCACATTGACCTGTAGTTATTTAGCCCCCAAAAAGACAAATCACAAATTTGACTTGAAGTAGTCTGATTTGGTCTGAATCAAATCCACAAAGCACATCCATTTCAGTTCCAATACGCAACATTATATTATATACATCAGACTACTTTTTCTTACCATGTTCTGCCCAGTTGTACATGTTTGTTTTTGTGGTATAAATGCAACTCATTAGCTACATACCTCCCATTTATTTAATCTTTTCTGATGCACTTGAAAGTATTGCTTCTATCACTAGCAAAGAAAAAGTTGACAATCTAACAAAACATGTTCTATATCAGAAGGACTGCAAAAGCGAACAACAAAGCTAAAGGCAACTTCACCAGACCTTGAATTGACCCAAATTGTCCAAACTGTCAAAATGTTTTTAAATCAAACATTTGCTAATCTTAACACCTGTGACTCCGTCTTTCCTTATGTTTCTGGCAGGAGCAGCAGTAGAAAATTGCTGCATTCGGGATAGATAGCAGAAAGAACAGGGTTTTAGCATTGACAGACATAACATCACCACACTCGAACCGGACAGAGAAAAGAGCACAGACTACCAAATACAAATAAAGTAATGCCGGTAGTGGCCACATGGTTTGTTTGCCAAGTGATCCCAGGGTGCTGCAGCTCAAAAACATCACAGCCATGACTGCTTATTACCAAATATATCACCGAATAAAACAATAAAAAACATTAGAATGTTGTGGTTTACAACTTTGATACACATGTGACATTTTTTATTTGGAAATCAAAATAAAACACATGTTTAAATGCTCTTTAAGTATGACATTTATTTCTATATAATATTTCTAGATCTACATTTGATTAAGTTGGATCTTCTAGAATAGCATTCACTGATCCTTACCTAAGGCCACTAATTGCATTGAGAAATCTGTGTTCAAACAAGGCCATCCATTACACCGAGGCATACAGGGATATATAATGGTCTGTTTTTAGATGTTAAAGTAGTAATTAAGCTTTCAGTGATTTTAATTGGTTCTTTTGTTTCATGTTAGCAAAGTTGCCTTTGATGCTACAATGAACAGTAGTTTTTTTTTTTGTTTTTTTTATTCATCCTAATAATTTCCCACCAGAAACATATGAACACATACTTGTTTGTTTGTGTTTTTTGAAGCAGCAACAATCACATTTGCTCTTCAACGAATGAACTATCACAGATTCTGGTAAAAGGCATGAGGTTACATACAGGAATTGGCTAATCCGGGTGGGGAAGGGACCGGGGGCGGGGGGGGAAGGCGAGGTACAAAGAATGAACTCCTTAAGTCATGAAGTGGCTATCTTGCCTCTGAGTGGTATCATCATCATCTTCATCATCATCACCACACAAACCCCTCTCTTCTTCGGGAGTGAAGAGGCAAAATAATTGGATTCTTTCCCACAAATAACACCTTCACCCCTGAGCTTAATTAACTAGACAGACTGCAGGGCCAGGGTCCATTCTCCTCCACTCTCGCCGGGCTCTTGGTGAGAAAGAGGAAAACCCAGCTGTTATTGCCCACTGGCCTTTATTACCATGGCCGAACGGTAATATAGGTTATTAGGGCAAGTTGTTGAGAGGAATGGTCTTTTTTTTTTTCACTAGCCCCTGTTATATTGATGTGCAATACTGATACCAGCCTCTTAAAAAAAATATTGACAAAAACATGTCAGGACTAAAGATAAGAAGTGCTTTCGACAAGGGAGTTTTGTAAAAACGATGACGAAAAAACGTTTTTATCGTCACACTACAACCACACTGATAATCAATTTTGTATCCATCTATTTGCTATGAGCATTTTTCTATCTATACCTATCACCTATCCATAAATGGTATCATGTCTATCTATCTTTTTGTATTTATCCATCTATCTACATCGTTATCCGTCCATCTTTCTATAACACAATACAATAATAACTTCAATGAAAGATGTACAATAGAGTCTCATCTCCACACAATCCTCAGAGGTGTCTTTTGTCTTAGGGTGGACATGAATGACAGTAGTCAATATACTAACAAATACAGGCTTTGACAAGTACTACAACAAACAGACGAAGACTTAACAATCCATCACGGGTCAGCTGATGCTACGACACCATTGGTCAATGCATTAACAGTAAAAAAAAAAAAACACCAACTTAAGGGATAGTGTGGTGTGGTTGTGGATTTAAAGGGTTTGCTTTATTACCGTGGGTGTTGTTTTATGGCGGTACACCCACAAGGCCCTTGGATGCCACCGCTCATATTATAACTCTTCCTAAGGTCCTTAGGGCCACTTTGTATGGAGGAGTTGCCATTTTGCTGTCACTGGTCCCCCCTCCACACACACACACACACACACACACACACACACACACACACACACACACACACACACACACACACACACACACACACACACACACACACACACACACACACACACACACACACACACACACACACTTCCCTTTGCCTCTAAAGCTCCATGTTTGTTGTTCCATTCTCCTCTATATCTCCCAGAGGAGCTCCCTCATTTTAATATAAATAGAATGCTTCATCATGCAGTGGCACAAACTTCCCCATGTTGCATTGCTCCGGTGGCATTAGCCAGCGGCAAGTCGAAGGTAGGAGGACATGCCGAGGGGATGGAGCACCGGCGGCACGCGGGCAAAAAGCAAACATGTTTTGTTGTAGTTTCAAATGGCGGGGCTGGTTTGTTTTGCCTGAGAGGCGAAATATGGAAAAGTGGCAACAGAGAAATATGATGCTGAATAACAAAAAGCAAAAAAAAAAAGTAGTAGTCTGCCAGCCAAAGATGGGCTTTATTTCCAAGTGGCTTGATACAGAGTACAAATTGGGCTTCTCTTAAACATCAGAACGAGCAGCAATCAATTGGCGCTTGTCAGTATGCCAGTGGGCTCGCACAGACATGAGGGATTTAATAGCCGACTGATGGGCAAATTGCAACTCTATTGAGAATTTTCCCCCTTATGTGTCAGATGAGAAAGCCACTGAGATCTAAGAGAAAGCACTTCTTAGCCAAACTGGACCATGCCTGCCTCGCTCTAATCAGATGTGCACAGCTGTATCCCAAATGCCAGAGGGATCATTTGACGAGAGATATTTGCAGCCCCTCTCGGCTCGGGATTTTTTGCTCTCTCCTCTGTAGTGGTAAAGAGGCCCGAAAAGGCCAGCGGGGCTAGGACACAGCCCGGGGCAGTAACTGCCAATAGCTTCGCCCCTAAGAAGCACTGACTCGTGCCTTGTGATCGGTGGACACCTAAAGCCGCCACCATTGACTAATTGTGCTTCATCTGGGTGCAGGATCCATCTTGGCTAACAAGAAAGCACTAGAGGTCTTCATTTAGCTATCAAGCCTGCTCTCCCCGGGGAGGGTTCTGAGTGCAGCTGCTGTCCTCGCTCGTCTCCCAATCAACACATCAAACGCCAGCCCCAATTCATTTTACTCCCTCCCTCTCCCTCCCTCTCCATCCTCTCCCCCCTCCGCCTCGCTCCGAGAGAGGCAAAAAAGGAGGAAAGTTCCAGGACGGTGGAACCAAAGAGCAAAGAGAGACACAGCGGTGAATACTGAGCGGCAGCTTTAGCCCAGCCCTGCGAGCACTCTGGATTTAGCAGGATATTTATTCTTTTATATCCAGACAAAAGAGATTGCACATGCCCTCCTCTGCTCAGCAGAGTCACTGCGGTAAATCAGCAAGAAGTAGCCCGAATATAATCAGACACCATTATGAAGATTCTTACAAAAGATTGGCAATAATCTGGCATAAACAATGTGGCAAATGCAGGCCTAACCTTTTCATGTGGTTGTCATCTGACTGACAGCAATAATATTTATTCTTCACTTATTTCTCTATAACTTGAAGCATCCAATCTGTCATGCCGGACTCAAGACATAATCAAAAATTCAACTGATTGTCCTGCTATATAAGATATTGATACATTTTCTAAATGTAACTAGTGTTGTTACATTCCGGTTTGACATTCGTGTTATTTCTGCTGATTTTCAAATCAATTTCATCAGAAGCAAACTACTTGGTAGATGCCAGTCATGTTTCCTCTTCATCCTCCTCCTCTTCTTCTTCTTCTTCTTCTTCTTCTTGCCCTTTTTTATTATTACATGCAGGAATCTAATAACACACACGTAACCCAACAGCTCCCTGTCCTCTGTCAGCAGCAGCTTGTGTGTTTATTAAAAGCTGGGTTTAGCATATGCCTTGATTAGATTCTTAATTACAGAAAATTACCATAGTGCCACAAAAAGTATATTTATTTCCTCCAGGAAATAAAAGATATTGCGGGACTTAAATCCTCTTTTATGATCACTTTGGAGAAGCTGCTCACAGAAGCTGGTTTTGTACAGTCTCATCTGTAAAATGTATGTATTTCAGTGAATGAATGTATTTATTTTCTGTGAAAATGGTGGCTTTAATCCACTTTATTATAGATGTGATGACACTTCCTATGCAGCCTTAAACAAAGCAGGGGTCACCAGCCGACAGTTCAGAGAGAATGGCAGTGATGTTGAGCATATGTTAAGCCCTTTTCAATGATAATCCAATTTTGCTTTATCAAGTGTAAAGCTTGTTAACATGGTGTTTATCTTTTGTATTTACATTCATACAGTCATGGTTAATTACTGTATTTTTGGTGGGTGAGTTGCATGCTCCCAATGACCTTAAAACGGCTCAAATAATACTGTTGAATTTAAGAAAAATGCAGAGAAAAATTATCTGATAAAGGTACGATAGAATATTGTGCTGATAAAACACCAAAATCATATCTTATATGAATTAGTAGTTTTTAAACATGATTTTGTCTCACAAAACAGGAAGCACCATATTATTGCTCATTTATAACAATTCTTTCTTTACACTTATTTCATATTATCTTCAATAAAAATATTTAAAATATGCAACACAAATCAGTAAGGAGTACTAGGAACTGTTTTTGAAAGGTGTACCGTGACCTTCAATTAATTAATTGTATTTTATTTAACTTTCTTTCTATTATTTAAAAGAAACTCTTTTTCTCGTTTTTTCATTTTTGCGAAAAAACCTTCTAAGTCATTTTTGACCTTCTAGTCATTTTTGACATTTACACAAACATTATAGAGCTCCTAAATGAATGGAGTTCAAGCTTAATTCAAGATGTGATATGTAGAGTGATTTTATTGCACCAACAATTAAAATGATTCAGATGCTAACTGTAGTCTAAAGGTCCATCACATCCCTCTGGAGAATGACGATGACACTCAATGCTGCATCTGTGCAACATTACAGGTTGTCCATACAATATGACGCCAATAATAAGAAAGTAATCAGTCGAACAGGATGTTGCACCAACTCAAATAAATGAATATAAATTGGATGATTAATGCACTAGTTTAAGCTTGTTTAACTTTGATCTGAATGTCATCCTCAGCTGATGGATCTGTCACATCCAAATTGCCAATAATCAATGGCTACCAACTATGAGTCCAGTTTGGTGACAACAAAACAAACACTAGTGTGTTTAAGTCTCAGAGCCACGAGTAGTAAAACTAAATGACATTACAACGGTCACGCTGTTGAATAACAGCAAATTGAGATAATGAAGCTCTTTTAGGCAACTGGGTGTCTAGTTATGTCTGCTCCAATCAATAGGCTGGTGAAAAAAAAAGAAAAGTCAATAAACATATGCGTAAATTGATTCCATCTGCTTATTATCATATAAAACAGCCTGGTAAATATGCAACTAATTATTAGGGACACTCCAATATCCGATAACCTGCGTAAAGTGATGCTGAGGACTCAAAATTCAATAGGTTATTATTTGTGTATCAATAAAAGATATGGGAAATTAGTTTTAATGTAATCAAGACATTTATTCTTTTCCTTTTTTTTTACCTCATGGGTTTTTCACACTTGTGGACTGAGGCAGAATATATAACATATTATATATCAGTGATGGTTTAACTTTTTCTACAAAGTTATACTTATGCTGCAGGATAATATCTAAATAAGACATTTATAATAAATCATGTGCCTCAACACACTTTTTCCACAAAGCCATCCCACTTGATACTTTAAAAAACATCTGAAGATTTGTCACTGTATCCACATCCATGCCGCCCTTGGCATGTGCATCCACAGGCATCCGCGTCAGTTCAGCATCTCATAAGATGCCAACCGCACAACATACCACCCTGCCATCTTTTCCAACCCCTAATTCACCGAGCCATGCAGAATTTCTCGACTAATCCCCCCCCTTTGCTCGCACTCATATCCCGCTGGAGTTTGGTTATACGATCTGGAGAGACGACTGAAGTCCCGTTCCGTCCAATATCACCGGGGTCGCTGGTCTCCTGCCTCCCTCCACTAACAAGATGAGCTGTTTTTCCATTTGGGCCCTTAATGCCACTCTGGGCTTCATTTTGCAGATCCCTGATGTGCCACAGTGAAATCATAGCCCTGGCCTCAAACCTGCTTGTTGATCTTGAGATTACTTGCCGACAACAGGTTTCCCCCCCCCCTCCTAAACCCTGTCCGCTCTCGATGGGGAAACCCAGGCGTGGGATGATATTGAGATGTCTTCCACTGTTTCTGTCTCTCTTCTTTTTTTTTTACCCCCTCCCTTTCTCTTGCTCTCTAACCACGGTCGTCCACAAGTGCTCACAGCTGCTGGCACCACCGTGCTGCTAAGCAGGTTTTAAGACGGGTCCCAGTCGAGCCATCTCTCGCCCAACCAGGAGGCAGAGCCCTGGATCCAGACCTTTTTAAGTGATCATCCTTGTATCATAACAGATTAAGGGCTGCTGGTGCTCTGGATTAGGCCTAATCTAACCTTTATCCACTCCCATCTTCACCTGAAACTTACAGCGACCAGGAAGTCAATCGCGGAAGGCCCCTGTGATATACAGTGACACTGATCTTCCTTTTCGCGCTCTAATTATCAGGATTAAGAAAAACACTTTTGTGTAATTATTTTCACATCGGATAAACATTAGGCTTGCACGGATTTAGCTGAGCTTTCGCCCAACAAGAAGCGGAGATCTGAGCAGGCTTACGGGCTCCAGACAGGCAGATGGAGATCCTTTCTAATCAGGAATAACCAACAAACAGACAATGGAAGAAAAGGCGAAGGACAAAGAAATAAATGTCCTTTTTTTCATTTAAACGATTGGGGATTTTCACAGCTGTGGACACACTGTACACATAATACCTTGTCATAAGTATATTTACATTTCAGATAAGGAAGATAGTATGTTGTGTCTTTTGCTGTGGTAGAAGATTTCACACTCTTTTGCATGTCTTAAATTACTTAGTTATGTTTTCTTTTTTTCAGCGCTGCTTGCTAATGGATTTGCCAGACAAGTCACACATTTGGTGAATTCTTCTTAGAGGAGAAAAAAATGTGGAACCATGGGAAAAAAGATGACCTTCAGAGCTTGTTTGATATTATATATTATTTCAATCATACACAATTACAAACTGAAATCACATCACAGCACCAAACTGAGGCCCAGATAACCTTTTAAAGGGACAATTCCCTCAGAGGGCTGACCCCTGACCCCAGGCCTGCCAGCAATCTTCCGCAGGATGACTTGGCTGTGGCTGCAGAGGTTATGTGCACTGACACACGGACACACACTCCTTCTCCCTCTAACCCTTCTCTGACCGTTTCCATTTTCACATGTCTCCTAATTTAACTGTGCCATACAAATATTCATGCACAAAATAACAATTTACCTGGTCAATTATTTATTCATGCACTTTTTCACTTTACTATGTTGATAGGATGGCCGTTAGGAAAATCGCAATAAGCAGGAAAAGAGTGAATCACTTGGTTTTTCTATTTTGTGTTTAGTTCTGAACCTTGCTAAGCACATACATGTGCATCAAACTTCTGTAAAAATGTACAATAAACGGACATAAAGTACATTTCTAGACCTGTTGGGTTCCTGGAAATAAATGCTAAAATTATTTTTTCCCATAAGAAATGTAATTTATAACATCTAACAATGAAATCTGGACTGATGACCTACCAGGCTGTGAAATGGCCACAGGGCAGTCATTAAGTATTTGGATGACTATTCCAGCACATTATATCTGAAATGAAACAATCACTATAAGGTTTCAAACTTTCAGCCTTAAAACATTTTGCTAAAGTTCTTCTTCATAACATCAAATGTCAATAACTAAATAAGCAGCAATCAGTTGAAAGAAATATGAAAAAGCATCCTTGGGTATTATTTATTAAGAGTTTAACACTCAAAAGCTCTGCTAATCTGATTCATCAGGACTTTGTTTTTGCTTTGATGAGATTTGATTGACAGACGCCTGGCAATGTGAGCATGACTGTCATCAGATTTTGATTCAACTATTGCTAAATTCTAAATTTGGGTTCAGAACTACATGAACTCATCACTTTGAAGGAGAGACCCAACCCTCCTCAAAACATAAAACACCCACAAATGAAGAAATCTCTCATGTGCAATCCCCTAAACTGATAAAACTTTGGCAGAGCATACGACCAAATTGCTCATAGTTAGAAGCTGACTGGAGTTTAATTTGGGGGCGTTTACACATCTGATGAACTACATAGAAATAGTTGAAAAGGGCTACAAGTCTTCCCCTGTTCACCCAACACTGGTGTGATCAACTGTATAGTTATTCGTTCACTTGAAATCCAGTGTGCTGATGTACAGAAGAGCCAAAACAATGTAAACCATAACTTATACATAGATACATACTTGTTTATGACATACTACAAATTTTGATAAATTCTCATTAATTGAAGACATCAACGTTACAAACATATGCTAAAAGAGATATTGGTAAATTGCGCTGTTTCACTTTGATAGTTAAATACTTAATAAAATGATTTACTTTGACAACCACGACAACAGAACATCTTAGTCATTAGTCTTAATGTAGCAAAAACCCTGAAATATGTCAGTGTCAGCAGGAATTCATTTTAAAAACTCATTACATTGGAATTGAACTTTATAAGATTGTTGAACTGGAGTTTCCCATTGTGTAACACAAAATGATTACTTAGCTATAGTTACCTCATTTGTATAAACTTGATAAAAGCCAGGACAAGGCAGGACCCTACTGAGATTTATGGCCAAACTAATTTTCAAACACTCATCCAGGAAATGACAATCCTGTTCCTCTAAACTCTGATTAATCTCCCTGAAGTGCGGTGAACAGTTCTGTGTTGCTACTAACCCCTCGCTACCCTCTGACATCCCCCCCCGATGCTAAAATGAAGACCTCTTGTGTCCACCTGCCCTCTGCCTCTACTCACAACCAGATGTGTCGCTGCTTTGATGTGGACCAAACTTTTCGGGTCATGGAAGGACAAAAACCCAAAGAAGCCACAACACACACGGTGCTTTTGGCTTTCAGCACAAGCATCATATAAAATTTTGAAAAATGTGAATTCTTTAACTTTGTAGCCACTCCATGATCAGTCATATGAAGGGGGGGGACAGATGTTTTCCTCAGCTGGGGTTTTTTGGATCAGGTCTCAGTTTCCTTTGAGCAGTGAAACCCTCAGAGGCAGACAACTCTAATGTAGAAAAGTCTGAGTATAGCCATTATTCTCTACCTTCAGTTCATGTTCCTTTCTAGCTTTCATTTAGTCTGAATGACAAATGACCTACATTTACAACCAGAGAGCATCCATAAAGTTATCTATAACATACTGTATATACATGCAAGTGCACTCCTGACCCAGTTCCATGAAAAAAACACTGACAATGTACTTGTACTGTAAAAACGAATTTGTGATACTTCAAAAACAAACGTAATCCAGGCTAAATTACGTTCCCTAGTTACACAATTGGCAATGCAGTTTTGTAATATGGGAACGTAATTTTTCAGGAGACATGTCTGGGCATTACCACAAAATTTTATTTAAACAGATTGCCAGATTTATAAGAATATACTCACTTTAAATTCATAGTTTATAAGTAAACTTGTAGTTTGCCAGAGAACAGGAAAAAGCTGCACATTATGGACCTTTTAAGGAAATAAAACAATATGACTTTATGAAAGTGTTTGTGCTAGTGTAAGAATGTTATTTTCATCCTTAGAGTTCAATTATTATCTTTTTACCAGTTTTATTAATGAAATCTGAAAAGAATGAATCCTCGTTATGTGACAACATCTATAAATTGGATAAGCTAAAGCCAGACTTTTTGATGAGTTGTGATTTTGATCAAGAAACCTCTTTGTACATGAATAATGTAGCCTTGTGCAATTAGGTAAAGTATTAAACAAATTACGCCAATTTCTGACAGGCAGCAGGTGACTTACAGATATGATCCACTGTATCTTTTCAAATTCGAATGATCATTGTAAAATTTTCCACTTCCAAGTTCCCTGTGTTTGAATAGTCTTTCTTGCAAATTTGCCCCACCTTCTCCACCCTGTTCCAAATGTAGAGAACATGATCAGTTTTCCTATTCTTTTTTAGAAAGACAGAAATAAAACCTGACTAATGACCAACCTCAGACTGTAGCTAAAGGCGAAGGCAGCATGAGAAGGTGAGTTTCTCGTTTTCCCAAAGCTCTGTTGGAGGTAAAAGAAATCACCGAGACTAGACATGCCACTGGGCAACGCAAAGAGGGAATGAGAAATTAATGGATTACCCAGTCAGGAAAGAGGAATTTCTTTGCGACTTTGTTGGGCTTAGGGAGTATGTCTGAATATGGAGCTTGAAAGAATTGCTTCAAAATAACCTATATTTAGTGCTTTGGTTCAGGCTGTTGTCCCATAATTACCTTTTGTTTATTCAAGGGATGGGCAGGTTTGGTGTGGTGCACACTTCCTGAACAAACAGGAGGGACCAAACAAATCCAAGGTTCACCGATGAGACATTTAAGCACTGTCAAAACGGGGGTAAAATAATATCAGCCAGTAATTGCTAACTGAAGTATAAACTAAGAGGGGTTTTGCTTTGATCAACAGCTTATCTGATTTGTAATGATGACACAAATCCAACCCATCTTGTACTGAAGCGCCTTTGTGTAAAATTAATGTAGTGATTTACGTTATTCGCTGCTAATTACATGAAAGACTGAAAGATGTTTAGGATAACTAAAATAACTGTTACACTGTTTTTTTCCATGAATTATTATGACTCACTTGAACATGGAGTTTCTCACTAATATCAATGTTTCAATTAAGCAGGGAAGGGTTTTAAATGATATTGATTCAAGTCTTTGACGTCAACTGCAAGAACATTCTATTGACATATTTAAATCTAAAGCAAATCTACTTCTAAACTAAAGTTTCCACAGTAGAATGTGGCTTTTAACTACAAATGGTAGTGAGTCTGTTCACGGTGTGACTTCATAGGAAGCAGATACTTGTCTAACTAAATCAACCAGTCTGTTAAGTATTTTCACTGAGGACAAATTACAAACAGCCTGTCTTATTAAGTCGCTGGTGTGTTTGCTGGAATGTGTCCTTTCTGGTGAACTAGAGTGTGGTAACCTCTGACAAGTCACAAGTCACAAGTCATAAGCTGAAATTAAAGGCAGTTTGTTTTCTCTAGCTGGGCTTGATTAGCAAAGGAAACATTTGACGCACATGCAACATTTATAAACTTTCTTAAGAGCATAAGTGCAGTTTACTTAGTCTCTTGTCACAGAGGCAAAAGGTCAGAAAGAGGTTGGTGTTTGGAGAAGCACATTAAATGTTGGTTTACCCCTCAGAGTTATTTTTGAGCCTTTATTGACCACAGCTGGCTTCTGTATGACTAATGCTTTATTATACAGGAAGTTGAAACCAGGATTGGCAAATTATCACATTCAGCTGTCCTATTGCACATTCCATCGAAACGTCGAGATGCCTGTATGCTGAGAAGAAAGAGAGTGAAGTCATTAACAAGAAGTTCAAGGAAATATACAATGAGACCAAGTTTTCCCTGCAGTGTAGGAACACAACAGCTAGACAAGCATTTAGCAGAAAAAACAGCACATTAACCCATAACTCTTTAACATACTTTAAGCACACTTTATGTTGCACAACTAGGATCTTCTCCTAGCCTTAACCATAACCACCAAGTCGCACTGATATTGTAGGAAATCCTGGTCTCACTCCCATCTCATTGAATTCCGGATGTTGGTTTGTTCCCCATGGTGTATGATACCGACTCACTTCTCTTTCAAATAACCCCGATTATTAGACGGTGAGATCAACTGACGGGCCAGAGGAGTGGTTCATGGGTCAAACGAATACAGGACTTTTGTCCAGAAGGCTGCTTGCAAAACTACAAGTAAACGTTGACATTTTGTCACGTCAGTGGATAGTCACTTCATTCATTGGCAGTTTCGTCAGTCATGTGACTCTTCTGGAAAGTCTTTAGGGTCGCTAGTCAAGTCTGTGGCTAGTCAGTAAAGTTAAAGTCAACCATGGTCTTTTCCTAAATCTAACTTTGCGGTTTTGTTTACAAAAGATAACTTCTCTTGAAGACGAAAGAACCAGTGAAGCAAACCCACTGGGACTCACATGCACTATCATGCGATAACGTGCACATGGCCGGACCTGCTATGTAAACAAAGAACAGAGGAGCTCAGATTACAACACAAGGAGAGGTAGTGCAACTTCATTTTCCATACAGGATGGCATTACTCTCTATATCTGTACTTATCTTTATACAGCAAACTGTTGTTTATTGCTATATTAATGCTCTGTAATTAGAATATGGCACATTTTAAACATTAGCATTGGTATTACAAATTTTGTCTTTGGATGTAATCAGGGGTTTTGCGAAATTGTCCAATAACAATATTATTTTCTGACATAAATGTGAAAAAAGTTAAAAATAAGCACATCTACCACAGCGCAATGAAAGGCAGTAAAGTCGATTCTGAAGTTTTCACCATGAATCAACTGCAGACTATCAAATTGCTTAGAGGTTTCATTTCTGAACTCAGGTTTTATTTGGTTTGGTTTAGTTTACAGCCCACATTCTTACACACTTACCACTTTTCATTCATTTGAATCTCAGCTTTTGCTCATAAATTACAGAGTAACTTCATGCTTCAACATACAATTTTACTTAATTACATATGTATAACCTCCTCTATGTCAGCGTCCTATATCTGAACTAAGAAAAGTAATAAGGAAACACATCTCTATAACCGTTACGCTGAATGTAAAACTAAAGAACAAACTGTGCGTCACAAAGTCAAAGATCCAGTGTCATCCTCTGCATTTCCCCATATCCATGTGTGACACCTCCCACAGCACGGTCCACTCCTCAGCAGTAATTTGATTTTGTCATTGCCGGTGACAATGATGGCGATAATCCCCGCTATGCATTCACAATGGAATATTTCCCAATAGCCTCTATTGATCGGTACTGTTATTTGCCATGAGGATTAGTGTGATAATTAAAAACTAAACACATTTAGCATCTGCCTTTCAAGCTTTTATTACCTCTGATAGTTCAGCAGGAAAAAAGAAAAGGTCATATTGAGGAACGGAGCGCAGGATGGCCGATGGGTTTGACAGGTCTCGGTTTGTTTTGGATATGATGGATTGTAAATGATTGTATGAAGACAGATTAGTTGGTGATGATTTATTTCTTTACCACAGACATCCTTTGAAATATTAAAAAAATGTGTTAGGAGCTTTAGCGTGTTTGAGATTAAATTGATTTTTGCAACATTGCAGAGAAAGACGACAATTATAAGAAATAAAATGATTATAAAATGCATCATAGTGCACCTTAGAGATGAAGTCAAAACTACTTAAAGTCCATATCAACTCTGAGATTAGGTCCCAGAACCAATCCGTTAGATCAACATGTTGCTCTCTTGAATTAAATTCATAGGAGCACAGTGTGGAGATCTTTTGTCTGACTTCTGCTTTCAACTACTAATAGTAAAATAATTGTTCCAATTATTAACGATGTAGATATAAACTTTGTGTGCATGTGTTATGGACTGCTAACTTTAACCAATCTGCCCCAAACACATCTAGAGTACATCTAACCCAGTTTGCTGGTCCTCTGGCATGTTCAGCGGTCTTGCAGTGAACCGAGATTATACAGCAGTACAAAGACACAAATGCAGCACATACAATCAATAAATCACATCCGTCAGTCAACACGTCTAATAAGATCATAGCGTCCAGCATACCGGGGCTCAAAAAAGTGATAACGCAGTCCATATGGCAAGCAGAACCAGTTTTTTTCTTTTCCATGCCAATGTCTGCATGCGCTGCAAAAATGTACATTTTAACAAACCATTTAATCTTAAAATCTAAATGTAAAATTATGCCAAATCTGTGCTCATGAATGTCAGCTACTTCTTACAGAAACAAGGAGTCATCAAGTCATCTTATTTCCAGACTTTTTTCTTTTTTTCCTATTCTCTTTTCTAAGTTGAGGCCTGCTTAGAGGTTTGTGGAGAGGGGGCTGCTCAGCTAAAGATGAATGGGCTAAGACAAATGGCTTCCCTCGCTGCTATTTGGCAGCTGGGGCCCTCAATGGCTCCCTGAAGACGCAACACTTAAGAAGCACACTAAGGTGGCAGGGGCTCTCTGCAGTCCAATAGCACTGAACATGATAGAAAAGTCTGTAATCTGAAATCACAGCTGTCTGGGCCTCGTTACTGGGGACACAACAAGGGTCCAATAGGTAAAGGCATGATGCCGCCGATATCGATAAGTTTCATGACAATACTTTATCACTTTTGTCTTCCAGGAAAAAAAAAAACGAAACAAAAACTGGGGCAGCAGTCCATCTTCAATCCATAAAACCCCAGATGCTGAAGTAGCAGTTGAACAAAAGAATTTAGCTGTCTTTTGATAGACATTTAAAAAACTATCTCTTAGAGCAGGAAATACTTTGGAATATGTCATCCACATGTTTGAATGGCAGTGTAGAATCCTGAGACATGCTAGAGGAAGATTAGCAGTTTATTGTTCTGTTCCCTCAGTTCATACTGCCTTAATAGAGCCTGTTTCAAAGTAAATCATAAATACACTGTAATAGGATCCAGACACCTTTGTTTGATATAAGGACATCAGGAGAACACATCTGTACACAGTGAATTGCCAAACAACATGCCACATTCTGATAAGAAATATTATCTCCGTAGAAGATCTGGTATTCATGTTGTTCCTGTGTCTGATTGAAGTTTGCATTGGTAACTATAAAAAAGAACAGAAGGAAACTTGAAATATGCAGTGTTTCCTTGCAAATAGTTAGATGAGAAGATGGGCATCACTCTTCTATCTGTCTGATGAATTTGAAGCAACAGGCTGTTAGCTTAGCATAGTTTAACACAAACACTGAAAATGAGATTAATTCTAGCTTTATATCTGGTTTGATTGATCCGTGTACATTTTAGTTCTTGGCCTTGCTGGTTGCCTGGCAACCGCTTTAGCGTCGAAATAGTCTGGCACATAACAATCTCAAAAGCTGAAGTGTAGAAATGAACATGTTTATGTTTGTTAATTACTTGGTAATTAGTGAGCTTTGAGTGCTGGTAGTCGCACTTTGAACGGAGCCAGGCCAGCTGTTTCCGCCCGCTCCCAGTGTCTGTGCTAAGCTAAGCTAATTGGCTGCTCGCTGTAGCACTATATTTAAAAGACAGTTATGAGGGTGGTATCGATCGTCTTATCCGACTCTTCACCAGAAAGCGTGAGAATATTTCCCAAAATGTCGAATTATTGCTTTTACAAGCTCCACTTTATTGTTGCACCGATAAAAAAAAAAAAAGGCCACCTCACCACTGAGCACCCCGAGAGCATACAGTGTGCTGCAGTCGAACACAACTCACGAAAGCATTTTATCTCTATAATAAATTAATAGCGTGGCCATAGGCCCTCGCCAGGAGCAAACACAAGCACTCCCCTGGGGGAGGCAATTTACAGGGAGAGAGGAGGGGGACAGTGCATCAGGCCACCGCTTGGACGGATCAAATCGACCTTAAAGACCATCCAGTGCGAGATGCAGCAGAAATTGATGGCCATGTATCAATGAGGTGGAGACAATGAGGGCGAAAGGTAAATGTCCCAGGGTGGATGTTTGTGCATGTGCATGGCTGAAGTTTACATTGGGCCTCTCACCGTGTGTGCGTAAATCATGAATATCCTCGCAGCCACCGATGTTTAAGGCCCCTTTGGAGCGATTTCACCTATTTTATTAAGCAGTAACAATTTACACATTTCAGTGGAAGTGGATATATGGCGTGCCATTGGAATGGATCCTTTCATACGTGACCAAATCAGATGATGGATGTGGCATCACTAATCAAATTCATTGTGGTAGCCACTTGGGAATTTGGTCGAGTGCAAGCAAGCATTTGGTGTTTATGGAATGCAACACAATGAGAATTATATTACATAATCTTCAATTATAAACACTTTTTATAAATTCAAATAACAATTTTAACCAGGGTGCACTATTTCAAACAATGTAGACTTTGTATTTAGCTCAGAGGAAAGTAAATCAAAGGAGACGTCTCAACATGAATGATTGGAGATAAAATCACTAGACTATAATATGGATTCCCATTGAGAGACATCTATCTATCTCTCTCATCACTTCATTTTAGTACCTTGTATGTTTTAGCTAGTGTCTGGCTGACCTAACAAAGCACATGTTGATAAATAACCCTCTACATATTCCAGCATCTGAGCTTCTAATCTAAAATGTAAAATATGTAAATGCAGAAACGGAGAAATTGCAGTGATTGGAATATCACCTGCTGCATTTTTTATTTTATTTTTTAAATCTCAGCTCACTTGTTCGACAAACTGGTCAGTATTAGAAGGTCTCCCATTTGAATAAGCAAAGCCCTGCTGTAATTGGGGTGCACATATTTTCAACAAAAACACGGGAAGATGAATCACGACAAACCTTATTCTTCCAGCCAGACGAAGGCGGAAATCAACCCGATTCCCAGATGTGTCGCCCCCAACACACACACACACACACACACACACACACACACACACACACACACACACCTAACCCAGCCCCCACTCCCAGTTATTCATGTAACCTCCGAGACTATAAGGAAATGAAAAAGGATTAGTGGGACTCTGAATCAACGAAATGACTTTAAATGACTTCTTCGGGTAGCCACAGGCCAGGCGAGCAGCATGTTTAAGTTGACATTTCAATTGTACAAGTAATTTGCATTCTATTTGACTCCAAATGACACCTCCATAATAAGGATTCCAATAGCAGTTTTTGATTTCCTCAGTTCAAAGATGAGCCTAAGATACGTGGCTTAATCAAGGTATGTAGGACTCCTGTCAATCTCTGACCAAAAAAAAATGAAAAAAACCTCTAACAAGGTGAGGTCTTAACTTCAATCAAATTCTTAACGTGTCCACTCAAGACACAAAGCAAATCTTCATCTGTCACACCACACCTTATTAAATAAAGATCACTAACTGAACACATGTATCTGTAATATGGCAATCTGATGAAAATTGGATGATTGCTTTGAGGTTATAACATGAAGCTGCAGACAGTGAGGTTTAAATCTGGTGTGATCCTGTTGCTAAGATACCTGGTAATGTCACTGAAACATAATTCTAATTGTTTGGAGTTCATGTATGTCCTCACATATTTTGTCACTGGGAGGATGGAGGTTTTCATGGTTGTATTATTTTCTACAGATTTACAGATTTATCAGAATTATGTGAAAACGCTGAATATAACATTCTGTAATGGCAATAAACTACATTTTCCCAGTGGATATTTGTGTTTTATTTCGTTTATCAATCACTTACATCACATGTATGTAAAACTCAATCATACAATCTAATACTGACACTTAACAGCATTCTTGTATTTTCTGAATGGGTGGGTAAACTTGTTAAAGGTTCTCACTATTTAATTTGTTTCTATAACAAATCCAGCTGTTTAAATAATTTTTATAAATCAGTCCATATCAGTGGCCTGAACTGCTTGAACACATTGGAAATTTCCTAATTTCATGCGCAGATTTGCCTTTTCATTAAAGAGAAATGCGTTTTTAGGATGCTTTGCACCTACCAAGCTGTCTGTTATTACCAAAAGTAAGTAGTAAAGAGAAAAATATTTGCTTATATGCGACAGAACATGATGTCTTAGACTTATTAAACTGAGAGAGTTTGGGAAGTTAGAGGAACAGACTGCTGCTGGGTGTTGTGTTTTTGAGGTAAGCGCTATTGTGGAAATCCTCCATTAGATCAAACTAATGCTGAAGACATATTATATTTGGTTAACAGTTACTGCAGGATATGTTTGCTGCTGTGTCTGAATTATGGACTTGTAGAGCTTCTTGTCTTCTTCTTGCCATTCAGTGTATCATTTTGTAAAGGTCCATATTGGCACACTTCTGCTTTTAAAGTTCTGAATACAATAGGAGCAAATTTAGTTAATTCATTCAGTAAAAAAATACCTTAAAATTCAAAACACTTCAGATATTACCATTGAAGGCTGAACCCATTTTTGTAGATTTGAGCAGAGATGTCACAATACCAGAAATGTAGTGGTGCATAACAATTACAGCAAAATTCCTGGATTCTCAGTACCCAATTCAATTCCAAGGTAAAAAGCAAAAACAAAACAATAAATCCAATGCACTTCAATATACTCTCCTTTACCATTTGCATACTTTTTTGTGTTTTTTATTATTAATCCCTGATGTTTCTCTTCCATACTTTTCAAAATTGAACATTGACTACCAAAAGTATCGGTCCTCCTGACATCCAAGAATTATAAAAAGTTCATCAATGAGATTTGTATGCATTGTAGTTAAAAATGAAAACATGTTATAATTACATATTAGAGGAACTTTTTGCAAACAGCCAGTTCATATAAAATATACAAAACATGTGACCTTTAGGATCATTATAATCTGTTTCATGTCAGGTTTTTGCAGCATGCCACGGACCAAAACATTATTAAAACAAGTTAGTTTTACTACAACAATTCTAAAGATACATGATGTTTGTTATCTAAGAAAAAGAGAATATAGCATCTTTGCACTAGAGTACAGTCCTACTGTATCTGTATTCACACCCTGTATTGTTTGATCTTCTGGTGAGAAGAGATACCAAGGCATTCTCACATGTGTTAAGCAACAACACAGAGACCTACAATCATCCCATCATGATCTGTCTGATATTATTTAATCCATCAAACACTAGTTCCTCTTATTTTTCATACTACAAATACACTACAGATACTACAGATATACTACTGAAATTGTGGTTATGCACCTTAGATATACAGCAGTATAGCAGGAGAATACTTACCCTCAAGCGCTCTTTTTTTTTCTCCTTTATAGAACTGGGTACTCAGTTGTCACCTTTCTATCTATTTTCTCAAGGTCAGAACATGATGGGTGGATGGCCAGACGCGACACAGAGGTAATGAGTTTGGAATGGCATTTAGAGCAGTGAGAGGCTCGGGACTCACTCCTGACTCATCACACTATGGATTCAGAAAGATAGACAGTGTTAATGAAAATATATGGCTCAATCCATGGTTCAGGCCGACAAGAAGAAGAAGAAGAAGAAGAAGAAGAAGAAGAAGAAGAAGAAGAAGAAGAAGAAGAAGAAGAAGAAGAAGAAGAAGAAGAAGAAGAAGAAGAAGAAGAAGAAGAAGAAGAAATTAACTGCTATTGGAGGCAAAAATAATTTCTTCTCATGCTAATTAACAGAAATTTCAGCATCTGGGGTGATGTAGTTAAGTATTTGTCACTGGCTTATTTGTGAAAGAATAGGAGCGTCGCTTTTTTTAAGTCAGTGTATTTAGGTTTTAAAATTGAACTCAGTATTAATAAAATACATTGTTTAGCAGCCTATATGTTGTTTTTCATTACAGTTTTTATTCATTTACACACATTCAGACAGAAAAATGTACATTATAAGTCTATTTAGGAAAAGCAGCTTGCCTCTGAAGTGAATGTGAAGTGAAAAGAGCTTTCAGCTGATGAGTTTGAATATTATAGTTTGCCAGTACCTCTTTTCCAGCTATTCTTCTGCAACGTGCTGGTGGTAAATTAAGAATGTAATACGCCATTGCAATTGGGCCACACAGAAAATTACATTAAAGTTAATATCTCATTCGATAGGATCTCAGTCTGTTGGGTCTTGGCGTGCAGACCAGATGGTAGTTCTGGTCCCCGCAGGGCCCAAGTATGAAGTGTGGACTGGGAGCTGGAGTGGTGCCAGTTTACCTCCTGGGCACTGCCAAGGTTCTCTTTAGCAAGGTGGTTGCCGGGAGGCTATATGGTAGCTGCTTACTGCTCCTAATATACAAGATGGGTGGAATGCAAATACTAAATTTCACAATGTGCGGTGCTATGTACAATGTGTGACAATTCTTTTTTTTTTTATTGGCGCCATAGGGGGATCTGTCCATGACTCAAATGTTGCACACATGATATGGCAAACCAAATCACAACCACACATATTACGCATCAGTGATAACGACAAGCATCATATTGCATTTGACCCCTCACCATATCATTAATCTATTGCACAACCTCTGCATCCTCAAAGCAACATTATTTTACATTTCTATTGAGGTAGGCACAAATGAGGTTTTAAACGGTCAAGTTTACATTGGGGTCCTCAAAGTCGTCCCCAGAGGCTAAGAGGTCATACCTGGCATATGCATTCAGGGAGGAGAAACAGGTTCAGCCTGCAAAAACAACTCATCATATCAACAAGACCATTTTGCCCCTTTTATGCATTCCACGCCAGTGTTTGCTCTTGTAAATGTCCCCTGACACCCCAGGGCATACGTCTCCTCACACGGGCCAGAGCAAGCGGAGAGACAATCATGTTTAGGCCATCCATGAGTGACAGATACTTTTCAATTGTCCTGTCAGCAGCACAGGAGAGACCGATAGCGATGTTTTTTCCCCAAGCCTTTCACTGCTCTCAATCTCTATGCCGCTCTGCCACGAGAGGAGAAAAAGGCTTGTTTACCCAGAAACCAACAGGCCTCGCTGATTGCCATCCCAACGGTAATGGCCAAGGATGAGGCAGATCAATAGCCATCTGCACCCATTCCTAGAGCAATAACATTCACTAGGAAAACCCATTTACTTTTACTTACCTTTGCTTCATTTTGTTTTACCAAAAGGACAGACAGTTCTGATGAAGATGGGATTTGACTGGACGGGCAGTTGTGGTTATGGATTTTTTACTACTGTATTGCTTTTTTTTCTTTTTCTTTTTTAATTATGGTTAACAATTAACCCAACATGTCTACTTCTTTATGTGATGTTTACTCATTTGACCTTCAAATGTGGACACTGATCTACAGAAGGGGCTTTGGAGTTACAGCCAAGCAATGATTGCTGCCGTATGAGGATTATACCAATATATGGCCTCAGGAACAAATAAAAACACTCAGTTATTATTACAAAGATGATATTATTTTTTTCTAGCTTTCTCAAAAAACACATTTATTCCTAACAACCAACAAATAAGAGGTCAGAAAGGCAAGTTAAATACAACATTCTTGTGTGTGTGTGTGTGTCAGCACATGGATGTGCGTGCTCTCACTTGGTGAAAACAGGAAGTTTAATAAGAGTTTGTGTGTTCTGCTGAACTTGCCTTCGAGCCAGTTCACAAATCCTCCTGCAGTCAGAACAGCCAGCTCTCCCAGGTGAACTACTCTCAGATCAAATTATCTCCAGCTCTCTCAGATAGAGAGGGGGAAAAAAGTTGCTTTATTTATTGAAAACACTTTTTCTTTGCTCTATCATTCAATATTCACTTCAATATTGCACTTCAACCCTTGTATTGAACCGCTGCCTTCCACTCCTTTTTGTCTCGCTAGTGTTTTTCCTGATGCAAGGTGAATTACGTTTCTGTATCTTTTCCATTCTGGGGCTGTTGTTTGATTCGATCTACCAAACTAAACACCCGTTCTGGCTGCCCTCTGGCTAACCTTGCATCTAACTCCAAAGACTTCCCCGAATCCTTAGCAAAGCTTCTGGGAATGATATTTCTTTACTTTGGCACAACGCTGACCTGCTGTAGATATACAATCTTTTTTTTTTTTTTTTTAAATGACGCTTTCACACTCAATGTGCACTACTGTGGACAATTTGTCAGACTTTGTCAGTGCTTTCACCGCTGTGTCAGACTTTTTTGCCTCAATGATACATCTTTGATATGAAGTATATTGTAAATACAGCATAACTAATATTCCGTTCACTGCTTTTAAGTCACAACTTGTTTTTGTACTCACTCTTTCTGGACATTTGCTTAAGCAACACATTTCGTTCACATTCGATAAACTCAAACAAAACTTACAGTGAACATTATTGGCGAGTATGTTGTCGCAATTGAATCTAATTTCATACCTTTAAACCTTTGAACCCTGGAGGACTTTTGACTCAGAGTGTCTTTGTTTCTAGCTCAGAAATTGACCTCGGTTGGTATTCAAATTAGGAACCACATATTTCCAAGATGATTTAAACATAATAGAACTGACCATGCATGCTTACACTGTTTACAATATGAACCAAGTAAACAGTGTGGGGAGGTGTGCCAACTGTTAAATCCTGATCAATTTAAAATAGTTTGCTATGCAAGAACCAGTCCATTTGGCTAGATGCTTGGAGAAGCTTGCCACGACCATCTTGTCGCCAAGAAGAGCATTGATTACCAGAATGAAGTGTCCACCCTGTCTTTCAAGGATGATATCATGGATAACATCATTGAGATTTCTCAAACTGCAGCTTCTCTTTCCACCATAAATCACTTTTTTTTGTATAAAGAAAGAACATACTGGAATTTACTGAAGAAAAAGCAATTGATTAACAAATTTCTGGAACATATGACAACATTTGGCTTCCTCTTGCTGCCACTAGTCAACACAGAGATGACCATTTTGATGGGGCAGTCACAGCTGTATGTGAATTCAGCACCTCACCGGGCTTTGCCCTAAAAGGTTTGGAACACTTGCAATTAATCATCCTGTTTATGCACTGCAACGAGTATTGTTTCCAAATTTATCATGATGCCAGACCTTTGAAGGCATCCGTGTCTCACGTCATGCCATCCCACAGTAGGAGACATGAGACGTCAGCTGTAAATTAGGTGGCACACACAGTGACCCCACACTGTCCCAGCTTTGGTTAATCCGAGGCGAGGCACACAGAGGACACAGCCGGACACGTTGATCCCTGTGACTTAGGTGCTCAAACACCCCATTTATGTAATTCAGACCAGATCCCAATTTGTGGATGCCATGAGTATGTACATTTGGGCGGTTGACTCTACGGCATATCGTTGTAGAAATGCTGGACATGATCATGACAGGCTCCACATAGGAAATCAAACTCCTACTTCTATCAGCACTAATGTCTTGCTATACTCATGAAGCTGTACAACGAATGGAAGCTAGACAAAACATATTGGTTATATAAGAACCATGATCTTTCAGCTTAAATTAACTATGGGTCCTGCAGTGCACAGGTTTGTTAACTGAACTAACTGTATTCCACAGAGCAGCCTACAATGTGGAAACGTCCGCAACTGGTCCATTATGCCAGTCAGTTGTGTATTCTTGAGATCACATTTTGTTTTTCAAGTTTGTCTCCCCCAATTAAAATTATTAACAACTTAAGATCGGCTCTTTCAAATTAATTTACAAAACTCACCCAGGTGGCCCAGTAGTTTAAGGTCCTGACCATGAACGACATCCACAGTTTGGGTCCATCCCTGGGCTTTTGCACGTCACTAGTCATCTATCTTTCCTCTCATAACTATTAACACTTTAACAAAATAATAAAATGACCAAAGTTCTTAGAATAACTGGGTTATTTTGGTTGGTTTCCTCAACTCTATGTTCAGTCAAACTGCTTCCAAATACTCATATTCCCTCAGTGACCTTGATTCATGTCACTCTTTCTTTTCACAGCCATTGTCGTTGTTCATCTCTTTGTTGTTGTTCGTAGTTTTTTGTTGATTTGATTTCATGGTTATAGTGACTTTAGTTACATCTTTAGTCTTCACCCCGAACAATGTACAATACACTTAACCAACAAGACTGAGTCATAGTGAGATGTAGTGATGAAGTATTTCTATTTTTGGATGATATGGAGTTTTTGCTGCTTTTATTAAACAGTTTACATTCTTTTTAAAATATATTAGTCCATTCAGAGCTCTATTGCAACATAACTGTGGTTTAACAGAACATAATCGCACTAATGTGTGGGTGTTAGGTCAGTACTTTAGTCTTTTATTATCCAAGAATGGATCTAGGTTAGCCGATTTGTTCCTTTCTAAAAGTTTGTGGTGAAAAAATGAACAGGAACCTGAACAAACTAATGTGTGGGTGTCTCTAAATATGTTTGCATATATGCTCAAGTGCCATTCACTTTCCACACAGTCCTACTGCCTTTATCAGCATAAGGCTGCAGAAACAGCTGCAGCCTTCTACCAGGAACCCGGGGACAGCTGCTCGTCCACACAAACACATACACACACACTGACATTTTAACACACACAAACACAAACACACACACACACACACACACACACACACACACACACACACACACACACACACACACACACACACACACACACACACATTTTAACACACACACACACACACACACACACACACACACACACACATATTTCCTTTCCTCAGCCTCTCTCCAATCCTCTTGTATCTATCCCAGGTGGAATTGGGTTGAACAATGGCATGATGGGAAGGGTGTTGTTTGGTGTGCTTGGTGGATAGTGGAATCCTCCCCAAGGTGACCTCTGGGACGTGGTGGGGGAAGAGTTGAGGGCTTTGACGGTGTAATGGACTAGTGTCAGTCTGGCCAGAGATGCTCAGCACAGTAATGATATCATCTCGATGCTGGGAGGTAAAAAAACGCACAACTACAATTTATTTGAGGTGTTTTCTTCTCATTGCTGAAATTGAAAGTTGACATGGTCATTTTGCTGTATGTGTTTACAGCAATTTCATGACCTGTAGGCCCTTAGACATTAATGGAATTAAATAAAACATTCATGCGAAGCCATGATAAAAAAAATAATAATAAAAAAGCACACTTCCATCTTCCTCTCACAAACTCATTTAAGATGCACTTTTGCACGTGTTTGGGTGGATTTGTTTTTTATCCAACAGCTGTGATACAAAGACAAAGGGGGAACAGATGTGTACTGATTGCACTGCTGGCTTATAATAACGCTATTCATTCATATTCAAAGACAATAATGTAGAATATAGATCATTACTGTACATATACTAACACCATGAAACCAATTAAAGAAAAGCTCTATTCCAAAATGTTCTCCACTTTTTAATTATTAAATGAAAACGGTAAGACATTCTGAAAATGATCTGGATGAAGTGATTATGTGTTTAGAGTAGAACAAACAGTACACTTTATGTCTAAATTACTGATTAATGTGTTTTTGTATTTAATAAGAGAGTAAAAGAGATATCATGTGAATACATTTTTGTACATATGTGTATTCACTTCAGTAATTGGTCCAAACACAAAGTGAGACAGGGTACAATTCCAGCAGAAGTGTAATTAGCAGATGCCGAAGCAATACGGCTCGTAAAGCTGCCTCTCGCCAACGATACTGTGTGTCAATGAGGCCATGCAGACCCACATGAGATCCAGATCATGCTTTAATTACCTTGAAATGAACCAACTTTGAAAAAAAAGTATCTTGAACTTTCATATATATTGATCTTAATTATTTCAGCACCAGAGGGTTCAACGCACAGACACACACGCACACACACATAAGGTGAAAACAGAAGAGTAGTTCTGCCCTCCCCTCTTCCGTCTTCTAACAGAGATTCTGCTCTCTCGGTGTGGAGGTGTTCAAGAAAAAAAAAAAAAAAAGGGAAGGAAAAATAGCCTGGGGCATCTAGCAGAGGATTTGACCTGCTCCCTTGCAGTCAGAGGCAGAAAACGCACTTTTTCCCACACTAGCCATATTCAGGTTTGAAGATTGGAAAGTAAAGCGGAGCCCCTATAGGTGAAAGCCTTCATCTCACTCTCAATGTGTAGGTGCGTGCAGCGTGGAACAATCCGGACATTGTGCCGACCCGCCCCGTCTGCTCTCGGCTTACACACCCAAAATAAGATAAATAATAATAAAGGGTTCCTACGTTTATCAAGGGTCCCCGGGTCCACCGCGTCACGTTCATTTACTTTCAGTCTTATGGCATCACAGCTAGTCACGCGATGGTGTGTTAAGCCCCTTGATGATGTATTAAGTTGGATATACAATACGCCGAAATAGATGAAAGTTCTCACATATGAAAACTTTCACTCTGCCTCTCTGTTTGGTTCATTCAGCTCGATTTAATGAGGAGCTTCCAGTTCTCGGAGGTGGAAAAACAAAGTATAGTTTTCATTTTATAAACAATGGCATTAATGTGGCTTCATGAAAATGCTTTATCCAATCATAAGGACCCTTCAATTTCAACCATGAATGTTTTGTACATGAGGACCCTTTAAAATTCACCAACACAGTTCTGGGTTAGGGTTATAATCAATCATCAATTCACAGTCCTTTCATAGTGACATTTAATTACAAACTAAATATATGTCTTCTATTGGGGCCAAATGTGATTTAATATGCCACAAAAATATAATAAACTTACTACTACAAAGGGAGAGTTTTTTATGTCAATCACACAGCTATTTGACAATAACTCATGTTTTCCACAATGGCTCTGGTACCATGGGATAACACTCCAATTCTACCGCATAGCTCTGCACAATAACCATATTTCATATCTGTAAGAGAGGGGGCACACGGAATCGCTGACAGCGTTTTTTCCTGCACTGTATTTTCACGGTGGAGTCGTGCCCGATGATGGCTATGATAATTTGATCTGAGAAGACACAGAGATTTGAACTAGCAGAAAGGAGGACGCAAATCCCTCAGTAAATCCCTACACTATATAGCCCCCAGCCTACCGGGAGAGTTTAATATCTACTGGAATGATTAAACTGAAAAGGTGAAACCACCATTGTAGTAATAAGAAGTAGGGCTGTGCAACAGGGGTTGGAGAGACGGCTAATAGGTTGCATTGCAACTCTGACCTCCAATGTACACAGACGGTCCAGAATACTAATTTCAACAATTTATGTGCATCTTTTCCCTTTTTTTTTCCTCCAAATGACTCATATCTGAATATCCTTGACAAATGGAACAAATTCTTCTTTTATTAATTTATACTCTTATAAATAAATAAATAAATAAATACATTTCTCCTTTGCAATAGACAATGGACAGTAGCAATAAATATAAAATCTCATCAAAGATACTTAACATAATTATTTATCTACCGATTGATCCATTTGTAAATTATAAATGAACCATTATTTTTAATTCAATAGTTTTTAACCTTCATGAGGTTCTCCAACATAATTCTGAAAAAAATCCTTTTATTTTTTTGAATTTCAAAAAATTAAAATAAAATTTCTGGCTATTTTGTGCATCTTGTACTGTTCAGAGAATGCTTGTCGGCGTAATTATGACCAACAATTTGTCTAAAAAAGGAAGTAATGCCACTGGTTGCAACACCAAAACAATGAATGATCTTCACTTGGTTAACAAACTGTGCCATACTATAAGTGAGGCCGCATTTTGTTCCTCAAAGTAATTACTATAATTAAAAGATAGGCTTGCAAATTTTTACCACTAACGGACAAAGACCAGAAAAAAAAACAAAAGCAACATAACATTAATAATATCACATACGATTATCTAGTTTTTATCGCTTACATGTTAGGGAATTCTCTTACGGATCTGCAGAGACAGAGCAGCATTAGCCGTCCCTTCGGGTTCTTCTTTTTCTTCTGCTGTGATTTGCAAATGCCATTCCTTTATCAAACTGTCAGTGTGTCACGGTGGGAAGGACACCGCTTTTGAAGTGCATGAGAGGAGCCAACCTGATTTACCATGAGTGTTATTAGCCACTATAAAACCCACTGATAATGTATGATAACAGATCATTTCGTAACCATATCCTGTCTGCTCTTAAGCCACAAAGTAGTGCCCCGCTTGCATGCCACGCAATGTATAGGATGTCCTGTGTCTTGATTTACAAAATGAGTGGGCACGGTGTCGCCAGCCACTTCTTTTATTCCTGCCAGAGGGGAGATTTATTGGGAGGGTATAACACTCTATCCCCGGATCCCATCATCATCATCCTCACCCCCAAACCAACTGGTAGAATTCACTATTGCAGTGACAAGGATGTAATCCCCAACTGGCTTCCCACCCGCAGAAACCACAACCAAGACCACTGTTGAATCCATAGCATACCACTGGCTTCTACAAAGGTAGGTGAGAATTCTGTCGCTATATGACACTATAGCACAATTTTGTAAAAAAATGCATGCAATTTTTGGTTGTGAACTTAATAATGTACTGAGGAAGGCCGAGAAAACTGATGCAGGCTGAAATCTGCAAATACATGCACACTGGACTGCCAATTCAGGTAATTTAATTCATGAATAATACACAGAAATATTGTGTGATGGAGCAAGAAAACAAGTCATTTGTTAATATGTATATATATAATATTTCTAATCATTGACACATGGCATTTTTTTATTCATTTATTGACTTGTTTTTGGTAACTCAGAGACTTACTGTGACATTTCAAAAGGTCATAGGGAAATAATCTCTCCCTTGATTGGCTGCTGCTTTTGTTGGTCAACAGAATAAAATACCCAGCTGACACTGCACCAGCTGAATCCACATCCCTCATCTAAATGTCTATTAATAGTATTAATAAGTGGGGACCTAATAAAACCCATTAGGTCTTCACCAGAACATAATCTGATAGCAGCACTGCTGAAAAAGGTCATTGAAAGATTCACAGTACACAATCCCCTGTAAATAAGTTAAGTACTCTTCAACTCGTTAAATCCTGACCCTTATCAATTCTAATTTTAGTCTACATATATAACAGCATTATCTGCTAGGAATCCTAAGAGTAAAAGAAAAATAACTTCTAACAGTAGTGCACAGCAATTGTAACTGACAACGGTTTTCTAAGGCATTCTCAAAACTTTGGGGGAAAATAGCTTGATCAGCAATTACATTTTGGGCATTCTATTTTTTCTTACAGAAATGTAGGACATTTGCTTTAACCAGATTGAATACTGAGTAGACATATGGTGAACACAATGTGTGTCCCTACTTAACTACTTAATTGAAGCTCATGGTTTCTACACTTTCACTGGTTTATTTACTAGAAATTGGTGAACCAGCGACAATTGTTGGAGCAGTTAAGAGTTACACTCGTTTTTTAGTAAGAAAGGAAATGTGTTAAAAATAAATTGTCACTTAGAATTATGCTACAACAAATATTGTCTTGAAGTTTATTTAAAGCAAACAAGACAACACAAAATAAAGGACAGAGATATGTCATAAGTAGAAGGGCACCCTGACTTCCGCCAAGGCCAAACTCAAACTCAATCTCACAATGGTAACAAAATAAAAAAATGTATATCACCTTGACTCGGATGTGCCCTAAAATTGTCTTGGTCCTTCTTGTCCTATGCTTCACTTTTCCACCAAGTTTCATGAAAATCGGGCCAATTGTCCTTCTGTTATACTGCTGACAAACAAACAAACCATAATAGCCAGAATGGCTAGCTCGGTTTTAACATCCTGTCTGGGTCACTTCCTGGTTTGTCGATCCTTATACGGTTGAAGCTCTTCGAATGTCAGTAACTGTAGATTTTTGGGTATGACATCAATTATGTAAACCATAGTCGGACAATACCGTAGGAGTTATATCGTGGGAGCAAACCATCAAGACCAACTGAGACATATAAGCCGGGTTAATTTACAGTTTATTACTCAGGTCATTCTTTTGTATCTAAAGTGCTGTTACATTTATGCCTCCCGTCAAAACAGACCTGCATGCTAAACTGTAACAAGGAATAAAAGTGCATTTTTATCTTTTTGTATTATCCTGCTAAACAGTATCCAGGCTCAAAAGCAACCAACTTGCAGGGTAAATGCGACGACTCATTCAGGCTCCATACAGAGTAATTCTGCTCGAGCCCCTTTAGTCTCTGCTGGCTAAATCCTCTGTTAGAGATAGAGGCTGGGTTTGATCCCCTGCAGGATCTCAGTTTATCTCTCTTGCAAATCTGCTGCCAGATGACAGGGTTAGCTTTGTGGACTGTGGCTGCCCACGCTCTCCTAAAGATCGACACAATGCCTGGTGCCAGTGTTTCTGCTGTTTTACTATTCTGCAGCCATGGACTCATATGGGGCTTCAAAAGCCATTTAAAAATGCAATTTTTGCAAGTGTTTTTTTGTGTGTATTTGCTCATTTATATTTTCATTAATGTAATTAAAAAAGCAAAAACGGAAAAATAATAAAATATCTCAAATTTCTAAATAATTATATAATTATTATTATTACAAATAAATGTGCCTGTTGTATACAAAATAACACTGAGCATAATAATTTGTACAAAGTTTAAAAAAAATCATATAGTCACATAATATGTAAACTCAAAACAAAGAGAAATATAAATAAATGTATTATGTTTACCGATACACTCGTGGCCTGTACAGTATTCTGTGTGCCACACATGCCCAGTCACTGCTGTGCACAGGAACACACACACGTGTCTTGTGTCATCATTTCATCAGTGCTGTGCAACCAGCTGCTGTTGCTGCTTGCTCATTAAACATTTGTAGAGTCAATACAAATTCCACCAAGGCTCCCTTCCTCAGGGCAAACACTGGAAAATACAGTATGTAAACGGTGCCGCACTCATCTATGCAGAAAATAGAGCTATCTTCCGAACCCTACTGTATCAATAACCGGGGGGTGGAGGGGGGTCCAGAAGTAAACCTCCGCAATTCATTACGAGCCTGCGTCGCCTCCGGCAGATGAGAAGGTTTGCTGCTGTTGACAGCTCGTCTCTCTGCAGAGAATCACTGATTATTGTTAAATGTCAATGTGAAATATCAAATCGGCATGTGGAGAGTACTTCTGTTCGGAGTCGGAGCATTCTGATGCGCAAGGTTTACACTTGAACTTTCTTAAAAACTTTAATTATCTAGGAAAACATTGGTGAGCATGCCTGGTCTTTTATTGTCTTGCATCAGGGAACTTCTCTTTATTCTTACAGTAACTGTCTGACTGCAGACTCATACCTTGAGGAAACTTTAATGACTAGTGTTATCTTCCAAGACAGGGAACATGTTTCTCCTTTTCTTTATTATCTTAACTAGTAAATCTCCCGCTTTCTTCGCTGACCTTTTGGGGTCATGTATCTTCCCTTAAATTTCCCCTAAGGTAATTCAACTAAGGTGTCATAAGAAAGGTGACCAAGGATGTCAAAGTATCATGGTGTGCTTATTTGGCCACTGGGGCACCATTACACCCAATCAATGTTAAAGGTTTAGCTACCCTTGACCTTAACATATAAGTGTTAATTATGATCCTGCTGTGTGCAGTTTAGCAGGGTTGGACGATGTTTACAGAATGTGAAACATCCCAAAATCAATCTGTGAACCATTGATAAATCTGAATCATTACTTTTTAAGCATGCATCAAACAACATTAGCGCCACATTAAACCAGTGCTGCAATATTGGGCTCGCTTGGTCAAAAACTGTCAGCCATTGGCAATGGATGATGTCATTGTTCATTGGGCGAACCCGACAGTTAACGTAGGCAATTTTGAGTTAATTATGTTCAGATATTTCAAATATTTATTTTTGTCTTTTCGAGCTGCAAAAGTTTAATTAACACTGTGGACCGATTATAGGTGACATAATTTTGTTGAGTCTGATTATGTTTGATGTGTGAACAATGACTGCTATGACTTTTGTGGCAGCAGTTACATGTTGAAACTGTGTTCATGGTGACTCACTCCTTACAAAGTAAGACACAATAGCATAAAGATAAACCTGTTTTTTGTGATTTTATTCTGGATAGGTCTGAGCATGTGCATGTGTTTTAATGGGTGGGAACAGAACTGGCTTTTAAACTGGCAGGTAAAACGCTGAGAAATGTTTACTTGAGTTCACTTTTCACTATGTTTTGTCTAATCATGCAGCATATTAACTAAAGGTCACAAAGGTCAGGCATGTAGCTCCAGGGCTAGGGGCAAGTTGACTAAAAGACCCCAGAGAGAAGGAGTGTTGAGCTGCTGTCATGTTTGCAAGAGCAGATCTTTATTTTATATTTCAAAGTGGACACTTGTTGGGTTAAACATTGTAGTTTGCATGATATCCGCAAGGTTTTTGAGAAAAAAAAAACCCCATCAGAATCTGCAGGTTCTGTCTGGTTGAAACTGAGAAAAAATGATTAGCTAATTGTAGCTGTTTTTAAATAAATTCAAAATGAATATTTTGCCATGACTTGAGTTCCCCAGTGTTTCGTTCAATATCCTGCACCCAGGAAAAGCGAAGTACATCTATACATTATGTTCCATTTAAAGATCAGTATATTTGACTTGGAAACCGACCTCTCGGACCATGTGGTATGAGCTTCTGCTAACCTCAGTGCAGAGAGAGCTGCAGAGACTGTATTGACTGCTGTGGTGAGTAATCTGGCTACTGGCATTCCACCCCCGCACTGCGAAAGTGAGAATAGCCTGCTGGGAGTAAAAGCACTCTGTGGCCTGCTTATCAAACGCCTTGCTGTGAACCCAGCTCGCTGGGCCCTCATGGTTCATTGTGAGAGCAAGACGTTGCAGGAGACAATGTAACTCTGAGCCACCACCACAAGAAAACTTGGATTCTTGTAAAGCAGTAAAACTTTACACAAACATTATTGCCTTCCAAAATCCATGGGAAATATGCATATAAAAAAAGTTCTACCTTTTCTTAAGTACTGTAAAAATTCATAAAATGCCGTCAGACAGTTAAATAATATGAAAACGGTCCATTGACGATCCATTAATGCATAACAAAAAAAAACATCAGCCAGATGATCAGCACAACCTCAGTGAAGGCAAGTATTCGCATCTCATCTAAGTTACCGTACCAACTGAAATTGCGTGCTTCAGCCAGCTTAGGTTCACATGGGCGAAGTGTGCAAACACCAAAAGTTAGTTTACTTTACCCCCTCCTCATGGCTGACCTCGAATTTCCTATGCCGCAGACACTTTGAAATCCAGTTTGTTTTTGGGCCCTTCAAAAGACAACACTCACTTTTTCACGGTGTAAATTCTTGTGGGCCTGAATTACAACAACAGATGCAAATACTTTGTGTATATTTGGTCAGATGTTTTGTATCTATTGCTTTTATTACCTATATATATCACAAGATATCGTGGGCAGACTCTTTTTTTAAGTAACATTTTATTGTCTTGGACTTAACCTTTCTCATCAGTTGAAACAAGATTTAGGAGATAAGGCAAAAATGTAACCTCAACATGAACTTTGCATGAACGAATGACCCTGAGTGAAATGATCTTCCTCTGGTGTATGACTAAATAAGTCCAATGTGTGCCAAATGATTCAGAAAGAATCAACATTGATTGAACTTATCTGTCCGGGATCCTAGTTTGCTTTTGATCTTATCACAAATTCCATTAGTGAAGCTTTAATCAAATTTACAACAGAGGAAACGTGCAGTGTTGGCGAGTCGTAGAGACTAAAAGAAAAGAAAAAAAATCACGACACAACATATCTCTTGAAATTGCTGTCCTACCTATTTAGTTGCCCAGGAGGTGAAGACTATACAAGAAATGTGTCGTGCAGCCCGAGGTGCCAGACAGTCAACACTCGAGTCCACTAAACAAAAGTAAACACAAAGTCCAAAGATAGCTGATGGCTGTCAATCAAACCCATCCCCAGCTGCCTCCGCCTGTCAGCCGTCACTCTTTTTCCCATGGTTCCTCTGGGCCGCAGTGTCCCTGCTCGATGTTTTTAGACAAACAGATCGGGTTCCTCCTCAAACAGGCCGCTGCCGTCCCTTTTGATAACAATGTAATAATTCAAAACAAATGATTCAGCTCTTTGATGAGAGCACTTTTATGGGTCACGAAGACTCACCCTCACACTGACATCTGTTTGATTTTATCTTCTTGAACTTTATCCTCTGCTGGAAAATTTACTGGCTCTGACCAGAGCAGTGTGTTAGAGCCAGACTAATAGAGGGGCAAAGACAACCGAGACACTGGGCAGGACAGCATGTCTTAACCCTCAAAGCCTGTAACATATATAGTGCACTTATACCACTCTATACAACTCTCAAGCAGATTGTGTCAAAACATTCTGCAAGAACGGGCACATTTTAAAATAATATCAGATAATACCAGCCTTTCTGTTCATCAGGTAGATGGTTGGTTACAACTCACGCTCAAATCATATTTCTCTGGAAGGAGTTCTGTGCTGTGAGTAAAGTTTTTTACTATCAATTACAATCAAATTGCTGAAACACCATAAAAATGTGTCGTCCTTGGATGTTTGTGTTACTTTTGAAGATTTTGACAATAAAAGACTGTTTTTACATTCGGTTTCTGCTGAAGGGGGACATTTTTCTTGTGATCACCTTAAATCTGTGTTCTAGATGATTTTGAGACAAGAACCGCTAGTTTCGTAAACCAATCGTGGTCCAATATTCAACTTGCACAGTGTAATGTGGAAACTTTAAATCTCCAGTGCACATACATTGAGGTTTTTTTTCAAACAAAAAACATTTGTGTATTTGTAGATTCTAAGCTTTCCAATAGAGGAGAAAGAGTATTTCAAAAATTCCTAACAACGCACTTGAACGTTAATGTGGAAAAACCATATCAGCCACAAATTATTACTCACTGCAGAATGCTTCTGTCTTCAAACATATCTGGCGTGGCTCTTTAATGATAACCATACAACTTAAACAACTGAGCTATCTTGAGGGGTACGATCGTGAGAGGCAACTGAAAGCTTCTTAAAAAGCTTAGTGGCCTTAGACGATTTAGAGTTCGGATTTTGTTTTGTCAAATTAAGTAAAGCTGTTTCATACCTAAATGTAACCTTTAGCCAGCTATTTCCTGTTGTGTCATTTAGTAAAAAAAAAATTCACAGTGGTTGAAAATGTTTGTGGAATAATGTGTGAATAAAACTGGAACATGTGCGAATAAGAAAAGAATGAACACGAAACCAAAACCTGGCCCTCTTAATTCGTAATAACAGTGCTGCCTTCTCATGCTTCTCTATATTTCTTCCTTTGACGAGGGTCGGGGGGGGTGAGGGGGGGCTCTGCTCTAGACCCTGGCCGTGGTTGGAGCTGTATGCTAAAGCCATGGTCAGGCCCCAGAGATTTCCAGCCTCTTAGATGCCTATAACTCATCCCTAGCCCTGCTTCTGAAGGGAGATTTTCCCCCCCTCAATCCCAGGCCTGAAATATCCTTTCAAAGGCCGCAGACTGGAGACAGATATGTAGGTGTTTTAGATAAGGTAGGAATTGCATTAAAGGATTTTTCCGTTTTAAAGCCGTTGCCATCTTTTTTTGCCCTTTCCCATAGACTTGAGAAGAGTAGCTGAGAATGGATGGGAAGAGGGGTAAGGGATGTACTTTGGGACGGACTAGTCCGTACATTTGTGGTCAGTTCACAGCTCATAAAAAGACTAGCGCTAACCTCAGTAAAAATTGAATAATGTAGAGTCGCTAGAGGCAGCGCAGAACCTTCTCAAGAATACCAAAGTTATTGACCCGAGTTTGGAATGAAATCCTCCCAGCTCATTGATCTCTTCACCAGCATAATTACAGGGCAGCGGGATGAATCTTCATGTCGAAGAAAATAGAAAAAATTCAGAGTGAAGACATTTCAGAGTGATGAGGATTCTTGCCAAACGCAACCGTTAAATTAAAAGCTTTCTCCCCCCCCAAACCTCAGAATGGGATAATTTTTGTTTTGCAAAGTAGAGTGTGGCCAAAAAGAGACTGTAAAAGTCAACAGAGTCTCACCCGAGCCGCGGCGTGTGAAAGTGAAAAGCCGGTTTAAGCAGCAGGTCTGTTAAGGCCCTATGTATGTATGCATGTATGTATGTGCGCAACATTTCCAACTCCTTCACTCCATGCTTCTCTGTTTTATAAGAGCTTACGCTTCCCTTTGGCATTTACTTTTAAACTTTATAATTATGTGGCCTCCTTTTTCCCCCAGCAGACTGTGTTTACATTCGCCAGCTTAACATGCACACGGTCCAGTCCACACACAGTCCACATGTCGTTCTGCGGCGGTGTTTGTTGGACCGGGCTACAGAGAGATTAGTCGCCTCGTTCCCTATGGTGCCTCGGCGTAATGTTCCTCATCCAAAGGGCTTGGCTGCTCATTTTCAAATAGGACCTCGGAGCGGGAAAGGGACCCTTATTTTGAAATTAGCTTTTTTTTTTTGCTTGCAGTGAGCTCTTATTAAAATATCACACTATTATTAGTCACTGCCATTTACAGTACCTCATTATTTATATGTTTTTATATATATATATATATATATATATATATTATATATATTTATTATGTCTACTTAGAATATTTAAAAACATGAAAAACCTGGAAGAAGTATTACACAAAAAAAATCAAACTTCCTTTTGGTATCACAAGATTAAGGTTATTGCCAATAATCTATCTTTTAACACACTTTAAATGTTTGTTTGCCAGATGAAAACAAATTAGAGGTCATAGTTTTCACTAAAAAGAGAAAGTGTCCGTGAGTATTTTAAGAAAAAGAGAGTTTAATATACCAGTGGTTATGATACAAAACATCCAGTCATGAATCAAAGTATTTGAAACGCTGCTGAACCAAGCCTATATATTTCTTGAAATAATATATCACATATCTCATATAGAGAAAATTACAGACAAGCACACGCAGTCTAGGGAAGGGCGCTAGACTAGACAGGGACTAGGACCCACATGGTCAGAACCCACACATCAGTGGATTCGTAACGGCACGAGGGAGAAAAATAAGAAAGAGAGGTGGGGAGTTTGGAAACTTGCTGAAATGCTTTAGGGCAGTGGCTGAAAAATCGAGGAAGACTAAAAATTTGCACACAGCAAAGCTAAATATGATCTTGTAAATTATTTTAGTTTATAAGGCAAAGAAGTGCAGCCTCTGTTTTCCTCCTTTTGTCTTCATCAAGCCGACATTTAGAAACAGAAAACCAGGACGGCTGTTTTAAAAGATCCCTAAGGTAAGGCTTCATTTCTATTCACTCCGTTATGCTGTTTTTTTCCCCTCTTTTCCAGCACAGCTCATTTGTTGTTTGGTGGTGTACATTTTACTTATTGAGCAGTGGAGTTTTGTACAGCCTAGGCAGAGATTAAGACAAATTCTGATAAGGACTGGAAGTTGACTCTCAGCATTAAGGAGGATTAATGTTTAGCTCTGTGTGGCAGGGGCCTTCTCAGTGGCTGTGTTTACGCAGTGTTGCAGACCCCGCATTAATCCGAAATTAGTATAAAAGATCAGCTGTGGCCACTGAGGCGAACCTTCACAGGGCTTAGGCCAGTAATCAAGTCTCACTTTGGGACAATGAGCGCCTGGAAGGTCAATGAGAGGCCTGGGTTGAAGGGACGAGGAGATTGAGGTGGGGGGGTGGGAGGGTGGTGCGGGACTTTTGGTGACCACATGGTTTAATTTAGGTGAGATATCCACACACACACACACACACACACACAGTTTGTACCCTCAGTATGTGTCTTCTCCTCTGGGCGTTCATGACCATGCTTTGTTTTTGTTACAGCTGCAGAGGACATTAGTGTTTATAATTTAACACTTAAAAGTTCTTCCTTTTTCATGAAGCCCGTCTGAAATCTTAACCACGCATTTGATGTCACGCGAGTTTACATTTCGCCGCACTAAGTATTAACTCTGTCACATAATTATAATGTGTGCTGAGGGATTATAACAATAAATAGTATGAGACTATCTAGCTGCTCGTAGCGTAGAACAACATCTCCTGTTCCAACGCAAACCAACACCGAGCAGGGCTGGTAGGAGAATCGCAGGAGATGTCTCGGCTTCGGGATCGTCTCTTATAGGAAAGTAAAACTGTGTCAAATTCAAAACAAGCTGTGTAAAAAAATAAATAAAAAAAAGGAGTTTTCCACTGCCAATGCTGGCTGGCTGGTGAGATAGAAGAGGCAGCACCACTGAATTTAGTTAGGAAAATAAAATAAAGGAAATATAGCTCAGCATAAACCACAGCCCTTGGATGATGAATACTGGCGAAACTGTTGATATGTGCATTATTTTGTACTTTTAAACCGCTCGCACTGTGAGCGGCCGCATTCAAACCTGCTTCCAAAAAGGAGACTCTTTTATTGACATTTTAAATAAGGCTCAGCATACATTACATGCAGCGATATGTCTCTGCCCTTGCATAAAGCAACAGGAACTTGCCCTTGCAAATACTTTCCAAACTACATCTATAAAGTTCCTAAATTATTCATTTATAGGGATTTTAAAGTGCTTGGGCAAATTACAGTGCCCTTGAAAATGAAACAGAAAATCATCTCCTCAATCAACTCTTCTTGGCACGTGCCAAACTTCATCCAGCGCTTACTTTTCCACAGTAGTCCCACCGTGTCTGTCTTTTGTGCACACATGTTAACAACAGACAAACTACAAATGAAAGGGTAGGAGCCCCAAAAAAAACAACAGCAACACAGCCAAACGGTAATTTAGGGCATTTGCACCACATTGTGGTGGAAACAGCTCTCTTCAAGTGCCAGCAGGGTACCAGCGTGCCCCCCACCCCAGCCACCCACTGCTCCTGCTAAGATTAGACAAATTAAACACTATTATTCACGTCACTCCCGCAGCTGGCCTTTTAAGTGGTTCTACGTTAACTATCATAATGGTTTGCTTTGAAAGCCACAGTCTTCTCCTTAATTTACAATATGAAAAAAGCACTTTTGGCCAAGTCTCGGTGGGATTTTTTCGCTTCTCGTCTGCCTCGTGTTGCAGGGGAAAAAATAGGTTTTCTTTAAACTGCAGTTTCTAGTAGTACGAATTTCTATATCTTTCTAAAATACCTTATATTTGCATCCATTAACGCAACATATACAACAAATTAAAGTCCAAGAAATATATTGTTAGGACCTAGTTTCACTGAGTTTAAGACATTGTTACTTTTGGATTTTTCTATATAAATTAGTTTTCTCAACATTTATTTCCAAATGTTTAAGTTTTGTACTTTATGTCTGGTTAAAAGCCAGCTTTAATCAGTCATCACATACACTATTTTATCATTTACGAGAAGACATTCCTCTCAGAGTGACGACTATAGTGGTTCTGCCAGACTCTCACATCTGTCCATACGTTTTTAATGTAGTCTCCTGTTGGTAAAAAGCCCTTTTATTTTCCCTGTTGTATCCCCATAACCTGATAATGGATGTGGTATTGGCCAGGGGCCCGTGGACTGAGGACGGCCGGTGATGGATAACCTAGTTTCAGACCCATCATCACCGTGGAGCATGTGCCTCGTATCTGTAGTCAAATGCCCCCCCACCCACACCGAGCATGCTTTGATAGGATTTTGGGAATTGACAGTAAGTGCCGTCCTGTTAGCTGCATTACATTTTAAACCTCTATCATCAGCATAAATTCATAACAGATTACTTTGCTATCAAAATACATTGCTCTGGGATGGACAAAACAATGGATAATCCACATGAACAAGAACTTTATCTTCACTTAAACTAAGGCACAATTGCACGACCAGGTACAAACATACAACCATTAGTAATGTAAAATAGGTAAACAGGTTTTATATTGATATATTTATTTACACAAAAAAAAAAACTACTGAGACAGGACCAAATATGACAAATAATTTGAGGTGCATATTGCAAGTGCAAGTGGAAGTCATGAGACGACAAACACATTCAGACTTCATCACCGTAAAGGATCAGTGGTCAAATGTCACAGCTCACCAACAGGGATTTTGACTTTTGCATGATTGCTGCTGAATAGCACAACAAAATATGACTACAGAAGGAACAAAACTTTTTTTTTTAAAGTCAACAAAACTCGTATATGATATATATATATATAAATACATTAATTCATAAATAAAGGGAAACTCCTCTTTTTTTTTTTCCACATTAAGTTCAGTTTACTTCATGAGGAGTACCGCTGCTGTATAATGTCCGCTGCTGTATGCCGTCTAATGTGGCTCTGGATGGAGGTCTGAGAGAATTACCCATGATGTCATTAGGGTTATCTTGGCTTGACTTGAGACTTGAGGTCCCCACAACACAGTCTTGTGTGTGGGGTTTGTGATAAGTGGTCGTTTAGGAGGCAGGGAGGGTCTAATGAAAGACCCCGTTGAGTTGCATATTGGGAAAATTCCTGTTTTCTTTAGGCCTGAACCAAAGCATTCTATACTAGGGACTAAAAGTCAACATATCTCCGCTTCTGCTGCTTCAACTTTTAGCATTTTTAATGTCTCCGTGATTCACCCAATATTATGAAAGTGCAATAAAAAATTGCTGAAGAAGCCCTTTCAGTATTTTGCACTAAACTGAGCTTGATCTATGAGCAATGGAAAATGTTGTGATGTGATTAGTCAGTCATAATAATTCATCTCATTTCCTCCATAGCAAATTATATCTACCCTCAACAGCTCTTGCCAACCCTAGACATAGTGATGGTTGTTTACACTTTTGACTGAAATGCATCTTCCCAACACTTCAAAGATAATCGGAAGGGACGTTAAATGAGGTTGAATTAGGACACTATGTCCAAGTTTTTCTATTCTATGGCACAAACACAATTCCCTAAATGATGATCCAGATATGGAGTCAACATTTCAGTTCAGGAAGTACCACCAAAGAAATACAGCAATGATTTCATGGTCATCAAGTCAGTTATAATTAATTCCTCATTCAAGTCACAATTTTTTTTTGCGTATATAACATTTATTTCAATTCATATCTCAATCATTCTAGATTAGAGTCTTCACTTGTTGAAGAAGGTCTAATATCCCACAAAGGGAATGACTTCTATGACATCACAGGCCCCAATACAGTCAGTTTAAGATATTGTTATGTTTCTATTATTTGGCCACAAGTCTTTGTGACATTAACTAAATGCTATTAATAACAAATCCAACTAAATACAGCATAGATCTGTTTTTTTTCTGAAATCTGAGTTGCATCGGCGCAACCACGAAACACAGATTTCTGTCACATGATCACGTTGTTTTGACTGGAGTCTGTGTGTTCTAACCAAGTACCAACTTTTTGTAAAAAGCAGCACAGTTGGAGACAGTTTCTGGTGTCATAACCACCACGGTGGCTGCAGGAGCCAGGGGAGCAGAGAAACACAGCTTTCTTCCACTCGTCTGCTGCACAACATTATTACCTATACGACGAGTGTTGCATATCTACTTTAGATCCAGCAGCGGGCAGCTACACTTCTCCAGCGGCATGAGGTAGTTTGAGATTGTACGTCTATAAAAATAGTGACAGAATAGGTTATGCCTCAGTGAAACACAATCACTTTGGCCACAAGCTGCAGCTCACTAAAACACCCTATAACTCCAATGCTAATTCTTAGCAGAGAACTAATGATTATTGCACTGGCAGGTCATTTCTTATATTCAGCCTCTGTAATATAAAATGACAGCATTTCACTATTTAATAAAGTTTCTCTTTATTCCACTCGTTGGTGGAGCATTTAAGACAAATCCTATTACATTACTTTTCTTTTGGATATTTCTGGGGTCAAACCGTCAACACTTTCCGTAAACACAGATGACTTGTGGTTTTACATTAATCATTTCTAAATTATGATCAGTCTTGTGAACTGCCTTTTTTGTTGGTGGGAGACGCAGCGCCGCAGGAGGTAATTAGCCCGACTAGGGTTAAAGCTGTGACACACAGTTTGAAAACAGCTGTACGACTCACCATGCAGCATGAGTCTGTTTGTCCCTGAGCGTCTCGGGGAGCTGCAGGCGGCTGGTTCTCATCCTCACTGCGATGATTTATGCCTGACACATATTAGTACAGTAAAAAGAGTCGGCATACAAAAAAAAAGAGAGAGAAGAAAAAAGAAAAAGATGCTCTTCACGTTCACATGTTTTGCATTTCTGCCTGCATGGGAGCGGATGACATTTCATTTCTTACCCCAAGTCATCTCGAAAGGGCTAATTCAATTTGCACTCAAAGCTGTTTCTAATCCTCTCCTCCTATCTCAATTTTTCACTCCATCGTCTGAATACCAGAACATTTGCTGTTTGATTGTCTTTTAATGGTAAACCGGGGGCATTTTAACCTAGCTGTTGGTGAAAAGTGAGAAATAAATGGGTTGTCAAATGTATATTGATATCCCTGTAGTTGCATGATGGAATTATCCAGTTATATACACTTTATACTGTGTAGTTAGGCAAGGTTTAACAGTTCATGTTTCTTTTGGTTAGTTGGGACAGTTCACTAAGCTCTTTGATTACTCTTTGGGAGGTTGTTTGTACAAGTAGGTGGAAATACCAGTGAGTTTTACTAAATATATATAAACATTCGTGACTCAATACAATATGTGGTTTGTTTCTGTACAGTTCAGTGGGTGGAGAACTATAACCCCATATGTATTAAGCAACAATCGTTTTACTACACAATAAATGACGTGTGCTTCGGTAATCTTGTAGCAACCAAGTAATATCACGACATCCATCAGCAACTTTTTACAGGTCTAATCAAATGCGAAGGATTTGATTTAAATCCCTCTTGTAACTATATACCGCTATACAGTTACAAGACATTCTGTTTCATTGGGGAATACGTCACAGTACAGAAGCTAAAAATGCTCTCACTTCTGTTTCACTGGGAATAAGTTAGACATTGTGGGAAATATACTTGTTTTTATTTCTTGCAGAGCGTTAGATGAGAAAGTCCATAGACTATGGAGCTACCACTGGGAGGTGATTAGTTTAGCTTACCATTAAGACTGCAAGCAGGTTCCTGGTCACAGCTTTAACTTCCAATAAAACTAGAAACATAAATGTTTTGTTTGTGTACAGATTAAATTAATTAGACATGTGTTAATTACTGGGCTATAGAGGAGTATATTTTCTTAACTTTGGACAACCAGGCTAGCTGCTTTTTGTCTTAACGCTAAGCTAACCACCTACTGGCTCTGGCTCCATTCTTAGTCTACAGACTTGGAATTTAAGCATCACCAACATGATATTTTCTCAGACTTGACAAAATGAGTCACAGAAGGCATGATATGACTCAGTAGTACTATTGGCCAGTAAACTATTTGATGTGTACAATCAGTAGAGTGCACTTTCCACATGCTGCTGAATTGTAAGATATATATATATATATATTCTTTGAACGTGTACATGACATGTGTTATTAAGGCCTGCTAACAATAATTTTGCAACAAGGCCTACCACCAGCTACTGCTAGAATAGTTGCAGTTTTGCTGCCTGCGCTGCTATATTTAGGTGTTGTGGTCATGCATGATCCATTGTGGGCTCAGAAAGGCACTCGTCATGCCAAGCTACAGTATCAAACAACTGGCGCCGACTGTTGCCACAAGAGTTTCTCCACACCGGCCCCAGCCTGCTTGCACTGCACCCCTGCCGCTAACAGGCCTTGCAAGGTAATCCTCACCCACTTATGTGCAGCGTGTGAAACTCATTTTCTCACCTGCTCATCATATTAGCTGGTGGATTTCAAAATAGATCGCTCATAATAACTACTTAACTGCATTTTTTTAGAATATGAAATGTGGGTGTTTTACCTGGTGAAGTGTTTTTTTAAAAAGTCAATGCATGCCAAAACCAAAACGTCACATCTGTATTTCTCTTGTGAACAGTGATCATTTACAAATGTAGGTGACTTTTCAGAGTTGTGGTGATTATGTTCAGCAGATAATGTCTGTAGTAAGTAATGACTTCTGAAGTTAACATTAGCATTTGGCATGTAATTCTAGGTCATACCAGCAGGCCGTAAAAGTGAAAGTAAGAAGGGAAATACTGTACATTTCAAAGTTCTTAAGCCGTCTCTAAGGGAAACACTCACATGTGCAGCGTCTAAATAGATAACACAGAAATATCTCAGTTTCCATCTTCAAGTAACATAACACTTGTCATAATAGCAGAGATAAACTGAGCGTTCTGGCTACCCCTTGGAAGGCCAGCAGGTTTACCAGTCCTGCACGCCATGTCCCTGCACTGCATTTCTATCCATTAACACATCCACTGTGTGCGCACTCAATTTGGGGCGGCGTAATAAGAGGCAGATGAGTCTCGCAGCCGCTCCCCTCGCAGCCGGCAGAGACCCTGTCGGAGGGAAAATTTGTCCAACTAAAATCGGCCCAACAGGGGGGAGCTCTTAGGTCAGAAGCCCTTAAGTTGACGCATGCAGACACTCCTATGAGTTTGTGATGAAAACCGCGTGATCCATCACCGCCGGCGCGTTCGTCTGTTAGGGGACTGTAAGCGTGCTGAGAGCTCCCACGGGCCTCCACTTGATCACAGTTAAGCTGAGCTACATGGGGCACCGAAGCCATCACTCATTATGAAAATGGAGGGAAACTGAGATAAGCTTCCACATTAAGTAATTAAAGTAGACCCTCATAGGGACTGGTTCAAGTAGATGTGCAAGAAGTCAAATATTATCCCAATAATTCATCCCTTTATTCTCAAGATTTTCACAGCGGCTATTAGGGTTGAAATCAATATTAATGAGCAGAATTTCTCATTTCTCAATATATTATATTCAGTATGTATATCTTGGCCAGGCACATGTTTACAAAAAGTTAAATTCAAGGGTATAAATTATATTCCACCGTAACAGATTACATAAGAAGATATGCTTTAATTGTATGAAGCAAAATCTCAACAACTCATATTGTAATAGTTTTGAATAACGATTGGCTTACAATATTTCATTTAAAAATGAAGAAAAATCGAATCACTACAACTCGACCGGTCCTGGATTTTTGAGGCCAATACAATACAAAACGTGAAAAATATAATGTGTGTTATCTCTTTTTATGTGCCAATAGTGTCTTTGTTGTTACATTAACAACACATTAACTTAAAAAGACTACATTTTAACAACGTCTTGACCTACAACTCTAGATGCTAAAGCACATTTGAGTGCTGCCCAGTTGTTGGGCTTATACTCAAACTTTCCTCTGTGCAAAGAAGGACTACTCACTAGAATAAGCTGTGTTTAAAATAGTCATCCATAATCCCTTTCCCTGAATCCTCTTGTAAACAAAAGCTATTCTTAAACAGCAGAACCACCTTGTCTTACATCAGTGCTAATGTGACCCCCAACTTGCACGAAGGTAGCAACATCCAAGTCTGGCTCTGATTACCATGGGAGCTACTGCCTCTGCATGAGAAAAAAAAAATGCTGCTGGTTTTAAAATAAATGTTATTGTTTGTCACAGGAAACCAATCTGATTACTGTTTCTTCTCTCATGTGCACACTTAGCGCCGCGCACCGGGCTCTATTTATGCATGTGGTTTTCATTCAGCCTCCCCAGCGAGGGGGAAAACGGACACCTCGTGTTTTCATCTTTATTAAGTCACACTTTGGGGAAGGTTAAAATCGGGGGGTTGTTTACACAAAGTATTTGGCAATCTTTGGAAGACAATCTGTCTGTCCACATCAAACAATAGATTGAGTTTCTCTGCAGCAGCGGCTCAGAAAATGGGCAGGGGAGAGGCAGAGGGACGACTCCTCTGATGGTCGTGACGTCTGTGTTTGCTCAACTTGACAGCGAAAGTGAGGAGTCGTTAAAGTGCGGTGTGAAGCTATTTTGGGTTCGGCAGGAATTGGCCATTATGATGGTATCATTTCACTTTAGCTATGTGTATTGTTACAGCCAAACTGTGTGTGTGCAAGCGTGCGAGTGTGTCTTCCAATGTAGCTTATAGACGATTTGCAATAGCTTTTGAGGAGCCGATCTTCTACCTATTTCACACTGGGCTTCGTATAAAGCGTTTTGTCTTTCTCTATTCTCTCTCTTTCTGAGTGCATCCCTCTGGGGATTAATGAGACACACATATACACCAAAAGAAGAAAAAAAAGTGCCAGTAAAAAGCAGAATAAAAAGGCTTAAAAGGCATCTGGGAGGAAAGCTGAGAAACCGAGGGACCCGTCAGCAGGTTCTGCCAAGGCTTAGAAGTCTGACTGTTTGTTTTGCTTCATATGTCGACAAGGCTGCTCTTTTTTCTCCCAGTGTGGTTCTGTCCTGCCGTGATTCTCCGCCAGGCTCCTTCTCATAAACTTTACCTCCATGGGACACCTCTACTTGACACCCAGTAAACCAACAAGACCAACCTCCCGTTGAAAAAAAAAAAAGAAAAGAAAAGAAAAAGAAAGGCAATATGTAAATGTTGTGAAAGGAGCCAATTAGGAAATGTATCTTGTTTGAAAGGGCCCGTAATAGTTTAATTCCAAAAACATGTTTTCTGCCTCCCTGGTAATGTGTCACATGTGAGGCTGTGGCTTTCTGTAGAGCGGGGGGAGGGAGGGCGGTGAAAGGGTGGGTGGGTGGTTTTGGGGGTGGGGGGATTTGAACGTGCTTGGTGGCAAACATTTGTTTATGTTTTCCAACTGGTGCATCATTTCAAAGGGCAGCATGCATGTCCCATCGCGGGCTTCACATCTCCCGCCGATTGGAAACATATTGTGGCGCAGAGCTCTGTATGGTGAAAAGTCAAACCAACAGTTATGTCATGTGTGTGTGTGTGTGTGTGTGTGTGTGTGTGTGTGTGTGTGTGTGTGTGTGTGTGTGTGTGTGTGTGTGTGTGTGTGAGTGTGTGTGTGTGAGAGAGAGAGGGAGAGCTTTATGTGACGCACTTTGTAAAGAAACAATAACTTACGCATTTAATCAGGGCGACATCGGCTCATTTGGTTTCACTTAAATCCACAAGTCCCCCCTGCCTGATGTGCAGAAATAGACCGTTTTCCGGGACCTCCCACTCCCAGTGAGGGGGAATAAAACTGCTGTGTGTGTGTGTGTGCACAGCAGTGTGTGCATACAAAGATGGTGTTAAGAAGAAACTATATTAGGGTATTTAAGATATTCACTCAGTTTGGAAACAGCGAAGAAAAATACTGAAAAGAAATAGCTAACGTCTGTAAGTGAATGAAGGAGGCCATAAAGCCTTGTGTGTTTCCTGCTCCTCTTTATTTTCCACTTCCACTCTGCTAAGCCTGACGGTTAACAAGACTTTGCCTTTTAATTGCTCCCATCACATGGTTGAGGCATACTACCAGAGCCATGTCCTTGAAGGGACCACCAACTAACTCAGAAGAAACTTTTAATTTCTTTTTACTTTCCTCAGAAGTAGACACCGCAACAAATTTCACTTTCCATTTGACATACATGAAAATCACACCGGTTCTCATTTTGATTGAATTGTAAAAAAAAAAAAAGGAAAAAAGAAGTGAATCAGTCTTTTGACATTTCATTTGTTAATGTGTCTTTCCTCTTCTCTAAATGGAAGGCAGTGAGGTTTAACATGTTATTAAATTAAATTAGGATTTTTGCAGAAGTCACATTCACAGGGGATGACATTTATCCAAGTCCTAAAAAATGGTCATGGACAAGGTTTTTATTAAACAGTAGAAAAGTAATTTTGCTGCTGGGAAGATGGAAATATACAAGCAGAACTTACTGGATTCCCCCATCAAGGATGGTTCACCATCTTTGAAATAATGAAGGAATGACAACAATGGTAGTACTGTTTAAAGACATTATCACAAAGCACTATAATCTGTCTTAAAGTAATTACCACTTAGAAGACATTACTATACATATGAATCATGTGTATTTTCTTACATGCCGTTAACTGGAGTATGCTGATGAAATTCATGTCCGACATATTAAGATATTGACTTATATGTATTGTACAAGAAATAACACTGGAAAGAGACTGAAGTAAATGAAAAGTAATGTATTTCTTATTGGTGATTAAACAATGATTGTCAGAGGTTTTGCCATTTCAGTTTTTTTTATCATCCTTTTGTTTCATAGACCTTTTACCAAGATAATAAACAGAAGATGTTAAAGTAACAAAAAGAAAAGCAACCCCTTATTTTATAGGGAACACAAAACTATTACTAAATACTATTTAATTCCATAACTTATTGCTGGGAATTAAATATTAGTAATCTATAAAAGGAGTAGCTCCTTACATCACTACACTGTTGACATGACAGTTAACGTTCACATGACCTCAAACACATTTTAACACAAAGCTGTTTCTGCAGTTAATATGTAAAGTCACGGGTCAGACTCTTAGAAGCAAATTTCAATCCAATATGAACATACAAGAAATGTACAATAACTACCGATACACATTATGAGACAGGAAAAGCTAAAAGTGCTCTGTATATCAGGTCTCAAAAAAGTCCTCGATTTTATAATATTTACCATATTACCTTTAGTTTGTTTACAAATGCCTGCAGACGGTGAATATGAGACTGACCGGGTGTTAACTGTGTGAGCCTCCGGTAGCCGACAGCAGTGAGGCAGCGGGCAGCACAGGGTGAACACGGTGCTGGGCAGGGTAAGGCCTTATCGCCGCTTTAATTTTTCTCCCCAAGGTGAGCTGGGAAGAGATCAGTGGCACTAAACCCTGGGAATTACCCTAGATATTGGCCCCCTGTGCTCTGCAAATGAAATCCTGCCGTCGGCAGGAAGAACATGGTGGTTAACACTCTGAAAATCAGTTTTTGTGCAGACCACAGCTGGCGTGAAGGGGCAAGGGATAGCAATGGAGAAAGGAGACGAGGGGGGAGAAAAGACGAGGGGGAAGGGTGCTTTAAAAAGAAAAAAATCGACATTACTCATAAAGCGAAAAGACAGAGGGAGAAGGCTTTGCTCTTGGCCTCATTCTTAAGTTTATCTGCTTTCACACTATGAGCATATTGCTGTATGACAAGTGTCAGAATCATAATCATTCCACAAGTATGGTATATGGTAGCTTTTAGGCACAGACAATGCAGGTTATGGTCAACAAAGAAGTGCAAAATATGCAACAACGAGCTGCAGTTTGTAGTTGTCCTGACCAAGTGAAACCAGAACCAGAGTCCAGCTGTCTGGGGGTCTGAGCAGGGGTCTTGGGGGCCATGGTGAGAGGGCGAGTGGTGAGATAGAAATCACTCACTGTGATCATAACCTTCACAGTCCTGGACCTGACCAGCTGCCAGGCCTGTGTTCGCCTGCAATCACCATAAGCACCATGGTTAACATAAGCGAGAGCTGCTCGTCTGTTTTTTATGTTTTCTGTCTGGAGCAGTTGGTTTCAGTTGAACGTTCTGTTGCTAGTAGCAACTGCTACTGACACCATGACAGGTTCATTTACAAACCCACTTTTTACTAACGCCATTTTATCAGGATTGTGACCAGGCAAATTTTGACTTGTAACATTTTATCTACTCTCCTAATGACCTCATTGCAATGACAGTTGATTTGGGATTAGTTAGTTTTAGTTATCAAGGGAGGCTCATGGCTTGCCAATACAACTTTCAAAGTAAAAGGCCTCTACACTGGGGGCACGACAAATAAACAACACAAAAATAGGCACAACTCATCCAGTTCCGCACAACTCTTTTGGTTGATGCCTTTATTCACAGTGCAAAAGCTCAGAAAAATCAACTTTGTTCCAAAAAAAAGGAACATGGCTTATTCACCTCGTAATAGTGGCATTCTTTTTGAATGACAAAAACAGTAAGAAAAAAAATACATTGACGTGCAAATTAATACCAGGAAGAAAACGGTGTGTAAAGGTCTTAACCCTTTATTAGCTGTTGGGAAAACAGTTCTGCAATAAGTGATGTCACAACAATTGTTAGAGAGCTGCTGTCACATCACTGATTGGGATGAGGTCAGAAATTCAGACAAAATGTTGTGAAAGTGAAATGCGCTTACATGTATTTTAATACAATAATCAACATATTGTAGCCTAAAACTAAATCCATATTTTTGAACTTTGTGGGAGAAATGTCCTTCATAAATCACTAGAAAAAAGAGTGACTTTGTAATGCAGACATTTTTTAACCCTAGTTAACAAAGTAAAGGAGCTAATGACCTGGAGAATTAATCATCAAGAACTCTTCCCACCACCAAAACTGACACCGCACGAGGGGAAACTGTATATGCTGCTATATTTCAACACTCACTTGAACCTCCCATGGATATATACACAAATACACACCCATACACGCAGCATGCACACACACACAACATGCAAGTAAATCCCCCCCCCCATGATTCCCCAACACACACAAACCACATTATTTATAGGTTCTGATCAGGGTGTAAAAGAAGACCGTCTCTCTTTAGAATACCCCTCCCCATATTCATCCAGAAATAGCAGGTGCCCATCCCGCTGGCCGCTGTGGGTGGGTTCATAGCTTCAAAATAAATAGAAGGATGTTTACTCATTGCCAGAATGAAAAAAGTGCTAATCTCCAATCAAGTCCAAAAGGCAGATAGTTAGCAAGGAGAACCTTAAAATAGCCCAGAGGGTAACACATTCCAGCTACGAATGAGCTTAACTTTGATCTAACTACAGTATACGCTGACCCTCATGCACTGAAAATGATTAGCACTTTGTACTTCTGTAGAGTGATTTAAGATATATATAGAGAGAGATGAACTTAAGGGACAGAATATGATGAGAGCGGAGCATTAGTGCGTGCTCCACAGTTCAGTGGGATGGAAAATGCAGAGCGGAGGGGGTGTTTGGAAAACTGATGGAACACTTGGTTGGAAAACGTTAACTGACTGATGACCTTGGCAACGAGCATGTTTTACTGAGGTGGTCGGGTTTCTATTTCAAGATCAACATTTATTAATTGTCCGTAAAAGTTGTAAAGAAAAGATCAAAATTTGTTCCCTGGATTGTTTTTGTGGTTTTAGCAAACTGAGAATAAACACAATATGGACTTCAAAATAACAGATTTAGTTCATTTGTCTAATGCAGACTATTTATTCAAAACTGAATCTAAATTGTCAGTCTTGACACATTAGAACAAACAACCATGCTTCTGAGAAACGCAAAATAAGTCGGCTTTGGCTTGTTTTAGAAGAAGATAAAATACAAATGGGTGCTTGTGTTCCAGTGAGTGAATGACAATAACTCTGTCAGGCTGTAGTAATGAAATATGGGTGTGCAACGCCACAAGTACTAAATGAACTACTACAACTGAAATATAGTTTCCATAATTGTTCAGCTTTTTAATGACATGTTACTGCAGTGAGTGTTACTGTGTTGAAAGGGCGCGTTTTATTTTTCCTTTGGGTTTCAGTGTTGGGAGTCTGAGTTGGCCACGTTTCTGTGTTATGGAGAGCAGCACTCCCTGCAGCTGCAATACTATCTTTCATGTATTACCTTCATGTTCTAATATTTTGCATTGGCAATTTAGGGATTAAGAATGGGGACATCATGAGCCTGTACGAGAAAATTGGCAACAACAACGGTTGAAATTGACGTATCCGTCCAAACTGTAGGTCAACTTACAAAAATGACAACAGGTATATATTTTCTTCAATCATGTGAAGAATTCACTGACTCAAGCAGGACAGATATTAATGGCAACATAATATCAAGAATTGGATATTAGGCTTAGTAAACAGAATTAGCTTTAAACCCAAAATTGATCTTAACCTCCATGTCCAGTTTGAGCTTTTGCCACAGGAGAAAAAAAAACATTCCTCAGTAAGATGGTATTGTTTATGAAGACATTGAAAAAAGATCAAATTCATCATGTAAGCTCTAAGCATTAAGAAACATGGATGAGTTTCCTGGGACTAAAAAGTGTAACAGTAGACGGCGGGCTGATATTCTTCAGATTAACAGTCACTTTAGACTTATTAGCTGAGGAACTGTGCATGTGCAGCAAGGCATGCAGCAAGGCATGATATTCCAAGTGCATGTGGAGTGGAAATGTAGTGCTATTTTCCAAGTGGTTTGGACGGTTGTTACCATTCTCTTTGGCTACTCGGTGTAGCGTTTCAAGTCTTTTGCCATTTGGCGGACTATGGCTGCATGTCCCAGGTGGCTAAAAGCCAGGGCGGTTTATTTTCAGGTAAAGTGCTTGTAGTTAAAACGCTCTTTGAATTAAGGTTGTCAGTGCATAAAATCTTGAAAATGTAATTCCCCTAAAACTTGTCCCCAGAGGTGAGCAACTAGTTCAGCAAACCAATAAACAACAAAAAAGCAAGTAATGACCTACAAAATAGTTTATCAGGACTCCAGCATTAATTAACTAACCCATTGGTGTATTCAGACATTTTAATCTTTTCTAAGAAAACTCTTCTCTCAACTTTACTACTATTAGAGAGTAGTTATAATAAGCACAGTATAGGCTTGTCATCACTGTGAGGTGGACCGGCAACCAGCAGAGACTCCAGGAAGTCACTTCTCCTGGCAAAGAAATAGTCCTGCACATAACCCTTCGTTAAATGAAAACATGACGTTTACACACAAATGAAATAACTGAGCTTCAAATATTAATGATTGATCATTAAAAAAGGTGCTGCTAGGTGGGCTATTTGCCTGTGAACAGAGCCAGGCTAGCTGTTTCCACCTGTATTTATGCTATGCTATCCGAGCTTCATATTTAGTGTACAAACATGAGAGTGGTATGGCTCTTCTCACCAAAGTCGCCGCAAGAACATAAAGGTATAAGAGAATAATGAATTTCAGACATCAACCCAAATGTTTAACAATTTCATTGGATTACGAATTTAAAACATTGAGTCTAGAGTCTTTGATATGATCGTTGTCTTGTCAGCCGTGGTGGCCATTGATGCTAACCACAGTTCTTCCCAAAACTTTCAACTTGCATGAAATTTTCCCGGGTTAGAACTAAACGTTTGTGACTATTTAGAGAGGGAATTGTCTCAAATGTTAAACCTTTTCCAAACTGGGCTGCATCCCCATTAGGTTACATCCAGACCCTATAGAGATTGGCAAAACTTGACAGATGTTTATATAGAGACAGACACGTACAGATTATCTGAATCAAGCTGAACTCCATTTAAGACAAGAACATTTCACTCAATAAAAAGAAAAGGTGTAGTTCCCCAAGTCTGGCTTTCTTTTTAGCAGGAAATTCTGACATCTCATGTTGCTCGCCTTGAGAAGCACACACGGAGAGGGCAGACATCATAAAAAAATGCCTATCCACCTGTTGTTCTGGCATGGGGGGGGGGAGCATTTGAACCCCACCTGCAATTCTTTGGTCTGGCAGACTGTGATGTGTGTGTGTGTGTGTGTGTGTGTGTGTGCGTCTATTATGCATGTGTGTGTGACCAAGTGCGTCTCCCCATAAACAGGTGGGGTTCCCCGCCACAGATATCGAGTTCCCGTCTTTGATAACGCATTACAGACTTCATTAATTTCCCTCACTCCGGCCACGCACTCGCCGTCTGACAATCTCACTGAGGAATTTTTGTGTGAGCACACCTCCTTTGGACTTGTGTGACTTTTACAAGTGGAGATTAACATGTGTGAAAACAAATGTAATTTAACCCTTTATTGTTTTAGGAGGTTGGAGCGGACATGCCCGGTGTTAAAAGGGCTGTCTGTGTCAGGAACTACAGGACAACCCAAGATAACTACATGACCAAAGCTGAGGATATCTATGAAGCATATAATAAATTCAACATAAAATATATGATTGATGTTCCTTTTTCTTTTTTTTTTTTTTTTTTTCTTTTTTTTTTTAAATCATGCAGACAACTTTCAAAGGAAGGCAAAAGACATAAATAAAAAGGCATTGTGAGGTTGTGACAAATCATATTTTACAGTTATGTTAATCGGTCTCAAGAGTCCACACATATTTTTTTTCTTGAGCTCTTTTAAGCTAGGAAACACAGCTCTGCTCACATACATCTCACATGTCCAGTTGCGCAGTTTCTAATTTGTTCTTTACTTTGTTTTCTTGACATTGATTGGTTATTCTCGAGCACATGGGACACCCGACACCGCAGCCCCCCTTGATTCCAGTTGTGTGGTGAGTCATCTCCCCGTCTGGCAGATGACACAGTGGCGGCGAGGTTGAACTTGGACTGGACCCGACTCCGTCCACATTGAAGCTCTGAGCGCTATGCCTCCGAAAGCATGTGTAGCATTGCTCCCAACTAACAGAACAATACCGGGGATTAGCAGTCTGGGCTAAATTTAAAGTCGCTAAAGAATGCATGTAAAAAAGTGATCCCCTCAAAGCGAGGGGTTCTTTGTTGTCTTGTCTTTTCCCTGTTGATTAATTGCTCCAAATTGCAGAGAGGAAAACTTTGGGGATGTTTATTTAAAACATTGTAGAATATTGTTATTGGTGTCCTGATGGGGTAGGATGGGGTCATTAGGGGCAAGCTTAAAAAATGTTTCTAAACCAAAACTTTTATGACAGTTGCTGTCAACCAATTCCAATGAAACTGTTTAATGTTTGATTTGTCATCAAATAAGGAAATAATTTAATGTCATAACCGCAGCTTGTTTGTGACTCATGACATTTGGTGAAAAAAAAAGCATAAAGTTGCAATGGCACTGTGTTGTGAAAATAAAAAAAAAGCATTATGCGACAACACACACAACTCAGATATTGTTTAGAAAAGTCAATTTATTTGGTTGGTGCTGGGAAATATGGATCATAAATCAAATTGTAAAAAAAACTTTCATACATCACCTGATCCCAGTCTTGGCTGTCTGCAAGGAACTCTCACTTTGGCCATATAACATCTGCTGTAAACATTAGCAGTAGTGGCATTGCCCTGTAAGTACTGTGTTCTTGTTAAATGCTCGGTGTGCCCAGACACAAGCTCGACCTTGACACTTTAAAAACAGACAGCTCACGAGACGGCGACAAGTGCTGGGGCATGAACTTGACCCAGTGAGGGGGGAGGAGGACGGAGCTGACAATATTCTTGATTAGCTGATTATGTTCTTTTTAACTGTACGTCCAGGTGAATTTCTGTTTAGTTGATTTAATTCCATTGTCTTGTTTCTTTGACTGAAATCCAACTCCACAGCCGTGTGCCGGTTAAAAGAAACTGGACTTGACAAGCACTGATGGAAGAATGAATCCCCCTCTGATCAACAGGCAAATAAGAGCCGCTTGTGCAACATTGTTTAAAGGATATCCATGTCATTTATTTTTAGAAAGCTATACCAACTATTTGAAAAGGTCCTCATAAGGTAGATACGCAGGTCACCGCTGTCATTGTTTTTGTCTTGTTGTTCAGAAGAGGGGCAGCATCTGTCGGGACCTTTGACTCCCTGTATTGTTGTGGCTAATGCGGCTTTGCGCTCCATTCTGATCGGACAAGCTCCTTGATTTAACACGAGAGAACAAAGTTTTCTGGAAAAAGCTGAGCTATTTTTGGCCACAGCGGTAGATGCGGAGCATGTGGATGCTTGATTTCGAGATGATTTACACTGCCGAGTCGTCTATAAATCCATAGTGATGAAAAGATAGACAGGCATACCACAGTGGCCACTGAACAGTGGGAGTGGGAAGTTGTGGATAGAAAACCAAACAAAAGCGTTTCATCAAGCAATTTTTTGATCTCCCTCTCGGCCACGTATTGATTTTTGTGGTTCACTGTGTAACGTTGTGTGCAATCTTTAACAGTTCAATGCCATGCAATAGTGGCTGTTCTCATTTAATTAACAAGGTCAATCATTAGCTCAAACAGAGTGAACCCTATATTTGCACATATGTTAATTTGTTATTGTGTGTTGTGGAGCTGATATTAATGTAATATGAGAAAAGAGAGAAAAAGGCCCACCCCCACACAAGTCATTCAGGTTTTAGTTTGCTGCAAACAGACAGCAGGCATTAGTGTTATGTTGTTTGATTCAAAATCATATTGATCTCTGCTCCTTTTTTATTCGCATTTTCCCCCCACTCACAGCCAAATCCTCCCACACAGGCTTTGCTTGTGAAAGATCGCTTTCAGACAGTTTAGAGATGCCAGACGCGCACCGGAAAAATTATTCTCGGAGAATATTACTTTAAAATACGTATTGATTCCGCTCGCAGAAATGAGGCATTATGTGGGTGTTGAGTGGAGCGGAGAGATACAGCGGTGAAAAATGACACTGCGTCATGAGCTATCAGTTTCAGTGGCTCAAAGAGAAACATCTGGTTGGACTCGGCTCCAAAGAACACAAACCCGGCTAAGGAGACTGCATAAGTTGGGAGCAGACAGCCTTCAAAACAAACGCCACCAGCTTTGTTGGCTCCTGACACAATTTGCTCTAGGTCTTATTCAGTTTCGGAGCCGGGAGTCTTACAATGATCTCCATGTGCAGAAGAAACTTATTGCATTGCTGCGCGGGCCAAGATGAAAAGAAAAGGTGAAAAAAAAAGATACAGTTACTGTGCTGATAACAGATACCCGTCCTATGAATACATTACATTGTTACCCCTTTGGACATTGTACATAGTTTGGCTTTAGAGTAATCCATCAACCTAGGGTGAGAAATAGCCTTCTATATTTGGGCATTACATCTTTAGCTTGTTCTCTCAGTGGGTACAGGGGCAGCTGAGGAGACAACCCTCTCCATCAGTCATAACTGCTGGCCCACGGCCCAGAGATCCTGTCACTAAGAGGCTTACACCAAAGAATCTTCCTCTCATTCGTATAAAAGCCATGCAGGTCAAAAGGCCCCAAAATGATTTGCTTGGCCAATGAGTTACTGACTTTATGACCGAAGTCCACTATTTGGGCTGGGAGTTGTAATACTCTCCGAGGGATAATAGCCTGAGCCGACACCTTTTTTCTTTTCTTACAATCAGTACAGCAGCCAAATAACCTAAAATGTCTTAATCGCTAAAGAGCATGTCTGAGGATTTACTACCATCATCACCTCAAAAGAACCAACACGCGGCCCTTTAAATCCTGATCAACCTGGCTCCAGTTCATTTCAGTCGTTTCTTCTACATCAGCCCAATTTAAGGCATTAAACACCACCAGGAGCCACAGAATAAGAGCCCCATAAAATGCAAGTGTAAGGCTGGCGATAGGAAAACATTTGGGCAAAAGGGAGCCGAAACTGGGAATTACTTCTGTAACACTGCCGGGTGACCACAAAAATCTGTCTGCGAACCACGTCAAGACTGTGATCATTATTTCACTCTTTACTCCGGCTTTTGGTCTGCATTCGTTTACCACCGCATCAGCATTTCTCCTCCAAATGAAATCTAAAGGCATTCCTTTCCTTTTCCGCACCCTTTTCAGAGCCCTCGTCAAACCCAATATGGCTTTCTCTCCTGCTGAAAGACATGTTCACCTCGGCAGTTGATGTTTTTAATCCAGTTAAACATCTTAGTCGGACTGAGTGATAGACAAATTGATAATGAATTGATCTTAAAGAGTCTAGGTAATTCAGACTAAATGTTGTGGCTCTCTACTTCAGATACTAGACCTTTTGAACATAGTTTGCTATCAGAAGAAATGGATGGGAAAACTAATAGAGCAACAAGTTATACAGTGTAATACACTAGTGTTTAATACATGGGGCCCTGAAACTGCAATCTACAAGTTTAATGAATACACTACTTCATCACACTTCAAAAGTATCTCCCAAGAGGTAAATTGAGACATGTAAATTAAGTTTATAAATTCCCCATAATGGACCCAGAGTACAACTAGGCTTTATCCAAATCAAAGAATCCATTACTTTTGGTTAAACATGGTTTATAAATGGAATTACTGGAATTACAACGGATTTCTCTTCCATACAGTATTTGTGCCTAAAATGAATATCTGGTTCTGTTTTTTAGTTGGAATTTAAGCATTAAATACAACCACTGTCTTTTGTAATCTGCATTTTGAGCCTGTGATGATATTTGACTAATATACCTCCCAGTTGAAACCTACCGTCTACGTTTTCAACAAGTTTTTACTGGTTTCAGTCTGAATTGGATTCATTTATATAGAATAGAAGGCTGGTAGTTTGATTTTGTTCTGTGTTACTCAAGTCTATAATTCACTCTAAGTCATTTGACTTTAAGTATGCGCACAATGCCGACAGTAAAGGTCTTGAGTGTGTCAGATTTGCTGAACACAGTGAGGCAATTTCTAAACTGGAACATAAATATGCATTGGCAAAGGTTGATATCTTGTGGTTACACAACGTATCCCACAGAACTACTCATGGCTGGAATGATTGACGTATTAAGTTTAAATAATGGTGTAGCCATCCCATGCTGTCTTCAAAGTGCAACTCGTGCAATTTCTGAAATGTTTAGAAGTATGAAACTCTCAGCCTGTACTATAGCTTGGGGCAGGAACTTCAACTCTTTTTTTGTTGAATCCCACTCGACAGACACACCTGGTGAAGATGTGCTCTCTACTGAGTGCATTCTTCTAGTTTTTAAATAAGTTTTACATACCATCTTATTGTCGGTCTGATCAGATGTTATATTTCAGGCTGGTTGCATCCAGCTTTCATAGCTATCCCTACAAAAAAGAATGCGCCTAATACATATAATACAGGAAATTGTTTTGTATGTTATGCACATAATCATGAAAAAGAAAGTATAAAGACCCAAACAGGGCGGGCGGCAGTGGAGGTGGATGGGACCAACAAACAGCGATCTTTCAGCCAGGAGACGGCCCAAAACTAAACCTCTCTAAATAATTCACAATCTATTGGTAGACCTTACAAAATAGTTTTGTTGCCGAAACCTAACTTAGTAGTTTCCCGCGAAGATTCAAGTTATTTTGAGAAAACCGTATGCAACAAATGAAAAAACGCATGGAGAATGAGTAGTAACTTAACTTATGAAGTTTTCATACAAAGCATTGTATGAGGATTCGCTGAATAAGGCCTGGGAGGAACATGTGTGATCATGTGATGTGTGGGGAACTGGATTAAGTGCAGTGGATTTTGAGACGATCACAGCCCCCGACCGACCAACCAGCCAGAGCTGATGATGCTTGGTACTCAAACACAGTTAAAGTTTATGGACAAGTTATTTTTTCTCACATAAAATTTTTATTGCGCAGATGTCGGCCATATTATCATCCAAGAGAATTGTTTTTCTTGCTGCTGTTTACATTCCCTACAGGAATGTACTTCTTTTTTGGTTTTGTTTGTTTGTTTGTCATGTGTTTGCTGTGTTACAAGTGGGTAACAACTGAATTGCGTTGCTAATAATGACAATAATTATTTTTGTAGATCGCAAATGACTCATGACTCACTCAAAGAATCAAAAGATTATTACTGTACAATATTACCATGCCCTCACTGCTTTTCTGCACTCAATACTGACATGTATTGTAATCATTTCTGTCTAGGGAGAGCGAAGAACACAGAGGCAATACATGTAAATGTACTTTAAGATAATGTCATCCTTCTGTTGCATCTTCTGCAATACTTGTAGCAGACAGCACTTGTGACTCTCAAGAGTCCTCATTCTCCGCTTGAGTTGACCACCACCCAAGCCAAGAGAGGCGGTATGAAGTCATCACAAAAGTCAAGAGCTACTGTGCCACAAAGACTGATGTTCAAGGAGGGAAGAAAAGTTGGCAGAAAATCAGTGTTGTGTCACTGGAAAGGATTTGCAAGCGGGAGGAGGGAGACCGAGGGGAAGTAGGGAGGGAGGGATTGAGAGAGGAACTCGGGCCCAACCGGAAGAGGCACGCATTGGAGAGAGTAAAAGGAGGATGAGGGGGGGGAAGATTGGATGAATAAATTTAAATCAAAAGATAAAAAGAAAAAAGTTATAGGGAGTGGAAGAAGGTGAAAGAGACTTGTGGTTGTGAAGGACAGAGAACGGTGTTGATGGAGGAGGTGAAAGACATTTTCTCTGGCTCCAGGCCCAGCTGGTGTCTACGCTGGACCGCTGTGGGTGTCAGATCTGTATTCCAACCCTGGAGACAGCTGGAGGTGTCAACGCCGAGCCAGCCTCAGTTATACCTCCCCACAAGACTCAGCCATGTGTTTGTGCACACAGCAGCCCCACTGTCACAACAAGCAGGTATCATATTGACACAGGTTATACCTCATCTTAGAACTATTTCTACACTATTACACAATCAATGGGTTGATTAGTTGTTTCACCTCTTCAAAACCGTATACTCAAAAGGAATAAAACCTAATATTTATACTTTGAAACTGTAACATGGCTACTTGAAAACCAGTAGTCACTTGTGGGATTCATAATCGAGCATGACAAGACCCAAAAGAAAAGTTATAGAGGGGCTTTCATGCCCCATTTACATTGAAACAATCACTCACTACTGGGGTTTCAAATTCTCAGGAACCACGGAAAGACTTTTGAGGGGTTAACCCTCTAACTACAAATCAAACTGGTAGGAAGGCATTTTATACATTTCTTAATGGGTTCCAGAGGAGGGGATAGCTCTCGACTATCACGTGGGTGTCTCTGAAACTCCCATGTCGCCTTAAAGGAGTCATGGCTTTTACATAAGGGAGGACAAATTCAAGACATAAGAAAAGATGAGAGGAATTTATTTATTTTCCTGTTTAGTGTAATGATTTTCTTACTCATGCTGGGACCAAAAAAATGTAGCATATCCTGCCACTAGGGTTTATTGTAGAGAGGAAGCGGCAGCAGTGTGTTTGAGTAAGACACATTCCTCTATAATGAGGTTCCGGTCTGATAGGTGATTCAGGATGATGTGACTGTCTCTGCAGGAATCTGGTAACAGTAACATCAGGGACATAAATGGTTTGATTCAAAAATAATAATAAAAAATTCCATAAAAAAAAAAGATTTGAATAATGTCCTTGAATAATAATCTATGATTTAGAAAAAAAAATACTTTTTGAAGTAAAAACCAGTAAAGTCTTCCCTTTGTTGGACTGGAACTCTTCCAATTGAGACAGATCACCATCCCCTCATCTGCAGTCTTCCTTCAAAATAATATGTCCATTTCAGCACGGCCTACATCAAAGTCAGTGAGCAGATGTGTTTATGGGAAATGGGATGCCTAATAAATCTTTGGCATAATGTTATTGAATTAGTAGGGACTTACGACCAGATAACATATTAAATCCTGTCTTTTCCAGGTCACTGCTTTTGATAGCGATATATTAGAGTCCCACATGATATACTTGCGTATCCGCCGTCGTTTTTCATCACCTCTAGCGAGGCATTGGCGAGGGGGTGACGATGAATAATAAATGAGTCTGAATTTTCTGATGGAATTTCCATTTACGCTGTGAACAATTTTCAGGAAAGAGGATTTACACTTAATACCTTGTGGTGCCCCCTCCAACAGTTTTTGTTTGTATCACAGATTAACGGTGAGATCTCCATCTCGTCCATGGCATGATGTGATATTTGTTGCCATTTAAAAAGATAATTATTAGTCTGAGGACTCAAATCTTATAAGTTCAAGCTGAACTAATGCAGCTATCATTGGAATAAATATTGGTAAAGCATAAAATCTACTAAAACAAAGCAAATAAACATGTTATACGCTGATACTCTTGACAAGTCTAAATCTTATGATCTTATTTTCAACAATTCAGTCCGCCTGGTTTGGGAGGAAGTACTTTTAACTTTGGTTATAGCAGTACTAGTAAGTATAATGTTGGGAGGAAGAACTGTAACATTCATATCAATGACATTATTATTAATTATGTAGTTCCTTATATCAGAACAAAAATTACACTCTTAAAATTCCCTGCCTTTAAGATATAGTCCTTAAATGTAATTCAATTTAAACCTGTTGTTAACACATATTTTCAATTAATTACTTAATTGAATGTAGATGTTATTCTTAAGGGCACAACATGTGAAATAAAAGCAGCTATTTGATTATAAACCAATGTCATCACCAAAGTCATTACAGTGGATCAAAGGAGACATGAATATAGTACCAAATTTTATGGCAATCCATTGAATAGTTGTCACGATATTTCACTCAAAACCCCAAATGTGAACCTGAAACTCGGGGATCACCAAATTTGGCATACTTTGTTGAGATATTTCACAGGATAAGTGAAACATTTGACCTGTTGGTGGTGCTATAGAGCGAAAAGTCATCGAATCAAAGTCACTGGGATTCATACTCTGGGGAACAGGAATGTCAGTACAAAATGTCACTGCAAAACATCCAGCAGTGGTGGATTTATTTCAGTCTGGATCAAAGTGGTGGACCAACCAACCAACCAACCAACCAACCAACCCATAGAGCCATACCACTACCACGGGTAAAAATTCAGACAATCCCCATCCCCTAGGGTGCATATATGAGATAAATTAGCACTTTTTTATAGATTTTATGATTAGTAATCAGTGCTCTTCAGTCGACCCCTAAACATGTCAACAATAACCCCAGACTCTTCCCTGTCGTAAACTTCCATGCATCACCTCCTTGCTTTGACCTTTCCTCTCCTTACAATGTTTGCAATGCAGGAAGCTCATCCAATTTTTTTCCTCTGGATGAAAGCAGAAGCTAAATACCTCACAAGTAAATGTAAACAAACGCACACACCCTCACATGACACATCTTTCCTTTCTTCCCAACATGGCTCGTAATCCGATGCCTGGATGCCCCTTGCCATCCCTCATTACCCAGCATTCCTGAGGGCCACATGCCGAGGGCGCGGCAGAGAGACTGGTGCGAGGTTGGCGCGGGGCCAGGTGACAGTGATTGATCCAAGTATGATTGATGGCTACAGCTGATACACCAGCTCTGTTTTCAATTGTTCTAGGATCTGGCACTTCACACCTTGTAAAAGTGCTTTAAGAGGAGCTCTGGGATGAATGAGGGTGCTGTGTTAGAAGTAGACAATGGTAAGTGTGAAAAGTGGTAGAACTTGAATGGATGGACTAGACATTTCCTAATTCCAAAGCTGTCAGATGGAGAAAAGATGGATGCTGTCAAAGTTTAATAAGCCTAGCATTGTTTTTTATGAGACCAAAGATTGACATGGTCCCTATAACTGGTGGAATGTGTAGCCAAACTATAAAACATCACCCTTTATGCACCAGAATCAATTATTGTTCTTATGACCTAATCAAATATTTTGCATCCAACTGACTTTTCAAGACATTTATAAATGAATAAGAACTTTACATACAGTGTAGTAGGTATTGCAAGAACCAGAAAAACTATCCGTCCCGTACAATAGCCTGTAACTGAAAAAATTTAATAATATCTCAAACCATGGTTTAATCTTGACACAAACAATTTGCAGAGGATGGTGTGAAGTGACAAAGTATTCTAGCAGCTGTGGGAATTTAGGAACAGCCAGGCAGAATAATGTCTTAAAAAGGCTGTGGGAAAGGGGCTGTTACAATCCTTAAAAAAGAAAAAGCAGCATTTGAATACATTCAGTATATATTCAGTTGCTAGTGTAGCATTGACGTGATAATGCTTGTTAATGATGTGCTAACGTGCTAAGCTAATGCTAGCTCCACAGGGTTTTATGTAGAAAACATGTATCTTCTGCCAAACTCTGAGGGTAGAACATATCACTATTACAAAACATTTAACCAATGGTTAGCTTGAGATAAAAAAACTACCTGAAAATAAAAAAATCGGAAAGGATTGCACAAGAGTTTATGGAGCAGTCAGGGCTGGATGAAGCTACACTATGATTAGCCAGTCTGCGTTCAAGGGTTGGACTGAGTGAAGAGTTATTTAGCACTATTTTACATTGGAAGCAAGGAGGATTCATTGTGACATAGAGCCAAAAAGTCTTCAGAAGAACAAAGTTGGGATTGAGGGATGGGTCAACAAAATGTTGGCCATCAACACAGGAGGCAACTGTTCGCTTCTAGTTTCCAAACAGCAGTCAACGTTGGTGTATTTTACCCAAACGTTAATCTTTCCGGACCCTTACTAAGTCGAATAAGACTTTCCTTACACAACTAAAGCCCACCGTATAAATAGTTCTGAGAGTCACTGACAAGTTTCATTTGGAGAACTAGTTATATCAGGAAGTTTTTTCTTAACAGTGAAATGCTAAGTTAATGCAACCTTAAAATCATACAAACCAGCTGATAATTCCTCTGTAAGCTTTATTTTAAATTATAATATGGAATATATAAGCAGACACTATGCATTTTTTAACCAGGAAGCCACATCTTCCGAGATATTCTCCCTGTGATAACTGTTAGAGACATTGTTAAGGCTGTAATGGGTGTTTTAAAAGGAGAAGTCTCATCACATGAGGCACTATTTGAGCCACTGGTGTTAATCTCCAACCATCATCAGTGGCAATTTATTTCTACGGGGGCAGTTAAAAATCATAATTGTTTCCGTGTTAAATGGAAATACCCGCTCTCTTCCATGAAGAGCTCTAGGTTAAATGTTTAGCTGAGGTGAACAGGTGGCACCCTCATTCCTCCACCCCTCCGTCCCATTTCACAGCTCCACTCTTCCTGCGGGGAGCTGCATAGCTGAACTGCTTTCTGAGTTCCTGCTTCGCGGCCAGGACAGAGTTGCTTTGTGTCCCAGCAGGGAGGCAACCTATCGGGAGAAGCAAGGAGCTCCATGGCATGCCGACAGAGTAAGAAAAGACATAAAGGCCGCATCCGTGACCTTCTGAGCCACCAATAGCTATCTGCCCTTTACTGCACTACTGTGGTCCTATATTGCATCAGTAGAAACAAATAAAGAACATAGCAGATTTTTATGGTTTACTCCTAAAGCACTAAGTATCATTTGATTTAACTTCTGGTAAGATAAGACTAACAATATTTTAAAAAGGTGGAGGCAGACGTCAACATTATTTTTGGTGCAATAAATTGGAATGATGAATTTGGTGGACACGTGCAATACAGACGGATTCAAAAGACAATCAATTGAAGCCTTTTTGCACTGAGCAATGGTGATGATGCGGGTGCCTGCTCAGAGAGGCAGCTTATAAACCTGACATTTTTTTGCCAAAGCCATTGATATTAGACTTACGGAAAAATGACTACGGCTCTCATGTCGTGCACCGGTAGACATTATTGAACTAGACTTGAAGAGTCTGTTCTGATTCCAACTCATTCTTTGATTTTGGCTGCACTGGTTCAAAAGCTAAAAGGGATCTGTGGTTTGTATGCAGAGGTAATTGGATTGATACCTAATTGGGCGTCGAGAGAGAAAGGAGCAGGTGGGCACGACAGGAATTTTCACTTGTTTATCGGAGCAGGAAAAAGATAGACATTTTCTTTTCTAATTTTTTCTTTGTGTGATTTCAATTGTGCAACTTCTTTTTTTTACATGAGAATCAATCTTGAAATCTCAAAAATGTGTTGCAACCAATTATGCTAATTTAATGCCAGTTCATTTAAAACCAATTTTTTTTCACCCCTGATTTAATATTACTTCAACGTTTTCTTTGAGTTAAAAGGTAAGCTTGAGTGCTAGAGCTAGACAGGAAAGAAAAAATCTTCTTTATGGTGTTTTTCTTCTCCCTGGCCATAGACCAGTTATAGAGTCAGGAGTTGATCGATTTGTTTCCCCTAAAGATCCTTGAAGTTGAGTGGGATTGGTGACAAAGCCTTGGTTCTGTTAATATGGGCCCCCGATGACCTGGCGGTATTTGAACTGCCCTTCGGGTCCAGTGATCAGAATGCTCTGTGTTATAACCATGAGCACCATAGAAGGGGTTAAGACTCAGTTGGTCTGCGAGGGCCAAGCCTTCAACATACTAAAGGATCTGCAGTTCTCTTTGCGAGGATCATGGACCTACAACCTGTCAACCTTGGCTGAATTCATGTCTCACTGGCCAATGGAAAATATCAATCAATCATTACCTGAAGCCCAGCATTCAATGGTGGCAAATCCAGTCTGTAAACATTGTATCTTCTTCCCTAACATGGACTATCCTTTTTTTTTTTTTTTAAAACCCTCTTTGTCAGCTTTTTCTTTCAATCATGTTGTCAAAGCAGATAAGACATAATTTATCTGAAGACGCTCACTCTCTATACTGCATACTTTTACTGGATATATGTGGTTTACAAGAGCAGCACCATATAAAGGGAATTCTTTGCAAAAATTACGACTTTTTGGATTTATCTTATCTATTTTCTAATTCAGTTCAGACAATCAAAATGTTATTCTATCCACAGCTTACATCCACGATAATAGCAATAACAGAAGCATTAGAATTTGATGAGGCTTCTTATGCACAAACTACAAAAAAAGTAAGATATCTTGACAGACTTTGTTCTTTCGATATGCAGACAAATCGGTTAATTTAGTCTTGGTCGACGGAGATTTCTATAGTCAATTTTTTTTTATGCTTTTGCTTTTTTCATGGTGAATGACTTATTTCCAAAGACTCATCTCTCATCTCTGGTAAACACAAGATTTAAAGTTGTGCTTTTGTCTGATTCTTTGTTGAGATCTAATAAACAAACGTTTAGTCAACGAAATCAAATAAGTATTAGTCGACTAAGATTTTCTAGTTGTCTTTATTATGGTAAATATTAAATGTTTAAACTCTCTAATTGTCTGCTTATATAACATTTGAAGAACAACACTACACGTTTACATATCAGATGTGTCAGGTTACATGTATGTCTACATCACGTTCAATTTCACAACTGCAGTATCCTCTTATCTTGAGTGTTGTTCAGACTTGCACATTAATAACATTTCTATCTTTGTACTGATAATGATTACATGGATTTAGTTACATTTTGGAATAATGCCATAGAGGAAAAGTAGAAGAAAAAACAGGTGTCACTGAATCTCTTTAGGGCAATTTTTCAGTGGTTTCCATTTAATCTGCCAATCAAAGTGGAGTTCAATGAACACTCCGATAATCTGTCTTCTAGTAATAGAAAATATCTAAAAGATCCACACTTTTCCTATACAAACACATGAACTATGATATTCTAAGCCCCTTTCACTGTTGCTCAATGAAGGATCTTTGCGCTTTTGAGGTTGAAGTAATTATTTCCTTGAAAACCTCCTAGGTCCTATTCATCAGCTAAACAACCTCTTTCTCTTTCGCCTAAATAATCACACATAATATATTTTTGACTGTGAATTTTAGATAACTCTGTCAAGATACAAGGTGAGGTCAAATGGTCGTCTACAGCTAGATCTCACCAAAAAATGGAATGTGATCCAAAAGGACACCGATTAATTTTGATAATAGCGTTTTGCTTGTGCCATATTTATTATAGTAACATATGAGAATATGCTGCGAAAGCAATGAGGGAGGTTCGAAATTGCCTGGAGTGAATGTTTGTCCCGCCACACATGCAAAATGAAGTCATGTGCACCACCAGGGATGCGCAGCGCTTGCGTTATCCATCACATCAGGCATTATCAGTCATATAATGAAGGCTTTGGTTCCACTCCCATGCTTTCCTTTCTCTCACACTCCTCAGACATCCCCCCCCCCCAAAATAATAAACTATCTCATCCCTTTTTCATTACACAAGTATTCCAACACTGGAGTAGCCTGAAGGTTAGCAAAGCTTTGTTGTGACCGGAAGGTCATATAGTCTGAATCTGCCAGATTTGCTATGAAAACCTGGATGGGGGAACTGAATGAATACATGACGACCTCCATCAAAGTGCCCTTGAGCAACACAGAAAGCTCTCGTTGGCTTCGGTGCAGCTGCCCAGGACAGTTTGGGTACCGTTTCACCTGTAGTTTCTACCAAAAATCCTCTGAAATTCATTAATAAACGCACATTTATTTGGAATAAATGTGTCACGAAGAGCATGTAGAATTAATATCGGACACCAGTTATAATTCCTTAGTCCTTAAAATAAAACCTGTTCGGCATACGTTTAAAGGGAGAACGAGGGTGGGGTCGCAGTTGTGTGAAATAATCTGGAACGAGATTTAACACTTCTAATTACATCCATCAACAATAGGGGCTTTCACGTCAAAGCCAATGTGTTTCCTGTTAGCTGAACACAGTTCGTGACAGCCCTGCGATTAATTGAAACATTAGAGAGGGGGGGAATGCTCTGGGGCTCATGTGGCCTTGGTCGCATGCACTGCAGTCCCCATAAGACACGGAAAGCACGAGCTATCCAGCGGGAGCTTAGCCTAGCCTCAGAGTCAGCCGGCTAGCTTTCCTCCCACTCAGAGGGAACCAGATGTAACTTTGTACTCAGCATTAGCACTCGTTTCATGTAGAGGCAGCCGGCGCGGAAGTGTCCCTTTCGTGACGAGGTTATTGTTCTGCTGAGCGGGAATTATTTTGGAAGGCTGCTCTTCAGTTCATCAAGTAATACATACTCTTCAAGTGTTGGACATGAAAGACCCGAAATGGAGGGTTGATGACTTGTTAAATGGAGGTATGTAGATGTATAGGGGAAAGTGTGAAGTATGGAAAGTGGGGAGAGAGGAGGGAGTGGCAGGAGGGCAGTGACCAGGGACCATCCTGGAGCCAAAAGATTAGGGGTTAGATTTCAGCCTCAGCTTATGTGTCCTTCAGCAAGGCACTAAACACACAGTGCACATCCACAATAGTTAATGATTTTTTTTAAACACTCCCAGGTCGAACAATTGCAAACTCAGTAATAGAATCATTTAAAAAAAAAAAAAAATTTAAGAATATTTACATTACATTACAGGCATTTAGCAGACGCTTTTATCCAAAGAGACTTACAGGAAGTGTATTCAACATAGGTATTCAAGAGAACTACTAGTCACCAGAAGTCATAAGTGCATCTCCTTTCTTAAACAAGCATCTAAAAGCATAAACCAGAGCAAAAGTATAGTGCAGAGGCAAATTACTACGAAAACAATAAGTGCAACAGACTAATACGAATACAATAAGTGCTACAAACTACTACGAATAGGATAAGTGCAGTAAACGAATACAAATACAATAAGTGCAGCGAACTGATACGAATACAATACGTGCAACAACTAGAATACTATTACTACTATTATACTATCACTTATGAAGCAAAAATTTATTTTCTAACATAAGGATTTGTGCTGTTTTATATCTTTGTTAATTGAATATCTTTGTATTTTAGACTATTTAGATGTCACTTTGGGTCATGGCAGTAAACAGTCAATCACAGGTCAAAAACAGAGAAATCCTTAATATATTTTCTCCCCCTTGCCGTCCGAATCATATCCTTAAGGGACATTTCATTAATAACACTTCTTTGGCGCAGTTTGTCCCGCAGCTGTTTTTTGGGCGGGTTTTAATTCACATCGTGATTTTTTGGAAAGTTAGGTTTTGAAATGATTTAAAACTAAATAATTAACAGCCTTTGCTGTATTAAGAGTAGACACATTTGTTTCTTGACTTGAAAACTTTATTCCCCCCCCCCGTCCATCTGTGAGGGTTTAGGCGGTGCTGGCATTTTTCTCATGACGTTCTCTACAGTTAATGTGTGAGCATATGTGTCTGTGAATCTGTTGTGACGACTGATTGAAGTGTTGTGTGTCCATGTTGGAAAAAAAAAACTAAATCCTTAGATCTATATTTGAGCATCTCCATGAAACTATAGAAGGGTTTCCATTTTGACAATGACAAACTGGCACTACTCTAATTTTGTACCAACATTTGTAAGACTCTTTTTTTCAGGTGGAAAACTCATCGTAGTAATGCTAGTCTCGTCTTGGTGCATCTGTTCACTACAATGGAAACTGTTGTCTGACATTCACAGCATGCCAGGGGTCAGCGGAGCCAGCCCGGAGCAAACTGACGTGTCAGTCAAAAATACGTACTTGGAAACAATCTTAAGCATTATTTATGAGGCTGGCAACTGCTATTACGATGAACTATGACATCACCTAAGCTTAGCCCATTAAGCATTTATTTGTAGCAATGTGGCACCTCACACATCAAAGCTGTCCGCCCGGTATTCCCTGCACCTCTGACAGCCTGCAGCTAATTACACGATCTGATGGTTACACTGGGAAGGTTGCGACTGGATGAGCGCTGCTGGGACAGTAAACGTGCTCGCCACCATCTCAACAAGAACAACAGCTGCTGTGCCCTTGAGCAAAGTGCTAAACCCACAACCGACCCAGTAGCATTGGACAACAACGTGTAAACTGGGCCTCATATATAAACCAAATCTTTTGAAAGATATTTTGTACTGCAAAAGAAAACGTTAGAGATGGGTCATCCACCAAAATCTGAAATGTAGACATTTAGGCAGTAGATATATAGAAACAACAACGAACTCTTTGACATAATGACAGATGATAACATTTCCTTAGTTTGCTTAATAAATTCAAGTGTGTTTGATATCGGACAGATAAACAAAAACAGCGAAGAACTTTGAAAATAGTCAACAGCAAAGTTCCAACTTGACTCCTTTTTTCTTCCTGTGCCTGCTGAAAAGGTGTAACAGTGTTCTTCCATTGTTCACTCACAACATATAACACTGCATCCACTAAAGGAGACTTTTTTTTAGCTCTTACCGGGCAGAACAACTGCAAACATCTGTTGCGGCAAATGAGTGTGATGAATATGAATATGGCGGCTTTCATGATCGGGAAATCTGTGCTTTGTGTTTAAGTCCGGTCTCAAGATCACTTTTTTGAAGTCTTGGTCTCGTACCTTGTCGGACTGGGAATAGTCTCTGTCTCAGACTTGGCAAGTGAGAAATGGTCAAGTTGTTCCTAGTATGTTATCTGCTAATTATTATCGAAATGAGAAGTAATCCAAGCTGTTTGTGCATGGTTAAGCAGGAGAACTTAAACTGCTCATCTATTGCGGCACAAAGAAACATACAACCTACCACTGCTGGCCAGGTTGAAACGCATCGAGCAGAAATACTTCTCACTTCACCATTAACAGGTGTCTCACAACAAAGAATTCAAGGGGTATCAGTTAAGATACTTGTAGAAACCTGTAATTGTCCTCAAACCTTCCTTTGATGTTAGAAGATCAATCTTATTTATGAATAGATGGCTTCTGTCCCTCCTAACTCCTTAATCACTATTATTAAAGATATAATTTCCTTTTTATTGTCTTGAACAGGACAGGATTCAATATTTCTGGACTCTGTCTTGACTCGAACTTTCCTACAGCCCTTGTCCAATCACTATAACAGTAACATTGCTTTTTGATGCTATGGTTTGTTTACGTCAATATGTTTTTGGTAAATACAGGCCTGGATTTTTAATTATGATCAGTAGAGAAATAGGTCTATTCTAAAGTCAAACTTTTAAGATTATGGCTTTAGAGAATAGTTTTATGTCTAGAAATATATCAATTCTAGTGGGTCCACTCCGCCACTATTAGGGTCTCACGTTATCATAAGAATATCATAATCATAGTTGTGAGAGAGACTGACTGAGTGAAACTGTTTTGTGCCAACATTTTTGAAAACATCAGATATTACACTTTCACTCAACACCCACATTTGCCCTCTGGGATCAATACAGTTCCTTCTTTTGAATTATGCTGTCACTTTGATCATCTGATATAATGAGGCAAAAGCTTTGATTAGTTGTCTTGTTTGGAAATCTCGCCGCAAGGTGATCTCACTTTCAAGTGGGACAGGAAGCGATCCTGGAACGATCCGGCTCCTTTCAGACTGACAAGACCAAACGAGATTTCTGATCAACTTAAACAGGAAGTTTGCAAACGGCTGACTTTTAGGTCATTATCTACTGTGCCAAGAAACATCTCCTCCACCTGTGCCATTTAGAGTTTTGAGCTGCTGATATGTTTCTTTTACCACATTAAAGGCTACACTTTTGTATTGTGGGTGTAATCATTTATACAAATAAAAAGTAAAAGCATTCAATGTTATTTTATACTTGAACATTTTTTTTTTAAACATATTAAATGTTGATAGACACAGCCCTGAAGCTATGAGGTGTTGTTGTACTGCAGTAAGTTGGCAGTTTAAATGGCACGTCTAAAGCTTCACATCTTTTTTTCAATAAAATCTATCAGTTACACAAAGGCCATATTAAAGAGCAGAACGTTGTGAAATTGGATAATTTGAGAGGTTTTTCCACTTGAAATAATAGTGTAAAAAGTATCAGTGCCTATTAAAGGTGTTGAAACTGGACATTGTGAGGTTACAAGACATTTATTGATATCTTGTGTCGTCTCATGAAAGTCTCTGTATGAGAACACCTCAGTGTAAAGAGGTTTGTTTGACTCAATACAAGTTTCCTCTACGTAAAAGCTCAATGGGAAAAGATCAGCAATCCAGAATTTCTTTAACATTTTCTGAATTGATTTAACTATTTTGAGGGACCATCCTGGAGCCAAAAAAGGTTTGAACCCATTTTATGACTAAACTTAAAAAGGGGACACATGCTAACATTCAGGTTTAAACTTATTCTTTTGTGTTTCTACTATAAAATGTTTTCATGCTTTAACTTTCAAGCAATGTATACATGTTGAGCTTGCATGTGACAGGAAACCCGACTGGCTATTTAAATCACTTGTTTTCCTAATCTAAGCAGATGCTATTGTTGTAATGTCATTTGGAATATTTTTTTTGTAGGTGGAGCTATTTAGTTGTTTTCCAGACAGTGATAAATATCTAGTTCTTCTTCTAAATATTGATTTTTTAAAAGCTATTTTCTTTGACAAGCTGGATTTTATTCTAAGAAATGCTCACCAGGCACCGACTGTTTAAAGTAAGTAATGAACGCTTTACTGAGACACTAAATAAATAACCTTTATCAATTGATGACCATGAGGAGCCCTCTGATCTGTATTCAAATAAAAGTGTAGCCTATAATTGCAGTAAAGATCCCATTTGTACTTTATTCAAACTTGTTTTCTTTTCTTCTCTGTTGCCGAGTCTTACTTTTTTTTTATTTCTTTTTTTATATAAAATTGGACATGATTTTAAATCCACCTTGACGTTTATTCTGCTCAGTCCGCATTATCCATTGTGTTGACAGAAATCAAAGCGGTGCAGTGGAGAGAGAAATAGTGAATACGTACACCTTTTAATCTCCCTCATCCTGCTGTTAGGCCAGGGTGTGTCCCCCGGTCTTCAATAATAGTCTGCAATGAGAAGCTTGAGTAAACACAATCAATGGAAGATACTAGCATATGCACCACAGAGACTTCTGAAGTCTCCCCCCCACCCCCTCCCTCTTTTTTGTTCACCCCTCCACGTATTCGATTACACACCCCTACCTTTGTGGATTGCAGGCAAATTACAACCTGAGACAAAGGTATTGATGCAATATTACATGTGGGGAGCAATAACAGGTAATGTTATCGACGTCACCGGATTGTCTTGGAAGAAAAGAAAACATTCTACCAGAGGGGTGCCCTCTCTCTCTCCCCCTGTATAGTGCTCCTCCATGCTCTCTTACTCCTGGATTACAATCTCTTCATCCATTATTAATGAAGTTAAACTACTAGTGGCATGCTGAATGTGCTGCATGGGAGATTTGTAGCTAATCCAGCGCAAAACAGCCCCAGTCACATAATGAAGGGAAAAAAAGCACAAATGTCAACAGTTTCACACTGGGACTGGATTAGACGCCCCCACCTCACCCGCCTCATTCACACATGGCCTGCTTTCTCTCTCCTCCACGCCACTCGCACAGAAACCCCTTTCTGCACACACACACACACACACACACAGGCAGCAAATCTTAGTCTCCAGCATGAAGAGTTATGAGTGCACAAACATCCACCTCCCTCCATCACGTTTTCACTAACGGATTAGTGGATCTGAAGTACTGATTTGAAGGAAAAGGCCATAGGGGCTGCTGAGGTCTATATGTGACATTGTTCAACGCAGCCTCTCCCAAGGAGTGACGGTTGTAAAGATGTTCCTTAAAAATCAGCCACGTATCAAGCGATATGACACAGAGATGTACAACCCGTGCTTACAGTACGAGTGGATGTTGACCCTACGTCATCTTTAAAGGTTCTCATGTGTCACTTGACTGCACGGGGTCGGCCGGTGGGTTGTGGGGAAACGCTGTGTACTCGTTTACAGTTCAGCCAGGCGATGGGGCTCCGTGAAAAGCGGAGACGAGCATGAAACACCGGAACTAATCAGAACACAGGACATGAGACTAGCATCCTGATTTCAGATTAGCCACCCTCCCTCCCTCCCTCCCTCCATTTCTCCCTCTCTGCCTCTCTGTCTTCCTGTCTTATCTTTGTCGTCCTTTATCTACCTTTTCATCTTGCTGTTTTTTAAACCCATCTTTGGATCATGAATGTTATTTTCTCCCATTTGCTTTATCTAAATTTCAATCATCTCTATCGATCTTTTTCTTTTACTACATTTTATATCTGTTGTTTTTCTCTCATGTTTTTGAAATTCTGTTAATTTATCAAAACGTCTGAGTTCAACCAAGTTTTTGTCTTTAAATTTGCAGTCCGCACTGAATTGTCTAAAAGACTAAAAAGCATTGTCTTTGATAACCTGATAATCAGACTAAAATGTCATTGTGTAAGTTATTCAGTCATGAGAGTCTTGTCAGTCAGTGTCTGTTTGGACAGGGGGGTTATGTCATCCTAACCAACCAATTTTAAGTCAACAAAGAAGCAGCTACCAGTAGCAGTTAACTTAACGTTTGTCAAGTCGAACAAAGACAATAGCAATTTGCACAGCTGCATCAATCTCATCCACGTGTCTCGCAATGTTTCTGTACCTCTTTTCATAGCTCTGGTACAGTAAGAACATGTCTTCATTTCAAGTCCTGACTACAAAAATCTGATTTACTCTGGAAACAGCAGACATTACAGGCCTTATTACTCGTATCAGAGTTACCCTAATTACCAGTTTCTAACTTGAAAATAGCATACACGTAAACTTCCAAGGCCTGCAGTGCTAAACAGTTTTGTTTAGGCTGAACTACTTTGTTAGGATTACGAAGTGATTGTGGATAAATTGAATAACAAAGGCTTGTTCAGTAACTTACGGAAGTATGGTTAAATGAGTCAATGCTGATTTCTTGTTTCACACGGGACACAAACAGCTGTCTACTGGGTGAAAGTCCACGCTGTTTAACCCGTCCATCCACCAAAACCTCCATGCTATGTTGGCTTTGACTCTCTTTATCACAACGTTAACAGGACTTCTTCAGCAGCAGCCCTGCTAGTCCTGACTGACAATTACGTGGGTTATATACAAATTACAGTGCATTACTTTTCGTAGGTACTATTACGAACATGTAGGGGCGGCTGTGGCGTAGTGGAGAGCAAGGTAGTTCTCCATTCAGAGGATCGGTGGTTCGATACCCGGTCGAACCACAGTCGATGTGTCCTTGGCAAGACACTTAACCCCAAGTTGCTCCCGAAGGCTTGCCATCGGTGTGGACTGGATGTGAATGAATGTTAGTTAGAGTCTGATGGTGGCACCTTGCATGGTAGCCTGTCATCAGTGTGTGAATGGGTGAATGATATGTAACATACTACTGATTGTAAGTCGCTTTGGATAAAAGCGTCTGCTAAATGACTGTAATGTAATGTAATGAGCATTAAATGAGAACAACCTGCACCACGTGACCCGAGTATTAAACTTTGATCATGTGACCATGAATAGATTTGTATGTGGGGAGGGGATCAACTGAGCAAACTCCATGCATTTATGAAGACCATGAGATGTGGTTGAAAGCTCCAGTGAAAGCTAGTGAGTCGACTGATCTAACCCTTCCAGAATATATTCTCTCTGTGTCTGAATCTTGCATTCCCCCAAACAAGAATTATTTTTACACATATCATCCATGCTACACTCCATATCTCTCCATCTCCTTCCCTTCCTCCTCCTCCTCCTCCTCCTCATGCCCTCTCTCTCCCTCTGCCACAGTAGACCAATTAGGACTAAGCTGATTCCAGTTGTGACCTTTGGGTCCACCTCAGGTCTGCTGACAGGAGAGTTAACATGTAGCTGAACTGTTTTACATGTTATCGACGGGGTGGGAGGCATCATAGTCATTTTATCACACCAATTTCATTCTTGGCCGATTTCCCCTTAGGCAGGTTAGTGGCAGCTTCCTATTGATTTTTCACGTAATTGATCAGAGACCTGCTTGAGCAATTTATTGGCCCGCTCGCACCTGTGATTAAGGCTGAGGCCGCATGTGTTTATGCATGCACCGACTATTACTTTTCCCCAAGATCAACCACGTGCCATTAAAAAAAACAGAAAAACAAAAAAACGCTGTCTGTGGCTGTCAGCGTAATGAATGCCGTCCGAGTCTCAGGGACATTTTTAATCATGCCTGACCGAAGCCATGTCATGTCCAAAGTCAAGAGGAAATGGAGACGGGCTCGTCTGACTGACCGGCAATGACAGGAGTTAATGTGTTCACATGAAAACACGGAGCAGAGTTTAATTCAAAGTAATTGTTATTCATTTGAAGTCGCCTCTCGCATGGGATTAATATTAGAGCAGTCGGGTGGCCAAAACCACAATGACATCAGCTGAGCGTTTTCTTTGGAAGCCGAGGAAAGGATAATTACAGAAGAAGACAAAGACGAAGAGCCGAGTGCTTTTTAAATATACACCATGGCTGCTGGGCATGTTCGGGAGGAGTGAGGGTAGCCCATGGTGCAAGTCGTTTACTGGCCTTTGCGTAAAACGGTCTAAAACCACAAGCCATGTTGCTGAGTTGCAGTGCTTAGCGTCGGTGTAGCTCATCTCCCTTTGGTACTGTGACAGAGCTGGAATAGTCAGGATCAGGCATAAAGCCGCTCAACAAGCTCAAGAGCCATCAAAGAGCCACCCTTTTAATTTGGTTAATTTACAGGCAGCTTTTTCGCTAATAACGTTCTTGGAGAGATACTTGACAAATTGAAATACACACAGGATATTTCTGTCTGGAAGGAGAAAGACTCATCTAATGTTCTGTCTCTGCCATTCATCCTCTGTTTCTCCTCTTCTCCACCTTTATCCCCCTCATCCTCCTTTCAATTGTAGAGAAGTCACCCCCCCCCCCCACACACACACACACACACACACACACACACACACAATAAAACTAAATTCCCAGCCATTACTTTATTTCTAACATATTAGCAGTACATAAACTGATTTGTTTAAAGATTTGTGGCTTTGGAAACACCAATTTCGCTGAAAATTTTATTACATGGCCACAGAGTGTTGGCCAGACAGAACACTAGGCGACAATCACATGTGGTTTGAGGCTAAACTGGGGGAGAAAAAAAGAGGAAAATCAGGCTGGTTTCTCCATGAGAGAGCAACCCTGAATAATGGAACCACTTCACATCTGCATTACTCAAGCTTCCCAGTGCAACAGAACGATGACAGGACTTGTATGTTTCACTGAATGCTGTGGGGGGGGGCTTATATTCACTTTTAATACCAGCCTATAGGAGAGAAACCGGAGACAAGCTTGTTTAAGAAATTTGTTTCTGTCTGACTTAACTGCAACTTAATTGATTACTCATTGCACGACGCAAAGGCTGCAAATACAGGACATTTATCATAGATCGTATATTTCTTCGTCAATAAAATAGAGCTTAATTTCACAATAAGACTAATAATCTAGTGTCAAAATGCAATGTGGCACACAATAGAGCCTATATGACAAGTATTGCAATGCTTCAACACAGTCTTTTTGATAAGGGACTGTATTCTGCAGGTTACGACGGTTGACCATCTACGATTTAAGACTGTATATTTAGTCATTTTGAATAATGATATAGCTCTCAGGCCTTACAGATCTAAATATATTACATATTATATGTTGTGCACAAGCATTTCTTGGATGATCTGAAGCCCGTATCCAATCAAAGTGAAAATGATGAGCAAAAAAAGGCCAATTCATTAAAAAAACATAAATAGCTTTGCACACACATGGCCTAAGTTTCAGATGGTGTGTATGTGTGTGTGTGTGTGTGTGTGTGTGTGTGTGTGTGTGTGTGTGTGTGTGTGTATGTGTGTGTGTGTGTGTGTGTGTGTGTTGTGACTGACTTGCTGGGCCATCCATCACCTCTCCTCTTTTAAAGTGGAGGCTTGGATGAGTGCTGATACACACGGAAAAGAGTGTTTTTAAACTCCTCTCCAGCATGCTGGAAGGGGTGGAAAAGTTGAAATGTCCAACTGTACTGACTCTGGTGGGGTGTGTGTGGGGTGTGTGTGTGGGGTGTGTGGGGGGCTGATGTGCTCGTTAAGAACCAGCAGAGAGCGTCGGGCTGAGCAGGTCACCCCGTTTTCTCACATCACAGCCCCATCAGAAAATTCTTTCAAGTGTCCTTCTGCGTCGCCAAAGATGACGACGGAGAATCGATAAGCGCCTGAAATGAAAAGAAGCCGCCGGTTTGCCCCCGAGGCGAGAGATCTCATACCCGGCAGCCTGCTCTGAACTCCAGGCATTCCTCTGCACCTCTCCGCGTGAGAAAGAGGAGAGGCTCTTGACTGATTTCTTTTTTTTTTTTTTTTTTTTTTTCTTCTTCTTCTTCTTCTTCTTCTTCTTTGTATGAGAAGGTAAGAGGAGAATATAGCCGAAGCATCACGCCTCTCCAGACCCGTGCGGGCGGGGCGTGATTTGAGGATGTGCATGATGCTATGGGGTCGTTTGCTTGTTTGGGGTTTTTTTTTTTTGTGTGTGTGGTTTTTTTTTTGCTTTTTGCACATGTTTGTTTTCACATAACATTTAATATTAAAGAAAAAGCGCATGGGGGGGGGGGGGGGGGGGTCACCTGGTGAAGAACTAAGCGAGCTGTGTTGGCAAAAAAATATAATCATTTTTTATTTATTCTGTCTTTATATTTGTTTGCATTCGACCAAAAAAGCTCCTTCTTCTGTCTGCATGTGGGTTTGGCAGTGAACGCAGCGTGGCCTTCTCGGGGCCTTTTGTAGGAGACCGAGAGGAAGTGGAGTCTTTTGCTCCTGACTAAATAAACCAGATCTAAGCAGCTATTCTTCTGGCCAAAGCTTCTTTTAATTCCTCCCTTTTTTTTTTTTTTTTTTTTTTTTTTTTTTTTTTTTTAGGGGCTGCAGAAAGCATGCGTCACATCACCTGTGTGTGTGTGTGTGTGTGTGTGTTTTTGGGACACAAGTATTCAAACCATTCCTGGTTCACCAAATTCTGATGAGGGGGTGGGGTGTGGAGGGATGGGGGGGGGGGGGCACTTGTTTTGCTTCAGTGTCCCCCCCCATCCCTTATTGCCTGGATATTCCCGTGTGGGTGTGCGCATTAATTACCGGTTTAATGGGAGTATGACTAAAAATGTAAAAGACGGATTAGACGCGTGGAACTCGGGCCTGCGTCCGGTCTGCTCTCCTCATTTAAGATGCAAAGGGCTGGTGGTGGTGGTGGTGGTGGTGGTGGTGGTGGGGGGGGGGGATCAGTCTGTATCTAACGCAGCGGATCTATAAAGGACATTTGCATCCGAGCCAGCTGTTCACTTCATCTGCGCGTAAATCCGCAACCCGAGCGGGTCTCTCTCTGTCTGGCCCTCATTTAAATACGTTTGTTTTTACTTCTCAATATTTGATAATATTGCGTTTGAAATGTGTTCAATTATTTCATAATCACTGGCCTATACAATGTTCAAACAGTGGGCTTAATTGAGCGTTAATTATAGGGCTTCTAATTCTCTGTCATCCGCATATCTGTGACTTTAAATACAGTATTTTCTTTGAAATTAACTGCCAGTAAGTAAGTGGCTCCGGTCATACATCATCATACATGCTTGTGGATGTTTATTTTGCGCGTGCACATTTTCAGATAATAAGCAGCTTTAGTTGCTTGTTGTAAATTGCAGGTTGTGGTTTGGCAAAATTGAACCCAATATGGCCTCTATGCGTTGTGCCTGCTTGCATCTGAAATGGTGCAAAGTGACAGTGAACGCACCTAACAGGAGTATCAGGGTTCTGCTGTTGTTGTTGTTGTTGTTGTTTTTTTTTTTGTGTGTGTCTTTTAAAGATGCCATTTGTGTTTGATTGTTGCTGAAAGTCGAGAGGCTCTAAGTTCACCCTCTGCTAAACTACACAGGCACAGGCGCACACATGCACAAACACACCCCTTTAAAACACACACACACACACACACACACACACACACACACACACACACACACACACACACACACACACACACACACGCACACACACACACACACACACGCACACACGGGGTCCCTCTCTCTGAGCTCAAAAGAAGGAGGTAAAAAAAAAAATGCGCCACTCTTGGAGCGTCTTTCAAGGGGAAAAAGTTGAGGAAGACAGAAGAGGACGAACCAAGAGGAGACCCGGATGAAAGCGCCTCCTCTCCTCTCGCTGCTGTAAATAGATGCTTATTTATGCGCATTAATGAAACTCTCCTAAAAGGTAGCACTGCTGCTGCTGCTGCTTCTTCTCTTCTCCTTTTTTTTTTTGGTTTCTTTGCTGTGGTTGGTCGGGATAACGCAGCGGGGGACGAGACACATCCAAATGCAAGACTCGCATTCCCGGACAGAAACTTAGAACTTCAGCGATACTGGGAAACCTTTTTTTTTTTTAAGTTTGGCTGAAAATATTTTTTTTTTTTGTTTTCGCTTGAAAAAAAAAAAAAAAAAAAAAGACACGATCCCTGGGCTGGTCCGGACGGTGGAATTTAATCTCTCCGCCAGAAGAATAAAACGCAGACGAGAACCGGGAACCCCTCCCCACCCCCCACCCCACCCACCACCACCCCCCAAAAAAAAAAAAAAAAAAAACCCCACACACCGGTGTCCACAACTGGTAAGTGCACAAGAGGACAAAAAAATGAAATAAAAGAAACTGTAACTGAATGCAAAAGTGAAGGGATTTGTTTTTGTGTTGCGTTTTCTGACGTGACTCTCAAAGCCGTGGAAGGTGAAGGGAGCATGGAGGGATGAGATGTGATGAGATGATGTGAGGGCAGGGATGATGATGGTGCATCGTTAGAGGTGATGGAGTGATGGAGGGTGGAGGGAAATGGGGGTTAAATCGCATGGTACTGTCCTGCAAGTGAGACAGATTGAGAGGAAAAAAAACCTGTTAAATGTCGATTAAAGTATCAGAAACACGTCACGTATTAGGTTTCATATTCTGCAGCTTTAAAATGAGTATTTAAGTTCAAGCGGATTCCAATATAATGCGTAATTTAGAGTTCATAAACTCCGCAGCTCTCCATTGCTAGATTTTAATAACCCTGTTGATAAAAAAAAAAAAATGGAGTAAAGTGAGTTCAGACATGTTTTAACCTCCTACTGCATCTTTTTTTTATGAAATATTGGGAGGAAAAATAACAAATTGGAGGGTTGGGGGTGGCCTTTCATTAATACAGGCCGTACGGTGGAGGGTAGGCGATTCATCCGCCGGTAAAGGCTCTCATGTTCATAAAGTAGGGCCGGTGTGAGGCGATGCCAGCTGTCTGTCTGCGCCGGGCCTCGGGCCACGTGAGTCACCGGCTCATATCCACTGTTGGGTGGATGAACGGGATTAATAGAAGTGATCATAAGGTGTGTGTTTAAACCCGCTCTTACTGGATATACAGTGTGGAATATGTAATATATATATATATATATCTTAAATACCACGAAACTACTGTATTACAATGAACAGAAATGTGTATTTTTTTGTTGTGTTATTATCAGCAGGCCTAGTAATATTATTATTATTTTTGTAGGCTACGAGTTAAATATATTTCAAAACATTATTGGTGACATTTTTGTACCATATTCTTTTTTTTTTTAATGTGCACAATAATACAGATTACTTTGACTTTGAATATGTATTAGACGTTTTATTTTGTAATATTTATTAAATGTTTATTTCCTGTGCCTTGTAAAGAAATGCATGGCTTTCATTTGAAGTCTATAATAACAAGAGATAAAAAAACATATATTTCGATGTAAAAAAAAAAAAAAAAATGAAACAAAATTGCTCCTATATTTATTTTAACAATAAAATAAAATACAGTAACATGCATAACAAACACTTATAATTTCAGAGGCCGCGGAGAAAAACCAGGCAGGATGAAATATTGGAAGTAGCCCTGATTAAATCTCACTGATGAGATAACACTGAGTCGCATGCAGTGACCTTAACACCTTACAGCCTGACCCCCAATAGTTCATTTTGCACTGGGGGACATAGAGGAGGGGTGAGGAGAAACAGGTTGTGCAGGTACACCCAGTAAAACTTCAATATCTCCATCTTCTGAATTAGAGGAAGAGAAGAAAACAACATCTAAACCTCACAGATGATGTAGAGCAGGTGAAGAGAAGAACTGGGGGAAAATGGTTAACAGCATGACTGCATGCAAATTCCCCCCGACTTGAATTATCATAAGCAAACAGTGCGAGCCTGGACTAATAAAACCCCATCTGTGTAACTTCATATCGAGGTAGTATGAGGGCTGCGATAATGAATTTTGTAATATCCCACCGACAGACATCTCAATCAGACTCTAATCCTGTGATTTTACTACGGAATCACTCCACTTCCAACTGCAGGCTCCACCAAAAAAAAAAAAAAAAAAAAAAAAAAAGAAGAAATTCACAAGATCCGGCTCATGCAGAACACGGCAGGTTTTTATATATTCAGACTGCACCAAAAATAAATATTACAATGGAAAAAAATACAATATAAAAACATGATCTGCTATAAAATTGAGCTTTAGACTATAATTTATCTTAATATCAAGTTAAAAAAAGCACCAGAAATCATCTTGTTTCCATTATTTATGTTAATCCAGAGAGGTTTTCCATGTAATGTTCTGCATATTCCGACACAGGTAATATTTAATTGTAAATAAATCGATCACTGAAGCAATTTTACAAGAAAAAGCATGAGAATTACATTTTTTTGGCAGACAGAGTGCGTTGAGATCCTAACTTTAACTGATGCTTTTACTTTATTGTTTTAAAATGCAGCTCTTGCAGGAGTCGAATATGTGAATTTTCATTTTGCAATTTGGAACATTTTCACTCAAGACCACCAGCATTTCTGCTCTTGTAATCTAATACTCATCCTCTGAGCACAGCACTATACTTTTTAGTCTTAGGTGGACTCCAAAAAAATATTGACTGCAGATGTAGAGTCGGATGTCAGTGAACGACACAGCGGGGCTGTTTACCAGACTTAAAGGCTAATTATGGCTCTTTTGTCTGTTTTTTTTTTTGTTTTCTTACAGAAGCGGTTTCCTTAAATTGCCATAATGGACTCCCACTGCCGCAAACTAGCCACCACCTGCGCACAAATAGGTGAGTATTGCATCCATCATCACTGCCGCACAGTTCTCACACCTCACAGGGATGATGAAACATGATTGTTTGGGATTTAACACTATATAGACTCATACTGCAATTGTACATTATAATTGGTTGTGCATTTTATTTCATTACATTTACATAAAAACAGCTCTCTTGATTAGGTTACGGTTGGTGTTGTTTTCCAAAAGTGATTAGATTATATATGTATTAACTAATTACAGCTTTATGTCTTCTTTTCATTTCACTGCATGTTTAATTGAAGGAGAGGCTTCAAAACACTGATGTGTTGATCTGAAAACCTGATTTTGTTTAAAGTAAATGAACAGTTCTGGCACTATGTGGTGAGCTTATTGTTGCCGTCTTCCACTTTGGTGAGGTTTCTTAGAAACAAGCTGAGCATCTTTCATTAAAATCACGTTGATTTCTCCTAAAACAATCCTACATTGTCTTCACAATTTCCAGATTTTAAGATTTAAAATGTTCTACTTAAGGAGGTTTCTTTTTTGCATTAGATGTCACTGGGTTTTTTTTCCCCAAAATATTTGCTAGTCACAGATATTTCGGCCTCAGCGTGGAGAAGCTTTTTGGTGAATCCAGCGTGTTTGCTGTCTTAGAGCGACACCTGGTGGTCACATGTGGATCTGCAGGTTTCAGAGCGTCATCCGAGGATCTGCTCGGGATGACAGCTCTGCAGCGAGATCATTTACTGTCACTAGAAGATGGACATAAATGCACATTTTATTAATACACTACTTACTTTTTAAATTGAAGGCCATTTGGCACCAGAAGGCCGTTTTTATACAACAACTGAACTCATATTCATGTGGCTTTACACTTCGATTCCATTCGCATTAACCACATCATGTTTTCCTAAATAACATCTAGGAAATAAAACCCAAATAGAGACTAGAATAAAGCTAGAATCCCTTGCTCGACAAAGTCAGGGATTTATTAATTATTCTCCAACGTGGCTGGGAAATGACATCAGGTCTGGTTAGGGCTCCTAAACGAATAACCGATAACTCTCATTCTGCTTCATTTAGCCGACAATGTGTGGCAGAGGGCAGGCTGCTCATAGCGGCCATCGATTAAGAATAATAAGGATCATTTAAAATAAAATAAATAAATAAAATAAAATACAAAAATCACACGGGAGGGGAGTCAGAGTGATGCTTGGAAATAAAGACGTGCCAGAGCCAACTGTGTCCTCTGCTGTAATATATGCAGCGCTGGTTGGATTGACTCCGGGGAAAACTAAATGTATAATGAAAGCCCATTCGTGAGGAGGAATATACTAATGGAGGAATCTGATGTGTCCTTAATCCTATGTAAAAAAAAGCCTTGTCGTCTCCTCCTATATTGACTGAATTGCTAATTAATGGCCCTCAATGGCGGAGGCCTAGTAATCCGCAGAAGAGAGATAAAAGCATTCAGAAGGTAGAAATGAAGAGGAAACCGATAATCCACTTCAAGTTTAGTATTACAATACGGCTGGAAGGAGAAGAAGAAAAAAAGAGCAAATGACTGTTCGCTGCTTGTGAAATAACACAAGGAAAATATTGGTTTATTATTCTTATTTTTAATAAAAAAAATAAAAATAAAAGCCTTATTTTGAAATGTAACACTTCTTTTTTTAGAATCCAGTTCATCTAATGCACAGTCATTAATTACTATTATATAACGACAAATAATATGTTTTAGATTTTCCCCCACTTTTTAAACTGCCTTTTCTGTAAATAAAAAAAAATAATAATGTACAGTTTATCCACAAAAAAAACCCCAATATATCTTAAGGAAAAGAAATCTATTAAACTATTAAATGACACGTGGATGATTCCAGTCGTAAAAATGTGCATCATCTTAATTGAATTACTCAGCGACCATCCAAACAAGGTTTTATTGCTCTGTATGAGGAGCGATTGGCTGCTTATGTTTTAATAAAGTCTCCTCCGTCCGTCGGACTGCGCTCTCTGCTCTGCTGGTATTTATATATCAGGGGCTTTCACGGGATTAGCCCAGTAACTCCTTAACAGAGCCAAGTCCAAATGTGCTGGATGGGCCACGTGGAGCTCGGAGGTGATGGTGACGGAATAATAATAATAATAAAAAAAAAAGGGCTTGGATATATAATCAATATGGAAAATGTCATTTTTTCCTTTACACTATGAATCGCAAGTGATGATTGGCCTCCTGTCTGTACGACCAGTCCATCACTCCGATCACCTGTTACACCCAGCTGACATTTCTCCATCACACACACACACACACACACACACACACACACACACACACACACACACACACACACCTCCTTGAAAATTTAAATCGCATTTGTTTGATTAGACATGTTTACTTTGCCTTTTACGCGTCACAATCTTTGGGGGAGCTATAGGTTTAAAAAAAAAATTTAAAAAAAAATTGCTGGCATATCAGCTCAAACTCATTAAAAGTCCTCCTTCTTAAATTCTTAGGCAAATGAGAGTCTTATCAGATTAAAGAAAGAAAAAAAAAAAAACCCTACAGGAGTGCTGGTCCAGACGCAGAGTGAGGGGAGAGATCCAGCTAAGCACAGATAAAGTAATCCGCCGTCAACAAACCCGAGTCTGCGCGGTTAACCGGGGCTCGGTGGGGTTGATTTAATGGATATTTGAACCTTAACTCTGGGGAGGTCAAGAGGATCGTCTCATTTGACAACTCCTATGACTGACTGCATACGGGGGGGTGTTGGTGGATAGTCAGCCAATTTACAGTCAGTCTGTTCACGTTGTACTTCATATCCAAGTAGAAGAAGTTGGAGTGAGAATGCTTCAATTCAATGCATGAGTGGTGGTTGGCCTTTGAGTCATTTTTACAACTTTTTTTGTTCAGCTCCCGTTTCTTCATTGCCTTTAATAACTACATGATATTAAAATGATGCACCCGGCTGCACCAGCTTTAAAATAAATATACTGCAAGTGCGAAATCTGGCACTTGCAATTTTTGTTTGGGGCACATTTGAAGTTCCATGCCATATATATATATATATATATTTGTTATTTGTTGTTGCATTTAATCGTGTGTCCTTTGACTGGATCATTGTGCTGCAGCCGGCTGCTGTGTTTAATATTCAGTATTCTTTCAATACAATCCGCTCTGTGGCTCTCTTTATCCACAGCCAGTCCCTGAGTAAACTGTGGTGACAAGAGAGAGACTGCGAGCTGCTCAGCTTCGGGGTATCAATAGGACTGCATCGTTTTACTGGGCCACTGGACCCATCTCATAAAATGAGGCCAAACTGTGTTATTTTCATTTTTTTATTTGGTCTTGGGCTGCTGCGCACCGTGGGTACACCGTGCGTCCCTTCTCTCTTTACATGCTTTTATTTGGAAGAAGAGGGGAGGGGGGAATAGAAAAAACACACTGGCACACATATCTCGTTTCGGAGAGCTATGGTTGGCTGGACTCGCAGTCATATCCACATGGATGTGCCTGTCAGGGAGACAGGGGGGCGGGCTCAGCGTGGTGACGCAGAGGTCTGGCGCAGTTGGACAGGCAGTGCGCAGGCAACAGCTGAGATGAACAGAGAGCGGTGCAGTGTGTGTGTGTGTGCCTCTGGATCTAATATCACCTACCTGTCCTTGTCACTCTGATAGTCAGCAGAGGTAGCACCGCCGTTCACCACCGACGCCGGTATGGCAGCACTCAATGGAGCGTTTTTAAAGCAATTTTAAACAGAAAGAAGTTTTTTTTGTTGTTTTTTTTTTAAAAATCTCAGCCAAAAGGAGGAACATCTCTGCGTTTTATTCTTTTTTTTTTTGGGAGACTTGAACACATCATCCTGTGCCATCGTACTGAAGGGACGGATACTCTGCTTTTGCGATCCTCTATGAGGAATCCATTAAACACAGACAACCACCATCACCACGAAGGGAATAAACTTGCCTCCACACAACACACGGCTCCGGCGATGGCCTCCACTTTACAGCCGCTGCAGCGGTCTGTGGACTCTAAACACCGGCTAGACGTGCACACGGTGTCGGACACGTCCAGTCCGGAGTCAGTCGGTAAGAAGGGGACCGGGATGAAGATGTCCTCTTGACATCAGACACATGGAGGCTCCCATTTATCTGTGTAAAGGGAGATCCACATGCAAAATAGGCGATTATAGCTGTCATTTTATTTACGCGTGTGTGTGTGTGTGTGTGTGTGTGTGTGTGTGTGTGTGTGTGTGTGTGTGTGTGTAAAGTTTCTGTGTCATGTAAATGTTAGACAGCTTGTCCTGTGTCAACTAAAATTGGCCAGGTACTCTCACACTGCGAGATCAGATTAGATCTAATTAAATGTGATAAACTCCAATAAAATTAAGGAAAAAAAAAAAAGTGACTAAATATGACTAAAAAAGAAAAGTATTTGGGTTTATTTTATGAATCTGGGCAATTCTTCCTCCGTGAAGTCAGCCTGTGAACAGCTCATCAACAGTGTCATGGATGGGTTTAGTTTTGTCCTGACCCTGACTCACTCACTCACTCACTCACTCACTCACCTTCTTTCCTTTCTTTTGACAGAAAAAGAAAAGAACCAAAATAAAAACAACAACAACAACGACGACTCCTCGGACGACCCGTCGAAAAAGAAGCGTCAGCGTCGGCAGAGGACTCACTTCACCAGCCAGCAGCTGCAGGAGCTGGAGGCCACCTTCCAGAGGAACCGCTACCCGGACATGAGCACCAGGGAGGAGATAGCCGTGTGGACCAACCTCACAGAGGCCCGGGTCAGGGTGAGTGCTCCCTCGGGGTCAAACAAAAACAACCCGTGTGTATCATTTAGGGTAATGTGGGCCAATCACCCTTTATAATCACTATTACGCACGGATACGAACTTTACGCACGGCTGAATCTCCTTGAAAATAATGCAGTACAGTTTTTTTTTTGTTTTTTTTTTGTTATATGGCAAATAAATATCATAGTCTTGTTTAAATAAACTACTGGATCAAGCTCAATTTAATGAGACTGTTTGTCTATTTGGCTAAATATAATTCCCAACCTCTGCACACAACGCTAAATAATCCATCCATCTGTGTAGTAATGGCATAATAAAAAAAAAAAAATAGGACAAAAATATAATTTAAAATATTTCTTAATTGCCCCATTACGCGTAATTACGCACTATGACGTTAACAGTCGAGGCTGTTGACACTTGTCGGTGGTGGCAGATACCAGTCACGTTCTCCTGCTCGTGTGAAAGAGGTGCAAAGCTTGTATTTTAGTGATTGCCGCCCTGGTGCTGTGTGATTAAGGTCAGCGTGTTAGTGGAAGGAGGGATAGGCTACACATCCAGAGCCCGGTGTGTATTCTGCTCAGATAACCACGGATCACAGGCGGGATTGTCTGCAGAGGAGGAAAAAACTCAGATTTTTATAAAAGAGTGTTTGGATTTTGGAGAGGTTACCAAAAAAGAAAATATTTAAATGTGGAATTAAACACCACACAATTAAAGCAGAGTTTGTAAAAAGCCAGGTCAGCCATAAATATAGACATGGTAAAAAAAAAAAAAAAAAAAATATGATGTTATTTCTAACCTGCTGGTATTTCCTTTTCTCTAGGTTTGGTTCAAGAACCGACGGGCCAAGTGGAGGAAACGGGAAAGAAACCAACAAGCCGAGCTCTGCAAAAACGGCTTCGGCCCTCAGTTCAACGGACTCATGCAGCCCTACGAAGACATGTACCCCAGCTACACCTACAACAACTGGGCCGCCAAGGGCCTCACGTCGGCCTCCTTGTCCACCAAGAGCTTCCCCTTCTTCAACTCCATGAATGTCAACCCTTTGTCCTCGCAGACGATGTTCTCGCCGTCCAACTCCATCTCCTCCATGACCTCCAGCATGGTGCCGTCGGCGGTCACCGGGGTGCCGGGCTCCGGCCTCAACAGCCTCAATAACTTGAACAACCTCAGTAACCCGTCGCTCAACTCGGGGGTGCCCACCTCGGCGTGTCCCTACGCGCCTCCGACCCCTCCCTACGTGTACAGGGACACTTGTAACTCCAGCCTGGCCAGCCTGAGACTGAAAGCCAAGCAGCACTCGAGTTTTGGATACGCCAGTGTGCAGAACCCAGGCACTAATCTGAGCGCTTGCCAGTACGCCGTGGACAGACCAGTCTAATACCTACCTGCACAAAAAGAACCACCTTAACGAGTCATTTATAGGCTAGTAGTGGCACTTAAATTGTTATTCCTCTCTAAAAGAAGGGATGGGATCTGGCAGATAATTGTACTTTGTTCATGGGATTCAGGGAATGTCTTGATCATGTGGCATTGTACTGATGCTAGTTGGAGATAGACTTGCATTTTTCTGACTTTTACTTCAAGATGTTGTCACTTGTTCCCTGAAAATGCCCCCAAAATCCTCATTACTAACCAAGTGAGGATATTCCATCCAGTTGTTTTGTTGTTGGGGGGGGGGTGGGGGGGTTATACATTGAGGGTGATTACAAGACCAAGTGGCTTGTTATGGTGGTCATTTTTTGCAGTGTGTAGGTAATCACAAACAGCCGGCCACAGGAACAAGAGACTACTACAACTACTTTTTTCATTTTTTTCAAAAAGGGCACTATGGAAGACTGAACCACTGAAACAAGCTCAACTCCAGGTCGGAGTCAAACTGAAACGGGAGATTTTAGGTTTATTCCCTTTTTTTTTTTTTTTTTTTTTTTTGTTGATGAGTCCAGGCCTGCTTCACACTGCGCCAGAGTAAAAAAAAAAAAAAAAAAAAAAAAAAGGCCTGTTTTATTTTTCATAGCTCGTCATGAGTTGTTTTTTTTTTCTTTTTCTGGTGGATTTTTGGACGTTAATTGTTGACTAAAAAAAAGGTTGTATATATTTGAATTATCATCTCCTGTTTGTCGAGGCGAATGCGCTATAACCCTCCAGTCCTCTCCAGGTTCAATTTATCAACGCATGTGGAAAAGAAAAAGAAAAAAAAACCTTAAAAAAAGGAATCATGTTTTGCTTGCAAACAAAAGGGAATGTACATACTAAAAAAACGCACCAGTTGTGTGTTTCTAACATATTATAAATTTATTATTAATGTCTGTGTGAATATCGATTTAGAATAGCAATTCTGGATTTAAAAAAAAAAAAAAAAAAAAAAAGCATCAAAAAAAATGTTCCTGCGACAAAATGATTTGGGTTTTTTTTTTTTTTTGCTCTGTGTATACTATTTGGTACGGAATTATGTTTTTTTTTTTTTTTTTTTTTTCAACATCCAAAAAAACTATTGTGTTTTATTTAATGGAAGTAAATATATTGTTCAAAAACATTCTGATTTTTATTGAATCTTTGTGTTGCTTAGTCTGTTAAGTGGGGTGTAAAGCAATGACAAGTCTGTCTATAGCCTTTCGATTATGTGAGGTGCTTGTGCGGCTAATCTATGGAGGACAACAATGGGCCGTCCCAGTACACACAGCAGAGAGATGCTGCTCAGATTAACTGCTGAATACATGTCTGCCGCTCAGCCAAAGGGCCTCGGCTGGTCACTGGTGCTTGAAATAACACGGGAATCAACAAACAGGAGTCGGACCACACAGTCCATTAGGGTTTGTTTTTGTCTCCCTGGGTTTGAACTCAACAAGACTTTGTAGTCCTCTGAAGGGGATTATTATAAAACCTATTACAATCCACAGCTTTCAAAACATCAGTTGATTCAATTACTGCTTTTTTTTTTTTTTTTTTTTTTAGGGATTATATCTTTTTAAAAAAAAAAATGCAATTTTCTAAATTAGATATTACTGATTTATTTATTTACATGATGCGTAAAATGTAATTGTGAGATCTAAATCAACCAAACAGAACTTTTCTTTAGAGCTTATATGTTCAAGGGCTGCTTTTTTTTTTGTTTGTTTGTTCCTTAATCTAAATTCCCCTTTATGCAGTCTATACCTGACTCACTAGTGCATCTGTTTGCTTTTACATTGTGGCCTTTCTTTTGTAATTTGGCACTTTTTTTTTTTTTTTTTTTTGTATAGTGCGTAAATGCGCCAAAGCAAAACAAAGCTACGGTCGAGGGGGGGGGAAACTATGATTCACAAGCTTGAGCAAACAACCGAGAGATACAGAGGTATGTGGGGGGGCCGAGGCTGAGTGGAGGAGGCCGGGGGACGAGCGGTGGACACCGGGGAGGAAGCACCGCAACACTCCCCTCAGAGGAAGGAGACGGGCTCAATAGAGACTCTGGTGGTTTGCAGGCATTTCTTCCAGCCTCGTAATGTTAATCATGTGTTTATAGTCTATTAAATAACTTTTCACTATAAAATCAACTAGAATATTCAAGCAAAAAAAGGAGCAAATGCGGCTTGTTGAAGGAGCTGATTTGGGATCTGATGTCATGCTAGAGGCCTCAGGTCACCCCCATCCCTCCCGAGGGGAGGTTATTATGATGAGAAACAAATCAGTTAGTCCAAAAAAGCTGCTTAATAACAAACACAAGAGAAGCATCCTGCAGACTGAACTCCTGAACCCGACCTCCAGAGTTAGATGTTCCTTCTTCTTAGCAAAAAAAAAGAAAAGCTGGGGGGGCCTTTGAGTGTCACCTTTTGATGGAGTCGGTAACGCGGAGCAATAATCAGCTGACAGACTGGGGGGGGGGGGTAAGCCTCGGCTGCTGTAGAGGCGAATACGCAAGTCTGCAGTCTCAATACACATCCACACAATCCACATGTGAGCAGAGGATGACCCGGAGAGGAGAGGCTTCATTTGGCTGAAACGGCGCACAGGACTGCGGACCTTTAGCCTCTCTCTCTCTCTCTCTCTCTCTCTCTCTCTCTCTCTCTCTCTCTCTCTCTCTCTCTCTCTCTCTCTCTCCTCTCTCTCCAGCACAAGGTAAGAACTTATTCACGTTTAATTGGGAAGCTGCATGTTCACAAATGTTTATTTCCACCAAATAAAGCATGTTTTTGCTGCTTATATTCTGCTCACGTTTTAAGCTGGAATTAATATTCTAAATTCAGACGCTGCAGTCATTTTATGCGTCAAAGCAAACTCCTTTTCTTTTTTTTTTTTTTTTTATATAAAAAAAAAAAAAAGCAAGAGAACTACATGCTTCCTAGTCATAACCATAAAAACAATAATACCCTTGAAATATATACAATAAACTTTATAAAACATACAGTCCATGTTCAAACAAAAAGATACAATTAGCAATGTCTTTGTTTAAAAACGAATTCAAATTGGTCCTGCCTCCGTTTTCGGACACATAAAAGCACACTACTACATCTTAATGTGAGATTTGTTCCGCCTGCTGATTTAGAGAAGAGAAAAAATGAAAAAAAAAAAAACACACACACACACACACACACACACACACACACACACACACACACACACACACACACACACACACACACACACACACACACACACACACACCTCCACTCCACTGGGAATTCAAATAGAAGGCGAGGAAGTGCAAATATCCAAACATGTATGGTTACACCTCTCAATCTAAATAATTAACAAGCTCTCCATATTCATATTATTCATGCAGCGGCGGCATTAGGACACGAGGCGGGTTGTTCATGTTTTTCTAGTGAACACGCTAACGAGGACTGGGATTCAACTATTCAAGCATTTAGACCTGAAAAACAAACAGGTTTTTGCTCCAAGTTCCATGACATGTTTGCGTAATTTCAACCAAGAGAACACCAAAACAGAAATATATATTTATGTGATGATTGCTTTCAAAAACTAACGCAGGAAAACCACAGCAGCATTTAGCAGGTAAACAGTTAGAATTTTTGCATGTTATTATTAGACATGGAAACTATTGAAGCTTCAAAGATATATATTCATTATTTACAATTTGGTATTCATTTCCGATATTAGCTAGAAATAAAGACATATTAAGACTTTGATTTTGCATTTGTGTCTCCTCTTCAAAAAAAAAAAAGGTGTGCAAATCCTTTTTTTTTTCTATTCAAACACAAATGATATCCAACATTCATTTAAATCAGTGTGGTTTTAGGTTGTGTTTTATAGTGGGAGCTGTGGGTTAAGGGTTAAGGAGATGAACACGGATTTCAGGGTGTTTCAGAGCATGGAGGGGGGTCTGATCAATAGTGTATTTTTGTGGCAGGCAGTGATGCAACAGGCCAAAATTAAATAACAGCAGGACCTAAAGTGCTGCAACCAAGCAGCTTTCAAAACCCAACCATCATTATTTTGGCTTGCAGACCCTTGAAAAGGTGCAATTTAGTCATTTTCATGTTTTAGAGTATAATTTGTATTTATAAAGATCTGCACATGCCTCAAGAAATACATACAAATATTGTAGACTGGTAATAGTATACACCTTTACACACAAACAAACACACACATATGTGCAGTATTTTGCTATGTATTTTATTTAGCGCTGCCATAGAAGGGACTAAACTCTTTCTACATATATTTCTGAATAAATGTAGGACAATAGCAAGAGAAAAGATTTACAGAACGCACCACTGATCTCAGCACTTTGCCCATGAGTGCAGCGGTCAGGCAGCAGAGATGGCTGCTGCTGTGTGTCTGAGGGGGGGGTTTGGCTCTGGACCAATGGCGGCCCAGCGGCTACAGCCAAAGGTCACATGGTGTGACCTCACACATTCTCACCCTCACCTCAAGGCCCGAGGAGAAGTTCTCAATAACAAGATGCACCGACGTCCATCTCAGCTGAGCTCTGGACGCCTCCCAGATCTTTTTTCAGCACGATTATGAAATAGAAATTGTTTAAAAATATATATATATATATTCTCACTGCAATAGTTCGCACACTGTAAAATAAATTTCAAAAAGTTATACGTCTGTGCCTCTGGCTGGGATTTAAAGTGTGCTCTGTGTGAAAATGTTGAATTGCTGGTGCCTGCATGCTTGAGAATAGCCGAACAAAGGTATGCAAACTTGCTCACTGCGGATGACTGTTGCCTGTATTTTGGCTATTATGTTGTGTATCTTTTGTGTGGCTCTACGTGTATGTGTGTGTGTTTGTGTGTACCAGTCCCTCTCACAGTGGAGGCTTGGTGCTGTTTGAGGGCAGGCGGCTGGCCAGAGCGTGTGAAAGCAGATAACCAGGGCGAATTTCATGACGCACACACTTCCTGCTCTCTGAAGTTCTATTAAAAAAAGGAGGATAAAAAAGAAAAGAAAACGCACATCTGAGATGTTTTCCCTCCAAATCAATTTCTACACATTGAGCATGCGGAAAAGATCAGTAGCACGGCTCTCATGGACCTTGAAATGATCCATCAGGAAAGGCCTGTAAAGCTATTTGATAGATGAACCATACCTTGTGTAAAAAAAAAAAAAAAAAAAATCTTTGAGATTACAGTTCACCTGTCGTCTTGTTGTGTAGTTCACTACTGAACCTTCTACCGTAAGGTCACGATCTGGAGCGCCAGCTGAAGACCTAAAATGTTGTTTGAGGCGTCTCGAAGCCATTTTGCTCTCTGAGGTCCTCAATTGTACGTATTAAAACATTAAACAAGAGCAGTGAAAAGGCACTCAGCACCCAATCAGTCCGTAAAGAAAAGAAAAGCTGCTGCTGGAGCTCCCTGATGCGTCTGTGTTTGTGTGAGACGGGCTAAGAGCTTGCATGCTAAAACATTCTGGGGGAAAAAAATGCCGTTCAAGTGGCATTATTGAGCTTTAAGGCTAAATATAGTAGACCTTCGAAGCTGCAAGAAACACCTCTAATGCCCTGTTGTCCACATGAAACACAGACACAGCGTGCCTCGGATTGTTAAACGGTTGGATTTTCAAAAAAAGCACACGACCAAATGTGCAGAGAACATAGAAATAATACCAAAAGTCTTCCTCATGCCCCTTCACGTTAACCTGACAAGTCTAAAGCTGCTAACATTTTAGCCATAGCTCATGCATCGTGTTCAGACACCTTCGGTTTACACAGTCTGCCCCAGATGGCATCCCTCAGCACTGTTTTCTTTAGGCCTGTCATCTACTGTAACGTCTTAATTGACGTTTACCTCTGCTCGCCGCCGTCAGCCACCCGGAGTCTGTGTCTGACGAGCAGCGAGGCAGGATAGTTTCCCAGGCTCCAACTCCGGAGCGAAGATTACACCTGGGCGCTTTTGTTTGTTTTTGAATTTTCCATTTTTTTCTCTCTTCTCCTTCCCCTTCATTTCGTGTTGTGCAATTTCCCCCTTCAAATGCAGGTTGAATGTTAAAAATGCTGTGAGGATTGTCAAAGTGTAGCTTCTACCTTCTGTTTGTTCACTGGCCTGAGTGAAATCCTGGATATCCATATCTTATTTCAAAAATCCAAGATTCGGATTACAGCCCATTTTGCCATAACGGAAGCAAACCATGAAACCACTGCATGCATGCATGAGGACTTTTACTGTATGGCAATAATCCCAAACTGCTCCGTTAAGTACTATAAGAGGTTTCAGAAAGGTCGAATCATGCAAAACATACAAATAATGTGGACTCTAATACGCTCCACCGTTTGCATTGTGGGTTTTCTTTTTTGTGGAAACAAATGAAAAACGCTCTCAGTGTTAAATTCACACTTGACACGTGGATCGGACTCTCCAGCTGTACAAACATGGCATCTTTGGGCATAAAATGCACAATAATGTGGAGGGGACCACTTAGAGAGAAGCTTTACATCGTTTATCCCCCTAATGCCACGTTCAGTTCAAAGCTAGAGAAGTCAGGAATCAGTTTCCTCAATGAAACCTCTGGGCTTTCATGTGATCCAGTTATGAGGGAAAAGGAAGAATTATGGACACCCACCAGCTTTATATTATACAATGACTAATAATAAAAATGTCTCTTATGCAACAGTTAACTGTAACGTGACGTTTTTTGGGGGGTAACACTGAAGTAAAATCTATTTTAATTATTGCAAGAATGTTAAAATGACTCCTGTGTAGCATTAACAGAGTACACAGTCATGATACTGCAGTGCATTATATTACTACAGCATTATATTTTCAATAAAAGGAAGTGCTGACGCCCTGGAATGGGGAATAAAAGTTGAGCAGTTAACCAAAGACATATTGAATATTAAAGTTATGTACAGTCTTTATTTCCTGCCCTGGACCCAGTTTCTGAAAATACTAGCCCACCATTACGGTTGCAAAATATTGAAAGGCAAATAGCAGCTCAAATTTTTACATCCATAACTATGACTTTTGTCGTTTTACACCCTTTACTTAAAGTCTTTTTGGTTCTATTTTAACATTAAACATTAAAGTTACAACTTTGCAAAGTTTAAGCAAGTTAAAATCAGGCTTTATGCAGCCAGATATTTAGCGTCAGTATCCTTTCTTATGTATCCTACTGTGTTACATCTGGGGACAAGCAGAAGAAATATAACTTCATTCTTCTTCCAAACTTTAAAAGATTAGTTACATCTTGTTCAATATAATGAATGCAAAAACATAATCTTTGAGGTTTTTTTTAAATGGTAGATTGTGCCTTGTATCCAATATTTACATGACTTTTGCCCCTTCTTTGTGATGTAAATCTAAATAAAATCTCACAGATTTAATAATATTACAATGTGCCCCTTTCACGCTGCATCTTCTGTTAATAGTCAAAGAAGGTCAAATTTGAAATTTGGCAAACAAAAACTCAAAATCTGGGAATCACCGAATGTGACTGCAGACAAAAATAAAAGAAACTCAGTTTTAGAATTTTACAGCGTGCTTCACAGAGGAGCCAAATAATAACTCTCAATCCGCTGTCCTAGTGTGGAATTAATGTTGGCGTGAGCTGAGTGAAGTCTAGCAGCAGTCAAATCAGAGCCTGCCTGTTAATAAACACATGTCAGCCATTGTTTTTATTGCAGGCCATTTGTCACACAGCTAAATGGTGTAATTAACTTCCTTGTTATATTGCACATGGCCTGAGATCAACAAGTTCTTGTCCATTACTTCCAGGGCCAGTTGCCGATCGTCTCCAACCTGCCAGCAGCCGCTGGTGGTTTCCAGCCTCCAACTGTCAACAACCAGTGCATCCATCGAGAGCGAAACTTTTTGAAAAGCTCGGTCCGTCCAGACACCGTAAGTGTTGGCTGATTTATAAAATGTTTACTTCTCGTAAAAATATATCTATTTGGATCGCTCTCTTATTAAAGCCAGATGTTGCGAGTTCCATTTGCCCCGATGGTGCAAATATGGAGCCATTTGTTTCTACTTCAATTTCTGGCATTCATTTTTTTCCATCTCTACACAAACCCAGTGATCAACAGTCGTGCACAGGTTTATTTTTTTCCGTTGATAAGCAGCTGTTTGAGAACAGCAACTAATATATACAGACAGACGTAAACTATACAACATGTCTGTTGTCTCGTTGTTTAAAGGTAATAACATAAATATTCCGCATTTCTCCCAGTGTTATTGTTGATTTAGTCCCTTCTTTGCACATTTTAAGTTCAGCTTATTAGTGATTTTCCATTTTTGTGCAATGTGTTTTGTTGCAATCCCCGTGTATTATTATATGATGATGCCATTCATGATGTTTAAACTTCAATATTTTCACAATTTTTCCATTATGTTTGCCATTAATCTCTTTTTTTCCACAGTGTAATTCCAAAAAGTAATGTTGACTATAAGAAAAAATGTATTACTCTTTAATCAAAACTGTATAAATATTAACATTTTGTAAACTAGTGCACTAGGACTCACACTATTCCACTAAACAAACTAATTTGTCAGGGAGGGACACTGTTAAAGAAATAGTTTGACATTTTGGAAAACTTTTTTGCTTTCTTGCAAAGAGTTAGACGAGAATGTTGAATACCATCCTCATGTCAGTACGGTAAATATGAAGCTACCACCAGTTAGCTTAGCTTAGCTTAGCACAAAGGCTGGAAATGGTGGTGGTGGTGGTGGGGGTGTGGGTGACAGCTAGCCTGGGTATGTCCAGAATTACAAGTAAGTACATCTGTTTACACAAGTCAGTGTGAAAATGACACATCTGCAGAAACTTCCTGGAGTCTGCCGACCCAACCTCACCGTGGCAACGAGACCGGCCAAGAAATCGCTGCCGGTTTTAAAGTAACTTGATGTTTTTACACTTTGTTTTTGAGAATCTCTGAGCTTAGAATAAAACCTGGTCATGATTGGTTTTGGCCGCACACTTCTTGCTGTGTATATCTGTAGATGTGTCAGACAAGTGGGGAAAAATAAATTAATCAATTGAATTTGACCTGCCAGACAAACAGCAGTGAAATAAAAAAATAACTGGTCAAAAAAAAAAAACAGGTGAACACTCCACCTGGTGTACCTGGTGGCTCCACTCATCCACCTTCTCCCAGCCTACAGCATTTCCAGCCCAACAAGAACAGACGGTGTGGGGAGCGATTTATTGGATTGGATCCCACCCAGCAGAGACTTATATGCTCAACCTATATGTCACAGATGGTAGGATTTCAGCGTGGTTGATATAGGAAATCCACTAAGGAGTATTGATCTTTCTAAGATCTGCTCTCTCTGCCTGATCTCCACAGGATCTGAACATCCACACAGACCCCGGGTGCAGGAGGGAGTGGAGCCGCTGGAATCTAAAGTCAAAGGTAATATGGAACATTTTCACAAAACGTCACCCAGATCCATCACTGTAGCACAATGACGGTTCGACCTATAGAACCGCTGATTACAGGTTTTTACAAATTTCATTCATGTTTTCAAATGGTTTTCGAATAAACTGAAGCACAACTGGGCCGATAGCATGACTTAGCATTAGCCGCCATGTCTGAACAGGAGAAGAGAAAATAATTCCACCTACAGCAGCTCAAACTGTAACCACCGAGAAAAATCCAAGGAAACGCACTGTTGACTCACTGTTTGCTTGCCAACGGATCTCTGGGGAGCTTAAGTCCAAAACCACAACAGTAATAATCAGTTTGCATCAAAGATGTCACCAACATGAAGAAACTGGCAGATTACTCCTTTAAGAGTTACACATGGGATATCTAGGTTCAGTGCCATTTGTTTTACCAACAGGCATTCTGCTGGCACTAGACAATACATCACCTGTTACACCTCAAAGTACCAAGTCAAAAGCAACTTGGTACCACATGTCTTCTAAAAACTCAATGCTTATACTGCATCGATGATGAGTGGTCATTTGAATTGGGTAAATCTTGGGTTTGCCATCCATTAAATCTTCTACCATGATGATTTATTTATCATAAACCATGTAATTACCAAATCCTGTGTACAAATATTGTCATATTCTGTACCTTTTCAAAGCGATATCCAATCTGTGTGGCTGTAAAAAAAAAAATATCCTGATCATTCTAATACTCATGTTAATAAATGCTTAATTTATGCGTACCACTGTTGTGTTGTCTTGATATGTATTCCTATGACATTCTGTTGACAGACAGATCAAGAAATGACTGATTTTGGTGTTGATCCCTAAATCAAACTTCCAACATTAAAGTATCCTTTTTGGTTGTTTTGTTTTTTGTTAGATAAAATAATGACATTTATGAAGATCTGAGTTCTAAATATTGAGCGTACGTGTGCCACAAGTCATCTGCTCATCTTTGGGTGCAGGTTTTGCAATCTCCAAGTGCCCTCTGGCTGAATCACTGCACAGATGTGACACCTGAGAGACTTCCTATATTTTTTTTTTCATTGCTTTTCTTTGATTTCCTGGACCGTTAGCCAGCGATCTGGTGTTCAATTGCACAAGCAGCAGGTTGATGGAACAAGTGCATAAAGCATACTAGCCCCCTCTCTCTCTCTCTCTCTCTCTCTCTTTCTCACTGTCTCTCCGTCTCCATCTTTCTCAGACAGTTTTAATCTCTGGTAAGACAGTCACGTCCAGATTTGTCATCTGCCGTGTAAACTCTGGTGGAAAGCGACCCCTCCGCCTGCGCCTCCAGTCCCCACAGCTCTGCTTCATTACTGCGCACGGTGGGAGAGCCAGAGCGCACGGTGTGGTAATCCCTGCTGGAAGGCATCACCATATACCATCATTAATGAAACGGAAGACACACACACACACACACACACACACACATATATAAATATATAAATATATATATGTAACCTACACACACATATGCATGTACACACCCACAGTCAGGATTGGCTGAAAGATGACTGGTTGCAGCAGCAGCAGCATCTTGTAGAACCGCAGCTAAAGGTTTAGATCTCTCTGCAGGAGATGTTATGTCGGCTCAGATTCATCCTCCGTCAGTTATGGGCATGGACTGCTCTTATTTGTTGTTGTTGATGTCATCTATACAGTATGTGGTATACTGCTGTGAGGTCTCATGCTGTTTGCTTATTTCTGTGTAATGATATCGCCCTTCTCAGAATCTGAAAAAAAATGATTTGGTTTCTTTTAAAAGCCTACAGGGATTTCAGTGGTGGAGCTCAACTTTGCATATTTTTTTGCATTTGTTGCAGAAAGTCTGCTCTTGATCCTCCTTTAACAGAAAGTGTAAGTCTACCGGTGGAGTGTAGTTCAACCTTACTAAACCAGTTATTCACAGGGGAACAAAAACAAACATTAAGGACATTCAGAGAAATTAAAGATAGTTTTGTGTTGCAGAAATACATGTTTTTGTTTATCTTGTTCTGTTCATCACCTCACAAGCCAACAGATTTATCTTGCAAACCCCTTGACCCTTGACCTACAGAATATGGGTTTTAGGCTGATCATTTTTGGATTTTATCAAACTATACTGCTATTAATTTATGCAAGGATTATTAAGCATTAATAATGGGATCACAGACGTTGACTAGTGAGGTATTTGTTTGGCGTACAACGTCAGTTCCCCTGTCGGGCCTTTATTATAATATGATGTGTAATAGTATAAAGACGATAACACATTTAATTTCTTATTATTATTATGTTGTTTTTGATGTTGCTATCAATCATTTGCTAGTAACTGTCTCTATTTGAATTATCAATATACATTACGTTTTGTATCATTCATTTACAGTAATAATAAACAATTATTAGAGGCTTCAGGCTGTTTTATGTAACCATTTCTCCAAAAGGTTTAGCGGTGATAAATAAAGAATGAAAATTAAAACTTTTCAAAGTTTCATTCTTTATGATTTGTCATTGATTAAGTCATTAAGTGCAATGTTAATTGACGAGCTTTCATTCATTCAGGCATGCAGTTTATGTGGGACACTCCGAGGGACCAGCAGAGGGCGCCAAAGATAATTAAATCTATTAAAAGAGCAGTTTGTCTTGTTTTGAAGATTTGTTTCGTTTTTTTGTGGAAACTCAGTGCTCCAACAGTTGATGTAGTGTTTTTGCAACACTGATATGATATTCCTTTCGTATGTCTGTTCTCCATTCTCACTTTATACTTTGGTAATTAATGCCTTTTTCTAATTTTTCTACAATTAAATATTCTTAAAATATTTCACCACATCTTTAGGACTTAAATCATGAAATTACTTACAAATAATTCAAATGCATTCATCATTGGAACCCTTATGGTTTTCTTTATGGTATTATTGCATAGCGGTATGTCTTTTTTGACATCATGGTAATTTAAGTTATATCTAACAGATCTACAAGGTCACAAAGACATACTCAACACAAACAAAGTCAAGCAGACAGTCTGAATCAAACATCAAGTGGTTAAAAAAAAAAAATGGAGAGAAAAAACCCCCAAACCTGCAGCTCGCTTCTGTCGTGACACCAGCACCGTCTTCTCCTCAATTTATGAGGCATCATGGTGTGTAATGAAGCGGAAAGGTCAGGGGGAATATGTTTTTATCCGCTCTAAACCAATAGGTCAGATTTCCACTTTCCACGCCACCACTCTGTGACTGCAGCTGGTGCCCTTTTTTGCTTTAAAACAATACATTCACCTTGGCCACTCATACATCATATCACCAATTCTCCATCTTATTGGCAATGTCACACAGACGGCTGGCAGATATTACAGAATAGATTTACTGCAAGGTTTCAGCCTCAGATATGATATAAATGGCGTGTAATGTAAGCCATACATTATGAATCCAATTTGTTTGGCCGGGATCAGAAAATAGGTCTCCTAGGATGAAGGTCACCCCGAGAACCGCTAGATGGCAGTGTGCTGGAGAATATAGATAGAATATGGAGCCGATTCCTCCACTGAGGCCAGTTTGAATGGATCATTTATGGATCATTTTCTAACAAAGATATCCATTAAAAATGAACAGCAGCCTTTATTCTTCAAATTATGAATCCTATTTTAGAAGAACATCAATGCAAAACAATATTTTCCATCAATATATAATTGAAATATTATAGAAATACCATAAAAAATGGCAAATACCCTGATGTATGAATGTAAATATAACAATATGAAGAACACCAACTGTTAGAATGCAAATTCAAAACTTGTAAACTGTAATATTGTTAAGTGTTCATGTTATTTTAATCCCACATTTTATATATTAGCTTTGGGAGGGGGCAAAATATAGAGATATACAATAAGGTGTGGACACACTTAATAGATCTACTACTACAATTCACATGTCGAGTAACCAGCTTTCTGACCAGTATCAACAACAATATTTGATCACAAGCTCTGCAGGGCTATTGCATTGGACTCCATTAGACTGCACAGCTGGTAAAAATATCGAGTGTTTTATTTTATTTTTTTCGTGCTTCAGGCCTTTCCTGCAAGGTTGTATGTATCTTAAACGACTGTCACCACAATAACAGGTTCACTCCCGGCCACAGATCCAACACATTACTTTTGTTTTTCCAAAAACAAGAGTGTCCAAACAGCCGGGCTGCCACTGACAATTATTGCAACTATCAGTTTACCTGTCAACATGCCATTGTCATAATTAGCATGGTAATTATAAAGTTTCCGCAAAAAAAACTGTTTAGTGAAGTTACATTGACCTTTAAACCCCCAAAATCAATTCGCTCATCCTTGAGTACATGTCAATATTTTTTAAAACATTAGAAAGAAATGTGCTTATGGCGTTCCCAAGATAGAAAAGGAATTAAGCAGACATGAGGTCACAGTGACGTTGACCTTTGACCACCAAAATATACACCGAGTTCCAAATCGCATATTTTTTCTTTCTACTTTTACTGCATCTGCCATTAAAAAGTAGTACTGTTGCATGCAGTAGGCCTTTAATTGGGAAACACTACCTATAGCCATGACATTGCACCTTGAAATTTGTTATGTTTCTGAGATATGGCCTTCACAAGCGTAGAACGGATGGACGGACAAAAGAAGCCAAAAGTGACACCAATAGTCAAAAAACAAAAGTATTCAATTTACAATACAATTAAATAAAGTGGAGAAAACTGCTCACATTTAAAAGATGGATTGCCATTTTTTTGTTTGATTAATAACTCAAAGGATTAATCAACTATCAGCATTAATTGTTTCAGCACTTACTTCCATACAGCATCATGCTGATACTGTGGTGCGGGCTTAAGGAGGAGCTGCACATACACTTAAAGAGCACAACTACAACTTAATCCATCATAGCGTGAGCGCCTCGGTGCGCCCAGATGGCCGAGGAAATGTGTTCACAAACTTTGCGTTTCAGAACAGATGGGTTTTTGCCTCAAGGACACGACGTGTTTAAAGAACACAACGTGTTTAAAGAACACAACGTGTTTAAAGAACACAGAGCCAAACAGTAGGAACAAGGTGTTATGTGAGGAAGTGCTGATTCTAGGAAAGGCACAGGTCGGGGATATGAGGACGGAGTACGCGTCATGCTCTCTTCCTTCAGAGGAAAACACTACAGTAGATAACACACTTGATTAAAAAAGCAGATATCCATGCCTCTTAACTGCATCAGATAAACATCAGCAATGTGGAGTGCAATGTACAGCACAGCCAAGAGGTCATTTCAATGTCACGGGTTATGAGATTACTGGAACTGCGTGATTACTTTCTCTGCTCTTCTGTGACGATGTCGACATGATCTAATAAGGAAACAAAAGCTTTTGTTTTGTGGCTACAAAATGCTGATAAACCGCTGAAAAATATTTTGGTTTCCAACGCCGCTTATCAATGTGTCCTCATATTTTTTATAAATGTTGTACATTTTTTATCTATTTTGTTAAATATATGATGTAGAACAACTGGTCACTGTGTAAAAAAAAAGGTCTTTAAGTACTCCGCCTAAAGATACGAGGCCTGATTTTGTGATGATGACATGATGGACAATAGAACTTTGCAATAGTAAAAGGCACATGGTTGTGTGGCATAATTGAAATAAGACGAGCAGTCTTCGGTCAGTTTAATGACATAGCAAGTTCACCCCGTTTGGAGGGTCGATTGAGATGAAGGGTCTTTGTAGATTACATACTTGGAGTTCAAAGGGTACCCTTTGCATACGGGAGCTGCTAAACATGCTTTAATGTAATGGCTTCGGGCAGAAATCTCGTTATGCAATCTCGATAACATCCACGTTGTTGAAACCAGCTAAATATTCAGCCATGACGTTGAAAATCTTTTGGATAGCACTAAGCTGCTCGTCATGTACTCCGACACATTGACAACACGTCCTCACTACAAAAACTTATTGTCCCCATTAGTCACGAAAACATGGGGAAAAAAAGGGTTCATGTTGAAAAATACCAAAGTTACCCTTTAAGTATCAAAATTAAAAAACATCCAGAGTCAGTGAAAAACAAGGTGAGAAATGTACTAGCAAACAAAACCATGTATGGACCCAGAAAGGGAAAAAGAGTGTAAGTTATAGAATGACAGCAGAACAATGTGAAGAACCCCTCACAGCAATTACAAACATCTGTAATGCCCCAAGTCCCCAAAAAATCTGTGTTTTCTGATACTCTGCAGCAGTCTCTCTCTGTGATTTTGTCTTATTCTCTTTCTGTCTGTCTCCCTGAATTACATTAAACATCCATAGCACAATTATTTAAATATTAGAATATTAGATGTTTGCTAAAAACTCACAAATACACTTTTCAAACTATTTTTGGCTGAACCAGGATTTTAAGCACTAGCCTACCTAACTACTATTCGAACAAAAGCGGAGCTGCAAATTTGAATGCAAAAATGTATTTGAATCTCTGTAAACGGATTTTGCATTCATTTGCAGACACATAACACATGCAGCAGGAGAAGATTTTGGCCTTGCAAGTGTTCAGGTTTCTGTTTCTAGTTTGAATACTGTTCACAAATCATGTCTGAGAAAGTAAACAGTCCGTGTGGAGAGCAAAGTAGGCGCAACGGATTGGGCAAAATGAAATCTCAGATCCCACTGGCTACCCGATGGAGAGGACTTAGCTTTTAATTGCTTTAGAATTTTCTCATTAACCGGCTACCTGTAAAACAATCAGGTTGTACAAGCTCCACATTTACCGGCTCTGTCTATGGTTTGTGCTTTTATTAAGAAATGTATAAAATAAATGAATCTATTAAATGTAAAAAAAAAAAAGAATTAAAAAAAACTGTATTTTTTATTTATTTACAATGAATAAGAGCAAGTAAATAGTTACCATGTAAGTGCTCACATTGGAGAAACTGAAGCCAAATAACATTTTCAGTTGCACTAAAAAAACAAATACTAAATCCCTATAGATAATACAGAAACAAAATCGTATTTTTATTATTCAAACAATAAGAGCAAAAGCGCAACAGATATTTAAGATGTTCTGCTTTAACGCATTTCCTCTTGAAACCAGTACTGAAGGTAACCCTGCAGTCCTAAAAAAACATTCACATTCCCTCGCATATTCACACGAGTGACTTTACCGGATTTCTAAAGAACACAACTCATGTTTTGCAGAAACTCCCTGTACTCTGAAACACAGCGATCCAGATGCCTGACATGCCAAACTTCACCCTCGAGGCCAGATACACACAGGTGCACCCACTAAACACACAAAACCCAACAGAGATGCAGGTAAACACATATGTAGAGACAACTACATTTACACAACCCGTATAGGATTCTTCAACAATGCTTTATTTGTTGTGGAGAGAATGAACTGGGATGATGAAATCCCAGCTCATTCAGCGGCAGTTCACTCTCCACTGGGAGATTTTAAGATGATTTGTTTATACAGACGAGGTGAGAGGTCACACCGTTCGGTCCTGCAGCTGAATTACACTCAAAGACACTCGTGGGGATGCTAATGACACCATGATATAACCTAAAGCTGGGTATTTTTGGAAGGCGTACGTAATTAGGTAACAGGGGAGAAGAGTGAGGAAGGTCCCTGAACATAAGTGCAGTTCAGCAGGCCGTCTGAGGTGGAGCAGATTAATTTATGTGAACTCGGAAGCCCATCCAGGCTCTGACCTCATCAGTGCCTGCAATGCCTATAGATCACCACAGAGGAAACTGTGGAGCGACAGTTATTAACTCATGCCACTCTGCCATGAAAAATTAAAAAAACTGCAGCAAGACATGGCAGCTCACTTGCATTCATAATAAAATAATTTATAATCGCAGCAGACACTCTAAAAATACCATATAGTATTAGTAAACAGCAGATGAGCATCAGTAGGTGAATACCAACAATGAATCAGAGTGTCGCATCAGCAGAAACCCCAGCAGCTGAGCAGTTAATACGTTTATGATAATGATGGCAAACAAGCTATTTCCAGTGTTTCTAAAATGATAATTCAGCTGAATCAACAAAAACTGAACATTATAACCTTTATGATAAGCATTTGCATGACTGTTGTATTATACTACATTAGTTTTAGCTAAATATTCCTTATGCACTGGCAAAAATATGCACACCCCCCTGCACAGGGTTTGCAGTGAGCCAACAGCAAACCCCCAAAACAATTGTAGCTTTCTGCAGAAGGATATAATGTAACCAATTCAGCCCATAACACACAACAAAATGGCCCCCAAACAACAACAGTAGTAATAATTAAACATGATTCATATTGACCCCAAAGTTAATAAGCAGTAAAGCATCACAATGCATCCACCAAACAGAAAGCAAAAGCCACAAGTTTATGAATAGCACGTAAAGAAAAAAAGAAGGCACGTGCAAGATGCAAGATTGTAAGAAAGCAGCAGAGCAGAAAGCAACAGCCAACAGCCAGCAGCCTGCAAGACAGTGAGCACAGCAAGAAACAGACAGGCAGGCAGGCAGGCATGCACGCACACGCACACACACACACACACACACACACACACACACACACACACACACACACACACACACACACACACACACACACACACACACACACACACACACACACACACACACACACTGTACAGAGACATTGAGTCATAATGTGGAAGGAAACACAAGCAGCAAGAACCTACTTGGTGATGTGTCTCAGGGAAGCTTGAAGTATTTGCAGGCCGCAGCTGATCATCTGACTCTGGGGGGGGGACACACCAGGAGAAACAGCTGATGGCACCAAACACATTTGTTTGTTTATTTCCTCTGCAAAGTCATTCTGAAGCGACATTATGAGTGTAAACAGAGGGGGATTGGTTATGAGATGTCCATTGAGCAGCAGCATTATAGCAGCTAAAGATTACAGACATGTTTAAGCATTGTTAGCATTGTTTTAGCAGCTTTGCAGACCTAAACAGAGGGCAAGGGCACTGCTGGTTCAAAAAGGCCGCCATGCTGCAACAGGGTACGTTAATTATATGCCACAGCAGGTGAAGACTGTCACGTGACAGTGTGGCGCCATACCTGGATTAACTGGGAGCTGTAAACTCAATTTAAAGGGAAATTCACCCTAATCCTAATTTTTTATTTTTTTTAACAAGGCCTTGCTTTATTGTTTGTGATGTTTGCTGGTGATTTATTATGTATGTGTATATATATTGACAACATAACAGTAAAGATTAAAATAATCAGAATCAGAATCAGCTTTATTGGCCATGTATGCGTAAACATATAAGGAATTTGACTCCGGTTTCTTACGCTCACTAATACAAAGAGATCCAAGAGGATCAAAGGGTAGACATTTAACCATTAAGTCAAAAAAGGAGTATTTGACTAACGGGTGGGTTCAGGATGCATGATTTCCTGAACCCACCGACAACCTTTGTTTCAAATGCTTGTAAAACATTTTGTAAGTAACTGGTTTAAAGTCAAAGACCTGAAACCCATCCTTTTCCCTCATTCAGGTTTTTCAGGGTGTGTGACACATTTGTGTGAGAGAGACACTGGCATGCTGGAGATGTTGTAAGCAAGACACCATATTAACCATTTCAGTCTACTCAATATGTCTATTAAACTGCCTAATTGTTACAAGAGTACGCTCCAATTTATTTTAACAAACATTTCAATTAACTTATGTCAATAACTCTTTTAATAATAGATAAAACCACAAAACAGATAATGTCTTTTTACAAATTTCTTTAAATTATGAAAACTGGCAATCAGTAAATCAGCTACATCTTTTACTGACTTGATTTTCCACATGTATGTGAGAAATTTAAATAAGCTTAATAACAATTACATAATGTAGCAGATTTTGAAAACATATAAGGATTTATAATTTTGACATCTTCAATCTGATGTGAACCACCATCCTCGACATTACAGCACCGCACAGCCAAATGTATTATTCTATTTAATTAGTTTGTAACATATTGCAGAAATGCTGCTTTAAAGAAAATGCTGAAAGCGCCCCAGTTTCTTTCCCCAGTATCTGAAAACACTGTCCCAGTTTGGCAAACGACATCAGCAAATGTGGGACAGTGCTCCAACGCTGATGAGTCAAATTAATTTGCCCGTAAACTTCCACTGAACACATGCCAACCAGTCTCTCTTTGATTTTTAACCAACGCCTGTGCAATGATGAAATAAATGTGTGTCTAGTGACAAAATGGGGGTGTGGCAAGATTTTGGGTTCCATTACATCCAAAGCAAAGCAAGGTAATGCTTTTGTTAACGGCCTACTGTTGCGAAACCCACCCTACATATATTGTTAATATCAGATTTGTCTTCAGTCCCTGAGACTTAAAAGGTGGAGCTTCTCTACAGTCTCACCCATTTGTTCAACAGTGTGGTGCCAATATCTTGACAGACTCAGTAGACAATGTATTGCAACAGGAAGCAATTTTCTATTTCGAATAAAATGATGATATGTATAAATTCCAGTCCATACACACAAAAGCACAGATGTCTATATCACACTAGAAAAACATATTTTCAATGTAAGACAACATGTAATGGATGTAATTGTAACTGCATAGTCCCGATGCATTGTTATAATTAAAGTATTTGACGTTTCGTTTTATAGTCAGTCAGTATTGGGAGAATATAGACCGTGGGTGTTGTGGTGATTTTGGTGACCCACTTTCAGATGTGAGTGCAAAGACGATTCGTTGCTGAGCTGATGCTCTGCTCTGAGGAGCTAATAAAGAACACGGTTGAACGGGTTGAACTGGAAACTCCGACTCGCTGAGTTTTCGTTAGAGGAAACATTTCTATAGCTTGCCACAGTATTGTGGGTCTCCCTTGCTTGTGAAATTCAAAAGTTCTTATCTATGTCAATTTCAATGTGGCAAAACTTTTATCCAGATAATTTATTGAACGGTTTTGCTGACGATGAGGTAATCTATCCTATCTGAAGAGAATGTCACAAGCAAAACGATTTCTCCATGTTTGAATCAGGAGATGTTTGACCCTGTGTTTGATCATGGGTAAATGTGCTGAAAGTCCAAGTCAAGCTGCAATATCATCAGAACACATCATCAGCCCACCATCCAAAGGACAGTCTGCATATCAGTGGTGAAATAGTTCAACCTGCAACCAATTCTGGAGGAAGCATCATAGTCTGGGCTCCAGGTATGCACGCATGCGGTCGCCTGCAGCCCTGTAGTTGGTATCTAGGTGAAAGTTCAATCGGGCTGCATGAAAAGGGTTCACCGCACCTATTTGTCTTGATGAAGAAATAGCTCCAACCTGTATTGGGTGATAAGGCAGTCGTTACAACACTAATTTTAAAGATCTGGAAACGGCTAAGGATTGTGCAACAAAGTGGCAAAGCCAGTCATTCAAAACTGACTTGGTATGATATAATCTATACCTCTTATCTATTTCTGCAGAACTGTATTTTGGAGGCAATAATGAATTGAAAAAATGATGAAAGAATGCTGCTTAAATATTAATGCATCTGTTCCAATAATATCAATGCAATCATTTCAATGAAAAAGAAAACTGACAGGGTGCTTTTTCGTTGGATACTTAAAGTACATCAGACATACTTTGAATCATTACTTTTAAAGGAGTTGGCTACTCTAAAGGATCTGAACACTTCTTCCTCCACTGCTAAAGTGAAATATAATTCATTTTACAGATTGAAATAGAGCTGACAATAATCAGATAGTTGGGTGAGAGGGAACTGGAAACTATATTGATATATTTTTTTATTTCAACAAGCAAATCTATGATGTCATATTGGGCTTTTAGAAAAAAAAGATGAATGATTTTCACAACTGTCTGACATTTTAGAGATTTATAAGATGATTCAAGGGAAATAAACATTAGGTGCAGCCCTAGATTGATTTCCTGATTGTTTTGAAAGGAAATGAGCTGAAAAGGCCTCACTGAACATTACAAAACTGAACTGACTGATGTAATGTTATTGTCAAATTATCTGTAAATAATTTTAATTTGTGTTTTGTTATAAATTATTCTATTATACAGTACCAGTCAAAAGTTTGGACACACCTTCTCATTCAACTACTTTGAAGAATCTAAAATCTAAAACATATTCTGGTTTATTGAGCATTTGTTTGTTTACCACATAATTCCATATGTGTTCCTTCATAGTTGGGATGTCTTCAATATTAATCTACAATGTCTGTCATCATGCTGACCAGCCCCCCCCCCCCCATGTGGATACACTGTACATTTTTATTTTTTAATCTATTTTATTTTTATTGTATACTATGTTGTATTTATTATCTGTTTCTGTAGTTGAGCTGCTGCAACCCCCGAATTTCCCCCCATGTGGATCAATAAAGGAATATAATAATAATGTAGAAAAAAATAAAAATAAAGAAAAAAACATTGAATGAGAAGGTGTGTCCAAACTTTTGACTGGTACTGTATATTAATTATTAATTAATCAATTTGCACTCAACATATTCTCAAAGCCACTATTATGGCCCGGTGTGTGAAGGAGAGGTACCGCAGGTCCTTCATTCCTGCTGCTGTCAGGTTGCACAACCAACTCTGCTCCCAGCAGACCACATGACACTAAAAACCTGTGCAATACATTACACATTACACTGTGCAATAATAGTTAAAACAGTTAAAATAGTTGGGGGTTTTTTCTGTCTGTTTTTTTTTTTTATTGCTTATTTATAATACTTGTTTCATTTTTTATTTTTTTATCTTGTCTTCTTCTACTATGTCTCTTGTGTGCACTTTACTCTATGCTGCTGTAAGCCTGCAAATTTCCCCGCTGCGGGACTAATAAAGGATTATCTTAACACATATTTAAATCAAATGCTTTTTGAATGAATGGATCATATAAAATTGACTACAATGTGTGCATTTATGTGCAATAATAGTTAAAATAGTTTTTTTCTGCCTGTAAATATTATATTTCAGTTGTTGTGTTTTTCTACTGTTTTTGTTGCTTATTTATAATACTTGTTTTTTCTTTTATTTTTATTTTTCATTTTTTTACTTTTATCTTGTCTTTCTTTGCTATGTCTCTTGTGTGCACTATCCTCTATGCTGCTGTAAACCTGCAAATTTCCCCGCTGCGGGACTAATAAAGGATTATCTTATCTTATCTTATCTCTTATCTTATCTTATCATATCCCATATTTAAATCAAATGCTTTTTGAATGAATGGATCATATAAAATTGACTACAATGTGTGCATTTATTTCTCAAAAACTGAGTAGAAAAAAAAACAAACATGACAATAAAAACCTGTGCAATACATTACACATTACACTGTGCAATAATAGTTAAAAAAGTTAAAATAGTTGGGTTTTTTTTCTGTCTGTAAATATAATATTTCAGTTATTGTTGTTTTTTTCTACTGTTTTTTTTTATTGCTTATTTATAATACTAATATATATATATATTTTTTTTATCTTGTCTTCTTCTACTATGTCTCTTGTGTGCACTATCCTCTATGCTGCTGTAAGCCTGCAAATTTCCCCGCTGCGGGACTAATAAAGGATTATCTTATCTTATCTTATCTTATCTTAACACATATTTAAATCAAATGCAAAATATAAAACATATTCTGGTTTGTTGAGCATTTGTTTGTTTACCACACAATTCCATAATGTGTTCCTTCATAGTTTGGATGTCTTCAATATTAATCTACAATGTAGAAAAAAATAAAAATAAAAATAAAGAAAAACCATTGAATGAGAAGGTGTGTCCAAACTTTTGACTGGTACTGTACTATGAATATTGCAAATAACAAACAAAAAGGCTTGAATGTATATTTAATAATATTTGTGACTAATGTGACATAAACCTGGCTCTTTTGTTATTGCCCTATTTGTATACTGCATCTATAGTATGTCCTGTTGTCATACAAAATATATTTTAATTAATAATATTATATATATATATTACCAGTCAAAAGTTTGGACACACCTTCTCATTCAACTACTTTGAAGAATCTAAAATATAAAACATATTCTGGTTTGTTGAGCATTTGTTTGTTTACCACACAATTCCATATGTGTTCCTTCATAGTTTGGATGTCTTCAATATTAATCTACAATGTCTGTCATCATGCTGACCAGCCCCCCCCCCATGTGGATATACTGTACATTTTAGTTATTATTCTATTTTATTTTTATTGTATAATATGTTGTATTTATTATCTGTTTCTGTAGTTGAGCTGCTGCAACTCCCGAATTTCCCCCCATGGGGATCAATAAAAGGAATATAATAATAATGTAGAATTTTTTTTTAAAATAAAGAAAAAACATTGAATGAGAAGGTGTGTCCAAACTTTTGACTGGTACTGTACTATGAATATTGCAAATAACAAACAAAAATGCTTGAATGTATATTTAATAATATTTGTGACTAATGTGACTTTTGTTATTGCTCTATTTGTATACTGCATCTATAGTATGTCCTGTTGTCATACAAAATATATTTTAATTAATAATATTATATATATATATTACCAGTCAAAAGTTTGGACACACCTTCTCATTCAACTACTTTGAAGAATCTAAAATCTAAAACAAGGAATATAATAATAATAATAAAAATAAAGAAAAAACATTGAATGAGAAGGTGTGTCCAAACTTTTGACTTTTTTTTTATTATTTATTATTAATTAATCAATTTGCACTCAACATATTCTCAAAGCCACTATTATGTCAGAGGAAAATTAATTTTAAAATGTAATAAAGGATTATCTTATCTTTGTATAGTATGTGTATTTATTGTCTGTGTAGTTGTATAGTATGTGTATTTATTGTCTGTGTAGTTGTATAGTATGTGTATTTATTGTCTGTGTAGTTGTATAGTATGTGTATTTATTGTCTGTGTAGTTGTATAGTATGTGTATTTATTTGTCTGTGTAGTTGTATAGTATGTGTATTTATTCTCTGTGTCTGTGTAGTTGAGCTGCTGCAACACTAATTTCCCCATGGGGATCAATAAAGGAATATAATAATAATAAATACTTGTTTTATTTTATTTTCTATTTTTTATCTTGTCTTCTTCTGCTATGTCTCTTGTATGCACTTTACTCTATGCTGCTGTAAGCCTAAATTTCCCCGTGTCGGGACTAATAAAGGATTATCTTATCTTATCTTATCTTAACACATATTTAAATCAAATGCTTTTTGAATGAATGGATCATATAAAATTGACTACAATGTGTTGCATTTATTTCTCAAAAACTGAGTAGAAAAAAACAACCCAAAAAACATGACAATAAAAACCTGTGTAATACATTACACATTACACTGTGCAATAATAGTTAAAAAAGTTAAAATAGTGTATGTGTAGTTGTAGCCTATAGTATGTGTATTTATTGTCTGTGTAGTTGTATAGTATGTGTATTTATTGTCTGTGTAGTTGTATAGTATGTGTATTTATTGTCTGTGTGAGCTGCTGCAACACTTGAATTTCAATAAATAAAGGAATATAATAATAATAATCTTATCTTATATCAGAGTAGAAAAAAAAAAAAAAAAAAAAAAAAAAAAAAAAACCCGGCGGCGCTAGGACCCGGAGTCCCCTCCCGCAGGAGGAGGGCGTCGGCTCGCTCCCCGCCGCTCGAGAGAGAGGAAGGTGTTCGCGACCGGAGAGCTGCTCGCGCGCAAACACCCCAAAAAGGTTCAGACAGCAGCGCGAGCGATGCGAGACGAGGGTCGCGAGGAAGCAGACTAAGAGCGAGAGACCAGAAACGCGAGGATGTCGGTTCTAGCCCTGCAAGAGTACGAGTTCGAGAGGCAGTTCAACGAGGACGAGGCCCTCCGATGGATGCAGGACAACTGGTAAGGCTGCACGCGAGCGGCTCGAGACGGCGCCTCGCTGCAGAATGCGTGAGCTCGCGCAGGCCTTAATTGGATTCTTCACAGGATTTTTGTTCTTGATTTCCCGAGATTTACCTTCTCCGTGCACGAGTTACCGCGATACTACAGCAGCCTGAGCCGATCCCTCTCAAAGCCAGCTCTCTGTGCTTCAGAGTTGATATTAATACTTTGTTTTTTTGCAAACTGATGGTTACTGTGTGTGTATATATATATATATATATATGTGTAAAGACTACAGATCAAATAATTATTATATTATATTCCTTTATTTGATCTGTAGTCATTAAATTCAAGTGTTGCAGCAGCTCAACTATATATGTATATATATGTATATACAGTAACCATCAGTTTGCAAAAAACAAAAGATTAATATATATATTAAAGATATATTAAAGATATATTAAAGACTACAGATCAAATAATTATTATATTATATTCCTTTATTGAAATTCAAGTGTTGCAGCAGCTCAACTATATATATATATATATATATATATATATATATATATATATATATATATATACAGTAACCATCAGTTTGCAAAAAACAAAAGATTAATATCAAGTTATATATATTAAAGATATATTAAAGATATATTAAAGACTACAGATCAAATAATTATTATATTATATTCCTTTATTGAAATTCAAGTGTTGCAGCAGCTCAACTACACAGACACAGACAATAAATACACATACTATACAACTACACAGACAATAAATACACATACTATACAACTACACAGACAATAAATACACATACTATACAACAAAATAAAACAAAATAGAACAGGAATAAAAATAGAGAGGAAAAATGAGAAGTTGCTGCATGTTATTGTGAGATCACCATCTATTCTGAGCAATTTAATTTCAGCTCTGCATGAGAGAAAACTGTGAAGGCCTGAAACCAACACTTGTTTTTCATTATCGATCCATCTTGTTAGACTATGAATAATATATCAGGATATAAGAGAATAAGGGCCATCACAAGCTCCCGGGCGCTTTATTTCCCCAACCAGGAGTCCAGAACCTAAAGATATTTTCTTTGTAATGAAACTTAGATAAACAGAAACTGAAACAGTTAACCAAAAACTTAAAAAATGTTGGCAATTCTCCCATCAATCATCAGATCTATTCATAGACCTGGTTAAGAAATGAAAGTGGTTTTCCGGTAAAAGAAGGAACAGAGAACACTGAAAAAGTTATGACTGATTTAAATATACTAACAAAGTAGCTTGCAGCCTATTTCATGAAACCTTGTAATGACTGAGGACTGTGACTTAAAATGAAACTATTTCTTGTACATGTTTGCCGAGGGCAGAATCGCCCACGCAACGTGGCTCCTTGGATTTAAGTAAATATCGCTTCCTGGTTCGCTCGCATCGATGAATTTTCATATGTAGGTCATGTGCTGGTCCATTCCAACCGTCCTTCGCATGAACTCGCTGAAGGGTCATTATTGTCCTAGTCGGTGCCAGGTTGAGCCAAGAAACGGTCGTAAGCCAAACAAAAATGAGTCATGCGTTAAGTTTGCATAGGCTTCATTAGGCATTCAGTGGCACTGGGTTTGTGGAAAGCTGCACACGGTGAGCAGCAGGCATTCATCTGGCTTCTTCTATCATCTGCTAAAAAGAGTCACACATACACATTCAATATTCACATACATTTGGATTTAAGTTTAGTCCTTGCAGACAGTTTTAGAAGAGTTTTGTTCTTATTCATTGAAATGAAATCTGTGTTGGTGTGTGTGTGTGAGAGAGAGAGAGAGAGAGAGAGAGAGAGAGTGGAAGCATGGGAGCAGTGTGTAGGAGCTGTCCATACCCTGGTACTGACAACCGACCAATAGCGTTAATCTTCTGATGTCGGCTGACAGAGCGCTAGCCAATCACGTTGCAGCTGATCTGTGCTGACTCTTCTGCACTGCTCCTTTTGGTGGAGGATGTCAGACTGGGCCCCCAGTGCACATGGCTGAAAGAGGCAACAGCTGCAGAAAATGGGATTTGATGGGTTGTTTATTACATTCTGAATGTTCAGGGAGAGACTGACTAGATGTGGCGTGTTTTTATGTCTTAAGGGTGAGACGGAGAAAGAAAAGAGTGAGCTAGTTTGAAGGCAAGCGTCATGGGTACATAGAAAAACAGGAAGCTGTTTTATGACGGTTAGTTCACTTGCAAACCAACTGCAAAGCTTTTTCACCATTCAGTGACTCAAATCACAGACTTGCACAACACACATTTGTTTTTTTTATTTAGCCTGGGGCAAGGCACCTTCATCAAACATCTACTACCGTCTGGAAATAACATCAACTAAGCCAAGTCAAAATTCCAGTTAGATTAGTTTTCGGCAGACAAAGGGTTGTGTGTTCATATGTAATTGTCTCAGACTCTGTCCATGAATTCCAAGTTCTGGCTCAACTTTTGTTATGTATTTTGATCAAGAAAAGTAAAATAAAAATAAGCCTATTTTCAGCAGATTGAGGCTGCCGTAAAAAGTTGTTTGTAATAAATGGCAACATACTATTTTATTGATATTTCCAATTGAGTGTAAATTCTTGTCCATCAAAATGTAAACACCATACAAGTGCACTGATGCGGGTCACAGTTCAGTAGGTCTAAACTACTGTTGCACTGCATTCAGGTGTCTTACCTTTTGACTGCTATGACATCACTGTTTTGGGTGTGGCCAGCATTGCAACATGATTTTTTAAGTCTGAACCAGTTTCGACAAATTCAGTATTGAAAGTGAACAATTAACGTCTCCTTAGATCTGATTTTAAAAAGAAAAAAAAAAAAAAAAAAGAGACAGATATGCAGACGGTTGCAGGATTTATCTGAAGCACAAAAACCTAATTTGTCGCTACGGAGACGGAGCTGAGGATCTCTCTTGATAAATGATGATCAAGAAAACTATGCAGACCTCAAAGGTAAGATATATATATATATATATATATATATATATATATATATATATATATATATATAGTTTCAATATTGCATTCCATTTAATGCAGCCATTGCTTCTGTAGTTGTTTCAAGTTGGTCATGAAATCAGTTAAAAAAGGGAGAAGCATTATTTGTGCACTTAAAAGAGTGAGAGAATCAGCATACAATCGGATGCACTAGACTGTTGGTGTTCAGGAGAAGTGATGTTGACGACTAGTTTCCTCTTTCTGTCCAGCAGTTTTAACTTAATGTGACAGTTTGGACTCAATTTGCTTTACACTGCATTATATTCTTTGCAGTGCGCCTGTTACAGGTACATGCTTATCTCATAGTGTTGATGGAATGATACGGTGTTCGGACCTGGTGATAACACAAGCCAACTAGTGGCTGATTTGGGTAGATTATCCATTTTCTCATTAGTATCAGAGCCAGATGGTAGCTAGCTGAATTTAGCTGCAGACTGCTACTCTTGCTACGCTCAAACAGATATTGAAGAAAAACATCTTTTCTCTTTTTTTAATGAGCAGGAAATCATTTAGCTTCGTTTGGAAGAAGTCCATCTCTTATTATTCTGTTGATGGGTGCTGTCACTTTTCATCACCATTAGGGCTGATGCATACATACATACATACATACATACATACATACATACATACATACATACATACATACATACATACATACATACATACATACATGCATACATACATACATACATACATACATACATACATGCAAATACATACATGCAAAGTGAGATGTTTGTTTTCTGTTCAGGCTAAGTCCTTAGCTAAGTTATGTAAAGCATGCCTTTCAAAACAGGAACGGTGAGACATCTTAAGACACTATGAATATATATATATATATACACACACACTGTGCATCATTGTTCTGCAGGGATGAATGGAGACTGGTACATTGATCCGATGTGTTCCCTGGAAACTGGCAGCAGAAAGCTCAGCATTGTGAAGTAAGGATGATTAAGCAGCCAGTTGTCAGAAGAAGAGGAAGAGGAAGGAGTGGACATGGACCTAGATGTCATTGTTTAGCAACAACATGAGCGCCATCCTCTTTACCTCCTATAACCAGCATCATGAAAGTACCAGAGACACTTCAGGTAGTGTAGGAGCAGGACGATGGATTGGATGTGGATTTGAAAGACATGCATGTAGTGCAAACCTTTTTTGAATTTGCTGCACAAACGACATGGTAGGGGGAATATGGGCAGCCAACTCAAAGTCATCAGCAATTGTAATAGACGTGCTGGAAATGTGATAGCGTAGACCCAATAACACGGTCGCTTCTGCAAAAAATGGACATCAGATATTGCTATCGTCAATGCTTTCCTATTATCAGGATTGTCAGCAGCTTCACTTAACACCTGGGACCTGAGAAAGTGCAAAGAGAAGTCCGGTACATTTTGGAGTGAACCTGGCATATCAGCTGGGTGATATTAACTTGGCATTTCACTTTTTACAATAACATTTTTTTTTTTTTTTTTTTTTTGAATCTAGTGATGTCATTTAGCCAGTACACATTTTCTGTCCAAATCTATTGGACTGCATGCTTTTACTTGTGTCACAGTTCATTAGTAGGAACTGCATTTTCAAAGTGGTTTAATTTTCAATGATATACTACAGTGTAATTTTAAATATGTGATCTTAAATTAAACTATAAACGTTGCTGTATGTCATTATTGAAATAAACTGGTGAAATATAGTGCAGTGGGCATTTTCCCAGACATATTCTTTGATAATATTTGGACTGTAGCCATTAGAGATAAAACATCTGGTATCAAAAGCTCAACTGCTTGAGCAGCATATAATATATATAATTGAAAGCATATCGTTTAACAGGCTGATGGCTCAGTGTTTGAGTGGTGAAAAAAATTGAAAATTATCAAATTAAAATGATCCAATATCAGACGTTTATGTAATATAGTATTTATGATTTTGTATGTTGATCAGTGTGAGCTTTTGCATTATGTAGATGCAGTTTGGGATTAAGTATTTTCCCTTTATAGTAATGCATTTGTTGTGATTCTGATTCATGATGGTAAAATCTGCTGTTATGTATCAGGATTATGTTTGCAGCGTGGCGTTAGCATCCAAAACAGAGCTGTTACCGTCTGTTACATACACATCTTCAACCTGCTGACTCACTCTGGGCTCACACAGACGTCATCCTTTCCCCATTACCATGCAGGTTGCTTTGAATCTGCATTCTCTGCTTTTGAAAAAGCAAAAGGGTCTCTGATGTATTTGCCCTGGACTGATAATAATGGATGCAGAGCCTGAGATGAAGAAAATGCTGCAGTGAGAATGAACAGTGAGATCCTTGTTGTGGTCTGTTCTCTGTATCCTCCACGTTGATGTCTATTACCACGGTTTATATGATTCTGCTGAGGGATGTATAGCAACGTTGGTCACAAGTATCACAGCTCATTTCGAAGTTCAGGTTCCGATTGGTTCTTGATGAGATGAGGAGATACAGTAAGCCTCTTCCTGACAAGTCTCATGTTGCTTATCCAGTCCAAGAGCTGTCCATCCTATTGTTCCAGAGCACTGGAGCCCGGCTGTTGGATTGATGAGACCAGTAAATATACACCCGCCTTACATTTGGCATCGGGGTATCATTTCAGTGGTCAGTGGGTTTCCTTCCTTCTCTTGTTAAAGATTCAGTCGAGTCTTTTTGTAATTGGAGCTGTTTTAATATCTGAAGAATGAGTTGGTGATTTTCTCCATAATGTTTTTATGGTTTTTACACACAGAAATAATGTAATAATGCATTTCTAGTTGGCAGCATTACTGCTGGGCATCTATCAAAGGGTTTATAATACAAAGCCACAGTGTTAACAATGTGGTAAAGGTGGTTATAGTTAATTCGGAGCCAATTCAAAATGTTTATTGAAGAAATGATTTGTCAGGTCAAACCGGGGTTTAATGCAAAGCTTACAATCCAAATGACCAATGACATTTTTCATTATGTGCTAAATCAAATGAAAGCAAACAACGCTGTTTTATTATTTTTTGTTTCCCCGTGCAGTTCTCGAAGGTTCCTGTCGATGGTCGTGCAGTTCCATTCACAAGGTCTTTCCTCTCTGCGTGCTGCCACGTTAATGAGAGCGACGCGTGCTGACGCTGATCGTTTCTGACCGCGTTCACAGAGTCCACCGCAGGCCTGACGCTTGCTAGGCTGCTCTCCTTCTCACGGCCGGTTCACTGAGATGAAGATGCGGGCTGGCTCCTCAAGAATGAAAGTTCTGCCTGGAGTGTCATTAGGTCCGGTTTCACTTTCAGATTTAATCAGGCTGTCAAGGAAAAGCTGCATACAAAGAGAGGAAAAAGAGGTTGCACAGTATTTTATATCCTATGCAAACTGCAACGTTTCCATTGGATACAAGTCTTCCTCCTCCACGCCTTAGCTGACCATGCATCATTTCTTGGCACTTTGTTTCCATCAATTTTCAATTAGTGGAATAGCATTCCTAGCATACATCACATAATTGCATTACTGCCCCCTTGCATTTCCAGGAAATCGTACTTAGTCAGCCTTGTGCTTGACCGTGTACATGCGTGCCATTATCAGGTGCTGGTCGAGCACACGATTGGTCTTCATCACCACCAGTGGTCGGCGGTGTACCATTTTGTCTGAGATGACATGTTTGGTTGGACAGTTTGATCCGGAGCCTTGTAGATTGAGGGAGCTTCCATCACTGTGAAAAGAAGCCACTGCCTTTCTAGGCTTTATTTATTTATGTTATACAATAAGTGGACAGTATAGAGGTGCCATCAAGGTGCAAGCGTCCTACAAGCCATTTGTGTTGCTTCTTTAAATAAGCATGACTCAAGGTGTTCTTAAGCGCATAACAAGCTGATATAATTACCACTCAACTAAAGAACTCTTCTGTGCCTTAAATGTGTAAATTCTCTTTCCGTGTGGGCGACCAGATGCAGAATGAACTAAACCAACACGTGATAGCATCTCGCAAGCCTGGTTATTTTAAGTTCCCTCTAGAAATTGCATGCAGTAACTGGGTCTGGTGGGTGTGCTACTAACTGGATTATAAGAGGCTGCTTCCTGGAAGACATTATTATTCTGCGACAGCCAGGTCTTACTTCCAGCACCTCTCGGCCTTATTTAGTGGTCCGCTGCTCATCCTACACGTTGGCACAGCAACTCTGATTGCCTTTCCTCTCTCCAGACAACAGTGAAAATGAACTTACAAAGGAGTTACAGTCCCCCGAACTGACCCGAGTGACGTCGTGTTTTTAGACACACATAAATACACACACACTTTTTGTTGTGCATACATTTGCATACGCTCGTGTGACACTGCACACACACACACACACACACACTTTGGTAAGGCAGTTGGACACCGGCTCAGACGCACAGGCCTGCAGACTCACCCTCGGACAGCAAACTCAGGATTACGTAACGGGTGAAATCTCCTGGAACAGCTAATACAGATCCAAGTTTCACAGCAGGTTATCCAGCAGCTTTGTACAGCACTGTGAGTGGGGGAGGGGAGGGGCTGCACCGCCGACATCCCTATTATTATATTACGAACTGTACTATATAGGCAGGAGACCAACTACAACCACAAGTAAAGAGCACACACCCGTATTGTGATGAACTGATACAGTACTTTAAGTAGATGTCTATGCCGGCTTGTTTATAAATGGTGTATGTGATATGATGCCTTTTCTCAGTGGCAGTTGTCTACATATCTCTTGTATGTTAAGTGGAATCTCGTATTAACACGGATCCTTGCTTTGTCGGCTTTGTAACTTAATGTTCTTCATATATAAACATCTTTTTTTGGGTATCTCAGATTTTCAGAATTCTTTGGCTCCAGATCAAACTGGGCCCAGGCCCAGCGTCTCACCCAGCATCTCACCCTGTGATAACAGTCACACATGGGAGTAAGAGATGGCATACCCACCTAGATTTTCTGAAACCTAGATTCTACTTGCATACGGAGTGCAGCAGGGATGATATATATATATTTGTAGGCCAACAGCAAAGTCAGCATCTCACTAGTTCCCTTGACAACAAGCCAATGGGATTTTTCTATGGTTTAAAGCTAACTTTAAGCTATAAATGAACTACACCATGGTCGCATGACTTCAGGTAACCGCCACTAAGATTAAGACAGACTGGTGATTGGCGTGATGATGTTTTGTAGTCTCATTTAAACACTAGTTAGTGTTCGCCTTTTAAACACATTAAAAACCTTCAAAGCCACGAGTTTGGTATTAACTAACATGTCTTATGTCGTAGAACAAAATGTTAAATCACCTCAGCTTGTACTAACCACAGACTTTATTTAAGGCATCGAACCAAAGATTCCATTCAAAAAAAAGAAGAGGGAGCTGGAAGTACAAGAATGTCAACTCCATTCCTGGGTTTCAGGACAGGAGCATTCCATTTTCCTGGTTACATATAGTGATCGTGGTCTTTTCAGACAGTGGTTGTTATCTAACATTTTACTCATTACGTTCTTTTTAATCAAAATAAGGAATATCTGATTTGTGACCAAACCGTAACAAACGGTATATTTGTTATGTTTTGACGCTGTATCTTCTGTAGCAACAGAAATATAACATTTCTAAATCTATTACAGTATATCAAACTTTGGCTGCAAAAGACCATATTCATGTAAACACTTCTAACACGTAGAACTTATGCAGTGGATCTGGGACATCTACTTTTTCTAAAATGAAGCCACTGCTGCCTTCTGTTATTTTGAGGAAAACTCGATAGTTTCTGACCTTGAGCCAGCAGGAAATCTCTGCTGATTCTGTCACTGCTCCATGCTGATCCTCTCCAAAAAAGAGCTCCGATTTTGCACTTTTTCCATTTGTGCTGCCTCGGCCCACATTGACAAACAGCCGAGTTGAGCCTCTCGCCAAACACATCTAATTTATTGCCCTGTTGAGATAGAAGTCAGGTTCAGAAGTGGTGGTTAGCACTTATTTTTTTTGCAATTATTGGGTGATTGAAAGTGCTCATTTATACAATATTTTATGGGCTTCGTCCATCTTTTGACACAACTCGAAATCCTTATAGGAGCTTGTTATTTCATCTCAAGTTCTTGCTTCTATATTAGTTGCTGGGTTGTGTTGTGGACATTATTTGCTCAGTGAACTGAAAGAAGTGTTGTTTCTGAGCCTCCGACTCTCTAAATACACACTGTAAATCCCAGCTACAGAGTTATTACCAGAGCTTGTCTGCAGATCCAACGTCTTTCAAAAAATCTTCATTATAAGTTACAGATCCTATGACTGTGACTTCATGTCATTTTTGGATTGTCAAAGCAGTTCTAATAGATCTTTTGGCCCTTGGATCATTAAGGAAAAATGTATCACCTGCCTTTTGGCTTTCATTTTGGAAAGTTCATCTTGTTTCAAGTAGGACAAAAGCTACTTTGAAAGTGTAATGTCTGGTGTTAATCTGAATAGTGAAGGTCAGGAGTAGCGCTGTAGAGGATCCTTGGAGCATGAAGGGATGATGTGAATTCACACTGATGTCTCAAATAGATTCCCGTGACTGTAGACGTAGCTTGGCTGCAGCTGGCATTTTGCAAAGACAACAGCAGCTCCCCCCAACACCCTCTACCAACTTGTCAGCTTTGACCATGCCCTTGGGTTTCTTTACCCTTTCTTTTTTTTTTTTTTACTTTCTGACGCCGTAATCCATCTTCTAAACATAACATGGTAGGCCTTGCTCGTCTTAACCTTTTGGCTTAGTGTACTTGTACATGATGATGATAAAACACCGAGAGTAAGACAACGAAACCCCTCCATATCTTTGTGCTCTGGCTGGATCATAAAGAGCAACAGGTTGAAACAATGTTTTAATATTGATATCATCTTTTGTTCCTGTCTCTGTTTTGGCTTACATACAGAATCACATAGATAAGACATGAGAAACAAAGACATGATGAGGGTACATGATCTTCCAAAAATAATAACAAGAATACCAGACTTGGTCAGCTTATACAACACTTTTTATAAACTGGTATAGTTCAAAAGGGTCTGTATTGTAAGACATTTTTTTTTACTTTAGGTAAAGTTCACAAAAGTGGCTGAGGTTATGATAGCTGGAGCAATTGTAATGTTGTTATATATGCCAAAAGCAAGCACATCTTATGTCTGAATATCATAACTTGATAAATAACTTAAAGTGACTCTATGTAACTTTTGGTTAAGCACAAAAAAAACAACCCACACAAATGACAATAACACATTTCTTCAAACTCCTAGCCTGTCGGCGTGCAGCACCTAATTTGTTCCGGCTAAAGTGAGTTATGCGAGAATGGTCGTCCATAGCATGTGAAAGGTTTGTCATGAGTGATTACCGGCTGCCTGATCAAATAAATTGCCGGTTACGGTACAACGCACCATAAATAATGTCACATACTGTAAAAAGCCACCTTCCTGACATGTAATGTCTGCTAAACTAGCTAGGATTAGCTACATTCATGTCACTTCTCACTCAATTAGTCAATGGGGGAAACTAACTAAATACATTTGCTCAAGTACGACACCCATGTACTGATTTATGATACTTGTACTTTCCTCGTGCATTTCCATTTTCCGGCAACATTGAGGCTGAGAGTATTGAATATAACAAGCGTTTGTTTTGATGCTTATTAATTAACATTTTAACTCGTAGAAGGGAGAATATGCCATTCATTCTGTCAAAACACACGAGGTGACACTTGATTACAAAAAGAATGATCGGCAAATTAACTGCAGAAGGAATTCTTCATGGTGTGTACTTGCTAGACACACAATGAAACATATTGCCCAATGAATGTCCTATGCCACAGCTTTGCAGATCATCATTAGACGTAAACAGCACTCTGCAGGATCAAGCCTTAGGCCGTACATCAATCTGACCTGTCAGCGATGACAGCAGTAAACTTTGAAATGCTGAGATTGTTGCTCCTCTCCAGTAAAACCGGCTTGGCTACAGTGTGTAGGCCGCTGTGTGCTCTGCGTATAGCTCTGTGTATCGCTCTGCTCTCCCCACCTTCATGTGCAGTTGAGAAAACACTGATGTCATTCTGCAGTCCAAGCCCGTTGTCATTCTGTGAAAGCTGCTCCTTTTTTCGACTTTGACTGGACTGCTTTGTCCTTTGTTCTGTGGAGGTGGCCTCAATCGGTCTGTGGGCTTCCCGCAAGAACAGAAAAGTGGCATCTTTCATCATCGGAATACTGACGAAACAATGAAGCCCTTTTATGTTAAACAGCTGACACTGTTCTTTTACTTTTTGTTTGTTGTCTGTCTGTTCTTAATCAACTTGGGTAGAGTTATGATAGCAATAGTTGCGAGCTTCACATTCTGAGCATCATTTTCAGATGGAGGGGGGAAAAAAGAAAGTTAATACACAAGTATACATGAGTGTAAGTTAATACACTCATGTCATTTCTTAAAATATACAGCTGGCCATATTCAAAATGAATCTGAAAGACAAGTGGAAGTGGGAAACATTACTGCTATTTGGTATCCAGCTTAACATGACTGATTCTCCTAAATGGCTGCCACAAAAGCATAACAAACTCGCCTCTTAAAAATATCACCATGGGGGTTGTATAAATGTTTGTGTGACACCGACCTAATAAAAACCAAACACTAATGAGAGGTTTCCTGTTACACATCGCGCCCTCCCTGCGTAACACACAACCACATTTATCAAGTTTGAGTGCGAAGTGCTAAGCAAAATGCACACTTTCTTTTTTTTTCTTTTTTTTTTTTTTTTTTTTTTTTTTGTTTTGTTGCTCTTTTCTTGCTTAGCTCCACAGCTGATCAGCAAAAAAAAAAAAAAAACCCAGTGCTGCCGTCGCCGTGCTCTGCTGAGGCTGCGGAACGGAACGGGATGGATCGCTGTTCACAGGCGATGTCACGGTTCTGTGAGAAATGTTTGCATTTGTAACATGATCCAATATACCAGTGAGCTACTGCACTGTACATTACAAAGACAGTTGACCTTGAATATGTTCCTGTCCCGAGGAATACCACACACACACACACACACACACACACACACACACACACACACACACACACACACACACACACACACACACACACACACACACACACACAGTGATTTTTAAATGAAATAATGAATTCCCACTGAGTAATACATTTATAATTTGGTGATTAATGTTGCGATCATGTTAAGCTCTTTATTTAACCTCTAAAAAAAAAAAAAAAAAAAAAAAAGCAGCACAAAAACAACCTGACTCCTGGGCTAGTTTTATGCAACTCATCATCCCCATGGCTGTAAGCTCCAGAGCTCCCAGAATGCCTCTCATTCCTGGTGCCAGTGCACTGTTCTTCTGAGAGCAAACCTGAAAGTGTTATGTATTATTGCCAAGGGTGTAGCTGCACATGTTTCTTTTCACAGTTACACATGTCTCTACCCCTGGCTGCTGAGCGCTCCACTGCGGGTCTGATGTCTTACTCGTTGGTACTTGCAACGTTTGCATCATAATGCGTTTATTTTCCCTAATTTCTTTGGGGCTAATGTTGCTCCAAACTATTGCTCTTCCTCCCTTTCCAATAGACCAAAACAGTATTGGAAAAAAAAAAAAAACTGCTCTACATTTAGGCAGCGTGCCCCGATCCTCTGTCGGCCCGACTCAGCATCCAGTCAGTCAAGTCTGACCACCTGCGCTTTGTCAATTGTGCTGAGTGCTGGGAAATGCTTTTCTTTCGATTCGGTTGGGCCAGGTGGTGCTTCAGCACAAGTCCTCCACTTCACTTTGGCACGGCCGTGATGTCTGACAAGTCAATTAAGGCGAACACGCGTAACAGGACGGTGGGAGTTGGAACTGAATAACAGCAACAACTGTAAACTGAAAGCGAAGCGTTGAGTGGCTCTTGGAGCTGGACTCGAATCATTAAATCATTACTCCGGGCATTGCTTGTGAAGGCAGTACAGCTATTGCTTGTGTTGTGCACACAGTGTGTTGGACTCATTATACTGGCTCTGCTGGGAGAGGAGCAGTTAGAGACTTTAGGTTTGGGCATATGTGACACTTACTACCCCCCATAGTAGTGAAGTCCATAAAGGAAAAGTCCCCCTTTTCTTATTAGATGTCACCATCTTGTGATGTGCATAAAGTGTAGTATCATGGGCCAAGAAATGCAATGTTCACGGTCAATTTCCAACTAATTAATTGCTGTTTGTACAGCAACGTTAAAGCTGATAAGCTTTGTGCTATTTTTGTCACATTTCTGCCATTTTATCTATTTGACTCCTCACATTTGTTGCCCAGTGGTTGTATGAATATTAAGCAGATACATTGCTGGAAAAAAAAAGACCAAACACAATCGGCACATTACGCCGTGTAGTTAAAGTAAATGAGAAGTGAAATAAAAGGTTAATCTTGGATATTTGTTTTTTTTTGTTGTGTGTGTTCACAGGAAGAAGTCGTTTCTCTTCGCTGCACTCTACGTTGCCTTTATCCTCGGCGGACGCCATGTCATGAAACAGAGGGAGAAGTTTGAGTTGAGGAAACCGCTGGTGCTATGGTCGCTCACGCTGGCTGTATTCAGGTGAGAAAGCTCTAACATTATTAAAAACAGCAAATAAACATCCATTTTCAAACACAAAGAGTAAACCTAATTATTTCAAATAAAGGCTAACCGCTTATTCATTTTGTGTCCTAATTAAATGACATTGATTGTGCCTTAAAACTTCAGCCATTCATGCCACTCACGAACATTTCTTGAGCCATTTCTTTATATTTTTGACTTTATGATGGTAAAAATTCAATGTGTAATCACTTTGCGATTATAGAAATATGAGGTCTCTCCCAGTTGTCTTGTCTATATAGTATATTTATATATATATAGTATGCTTTTTCCATCCACAATGCCCAGTGCATCAGATCCTACCATCAGCAGAGGGAAGCAGGTGATGTGACGTTATGGAGCCAAAGCACCTCCTTACACACCAAGTACAGAGAGTGCAACATTAAAGTCATTGTTCAGAGTATGATTTAAAAAAGAATAAGTCATGGTGTTTTCAAACCAACAAAGAAAATTCTGTGCAGTTCTGTATCGGGGGGAAAAAATAACAGAAAACGCATATTTTAGCATATTATTAAAGCTGCTGACACATATGGCATCGACATGATTTATTGTCTACTTGACTGAATGGTACAGATTTTGCCACCTCAGTAATTTCTCATATTTGCTTTGTCTGCCTGTCCTTGTAGTATATTTGGTGCCATCCGTACTGGGAGTTTCATGATGTACATCCTGATGACCAAAGGGCTGAAACAGTCAGTTTGTGACCAGAGCTTTTACAACGGGCCCGTCAGCAAGTTCTGGGCCTACGCCTTTGTACTCAGTAAAGCACCAGAACTGGGTAAGTCGCGACCTTTTTTATATATTTCTGTGTCATCGTGTCCATGTGTAATATATCGTTTCCCATAAACCCTGTTTCCCAAGTAAATTAACAGACCGCCAAGTAAGTAAGTAGTGTTTCAGACAGATAAGACTTAATATGGCCGAATGGAAAAGGCATGTTAATGAACTGCAATTACAGTAATTCAGTCTTCCATTCATTATAAATGCTCTGTTGCCATTTGTAGTGTAACCCAATCTGACTAAACACATACACATCAGGCATTACAAACAGGCCCATAGTATCCTACTGTTCCATTAGAGCCATTACCAAGCGTAGATTTATTATACCTGTTCTCCACAAACCTCCCCCCCGTCTCCTAAACAGCCAAACTTGCTCTTATCGTGCCCGCAGGCGACACTCTCTTCATCGTCCTGAGGAAACAGAAGCTCATCTTCCTCCACTGGTACCACCACATCACCGTGCTGCTCTACTCCTGGTACTCCTACAAAGACATGGTGGCCGGCGGCGGCTGGTTCATGACCATGAACTACTTGGTCCACGCCGTCATGTACTCTTACTACGCGCTGCGGGCGGCCGGCTTCAAGGTGTCGCGCAAGTTCGCCATGTTCATCACGCTGACCCAGATCACCCAGATGCTGATGGGCTGCGTGGTCAACTACCTGGTGTACTCGTGGATGCAGCAGGGCCAGGAGTGTCCATCCCACATGCAGAACATTGTGTGGTCCTCCCTCATGTACCTGAGCTACTTTGTGCTCTTTGTCCAGTTCTTCTACGAGGCCTACTTTGGCAAGCCCAAATTATCGGCCTCGGCCGTCACCAAGAAGAGTGAGTAAAGAAAATGCCGCGAGTATGGGAAGAGGGGAGATAACGAAGAAAAAAAGGGAGTTGGTTAAGGAGGAGCTGGGACCAGTGACTTGAGATAATCTGTTAGCGGTGACTGTTTTTGGAATGAGAGATGGGTGATGCAGAGGTTAGAGTGGGGGTGGGGTGGGGTGGGGTGGGGTTGGGGGAGCCAAGAGGAGGGCTGGTGTTTGTGCTTGAGCATTAGTACTAATGTGCAGATCTAAAACGCCTCAGTGGACGCGGCGTCACCGTTGAGGGATGCCGAGGAAGCAGCGCCGCCATGATAAGAGCCATCGTGACTTGTCCACCTGAAATTTTAAATCCCTTTTTTCTTTTTTTTTTCATCATAAATAATTTTTTTTAATACCTAAAATATAACAAAAGGACAAAATCACCAGTTCAAAAAATATAAAAAAGATATCCCATCGGCCACAAACATACGTTTACTTGATATTAAAAAAAGAAATAAAAAAAAGAAATGAACTGGTACAAATGAAGATGGATGGAGTCAACTTTAACTCGAGCCATCGGAGTGTGTTTTTGTCCGTTTGTTGTCAGTGTTTGTTGTTTTGTTTTAATCTGTCAAAAGAAGAAGTGTGAAACACTGGTGAGAGGTGGTGGTTGATTTAAACTGACGGGGTGAACGGCACTGTATCTTCTGTGTCTTACATTGCAAAATGCGATAATTTTCTCAGGTCTTAGGTTTTCTCTTTCTTAATATAATATGCATATCAAGACAAAGTAGACATGTTTAACATCAGCACCGGTTTAAAGTATGGCTGAAAATGTACCCAGTACGGCCGTATAGGCGAGAAAGGTATGAATGAAGCTGATTGGACCGACTGCCTCGGATGATCACTCTGCTCCTGGGCATGATGGGAAACAGATGCTGACAGTGCCCTGCTTCACCACTTCATGACCTCACAGAAGCTGCCGACCACACTTGGAAAATGACTTGCCATTGATTTCCAAACACACATCTCTGTGTTGAAGTGAAGAAAAACGTGTCTGTTAGACACCAAAGGCTTAAATGGAGGACAAACATATTTATGTTTAGCAAAAGACAAAAATAAAATAAAAAATCAAACATTGCAAATTGTCGAAATCTGCTGTATTGACTTTGGAAAATATTACGTATCCTTAATGGTGTCTGTTGTGCTATTGTGCATTTGCACTGTATCAATGTCAAAAAAAACAATTGTTGCTGAAAAATGTAACGTATGAACAAAGAGTGCAAAAAACGTGACGTGTGTCTGGTGTGTGTTTTTTATTGTCTCAGCTCTAACATCTTGTTCTAACTAATCCCTTTTTTTGGCGCTGAACCCAAAAAGCCATTTTTAGGCAGCAATAATTAAGAGGTCTGAGGGGTGATTATCTCTTCCAGATATTCAGTGCTTCTGTGCATGGCAAACATGATTCAATGGATCTTATGTAAGTAAGTAATTACAACCAGTTAAGTGGTCTACCTGCTATGAGCTCTTACGCATATCAAGGATTCCACTTTGTGGTTTTCCCGTCGGTATCTTAAGTCAATGTTTGTCACAGCTGGATAAAAGTGGCCGGTATTAACAAGCATGCATGACGTGAGTAATTGAGCTAATTGGCTCTACCAACTCACTGTTCTATAATTACTGCTGGACCTGCATTCAATCGTGTCCACGGCAACTGTACCTGACCTCCCCCTAGAGGTGCAACAGTGCAATAAAGCTCAATCATTGAGACTAACTATATTTGTAAGGAAAAAAAATGTTAAAAGAACAGAGAGTAAGAACATTTTATTTATATTTTAAAATCGGTATTAAAACATAATATTTCTTTCTTTCCTGTGATTAATGGTTGGAGATGCTCATAAGCATACATTAAATCAATATTGCTGGATTCTACAATAGAGACTCACCTTAAAAGTAAAAACTTTACTAAAGTAAAAGAAAAATATACTAGTCCAGCCCATAGTGTTTCTTTGATGAGCCGACTATGGTTTATTTGAGCTTAAAAAACAAACATGGTCGCCGGAAGTGACCGTTTCCTCTCCCCTCTTGTGGGACATCGAATACGTCATTTCCGGCTACCGTTGTCTATGGTACGAATAGACTCGCAATTTGCTGATAACATTTTTTTCAAAGGTTGAATTAAACTAATTAAATAAGACTATTAGCCTCTCCTGTCACTGCAAACAAACAGTTTAAGATATGAACCAATGCTAGAAAAATGGCTTAAATAGAAAAAAAGGTTTTGCAAAGGTGATTCTGTTTGACGGCGATGAAGTCACAGACATGGCTAACGCTTAACGTTAACTAGGCCCCAATGTACACTTTAGCAGAATGAACTTGCCTGTTGCGAAATACCAAACTTAAATAACATGAGGTCAGCTCTATATGACATTTACATAATATGAATCAGAAATAATTTAAAGAACATTTATGCATAAAACTGCTAAAGATGGTTTCCATCACTGCAGTGTAATTCCAGCTTCCAGTGCATTATTTAAGCATTATTAACTTTCTATTTAACGTAACACTTATATAGAAAAATGTCACCCTCCACATATACGTTTTATCCTTAATGCATATTTTTATATTGTAATAACACACAATTAAAAGGTTGAATACATTGCTACCAGAGTCATTTGACTTTGTATGAAGTGGTTTTCCTTGTACACTATCGCCATCTCCTGGAACAACATGGGCATGACAAATATGTCCTCCCATTCCTCCTTCATTTTATCTGAACTCCAGTTGGATTGATGTGTCACCAGAATTTTCATCTTTTAGCTTCTCTTTGTGTTTGTCTTTATCCTGACTGTAACACTGTCAGAAAGAGTGAGCATTTACATTTCTAGAGCATCTACATTTATCAGCCATTTCTGACATATTGGTCTGTAGGCCGTTTATTAGGTCTGCAGGACCACAGGCCAGAAATGAAGATACCTAATACAACCACTATATTACTAATACAATGAAATATAAATCAGGTGGGTCATCTTACCTGAAAGCACCACTAACCCACTCAAAATAACTTAGATCTTTAGCAATGGTTCCAGCTGACTTTACTGTCCCATGCTGGTCCTCAAATGTTTAAAAAGCTCTTTCATCCTAACAAGAATGCAGTGGAGACTTGTTAGAGTTTGCATATGAATAGCCAACTTTATATTATGATGTATAAGAGTATTAAATACCATACATAAGCAGTTTCAGGACAAAATTAAAATTGACTCCATATCATAGATAAAGGCTATGTTTTTGAATGAATATATATAAAGTATTGGTTGAAAGTTATCAAACACAAATGCAGAAATACATTCTTCTGTTTGACTGGATAGTTTTTAGCTTGCAGTAACGTTCATTGATGTACATTACGTTTGTATGGGCTGTCACTTAAGGGGAAGTTCAGGCTTTAAAACTCCAAATGTTCTCTCCGACTGCCCCCCCCAGGAGACAAAAACCTCAAGGGATCCCCTCAGGTTTGTGACTTTCCCCTCCTCGGTGGTGCACCCATAGATTCTGGCTCATGTATCCATGTCCAACACATGCATTAGTCCCCCTCCCCTTTTGATTTCAAATCTGCCCAAATCCTCGCAAACTAGTGTTACTCTGTCCTGCTCAAGAGCTAGAGGGACCAACTACTGACCTGAAGGATCAGAACAAAGCCTTTGAGTGGGTAGCTAATTCCCTCTTTAGCCCTCATCAGCTGTCCTCGGGGCTGGGATGGAGGCGTGAGTGATGAAGCAAAGCTTGCCCCATCTGGCAGAAAAGTACAAAATTAGCTAATAGAGAAGGAATGAAACTGTTCTAGTTACTTTTATTGTTTTCACATACATGAAATTAACTTTGGGTAACTCAGACTTCACGTTTGTGCCTTCTCTTACTGTGTCTTTCAGATAATCCCTTGGCACAGTCACACCTCCCCTTTTTTAGATGTTTAAAGTATTCAACATCTTAAGCTAAAACTTAAACTTAAAGCTCATACATAGCTAAAACAAGCAACTTTAGTAGAACATTGGGTTTATGAAACTACAATCGTTTCCATACTTTCAACTCAAACATGGACAATTAGTCTGCTGACTGTGGGACAAATTACTGTTGCCAATAAATAATCCAGACACTTAATTTGGTGCAGAATATACCTTTGCCTTCAGTACTTAAAGTATATTTTGATGCTAATACTTATGTACTTTTAGGTAAGTAAGATTATGAATGCAGGACTTTAACTTGTAACCAACTATTTTTTACACTGTGGTTCTGCTTCTCATAATCATGCAGGTTCACCAGAAAGTCCTTCATCTCAGACTCCAGTGGGGCCTCCGGGGGCGACCAGCCTACCGCGGACAGTCACACATCAGGCTGAGCTGCAGCCTTTAACCTGCAGTTGGTCTGCCGGTCTACGCTGGGACCAAACGCAGACACCACACTGCTGCTGGAGGACCAGGCCGGATGGCTAAACCTGCTGGACAGTAGGGGGGCACGAGAGAACCAGAATCAGGATTGATCAGGTCAGACTGTCAGACCCTGCTACATTAAAACGAGAAGTTTTCTAAAGGGACTCTGCTGCTCTTGTAAACACTACCACCGTTCACAGAAAGTGAACGTTTATTTTGGTACCTTTTAAGTAGAAGATCTGAACACTTCTTCCAACACTTGACAAAACACAGTACGATACAGTAAAGAAAGGATTAGATTCCATTTTTGGCGATCATAATCCATTAAGATACGTTTGGATCAGATCTGATATTCATCCTGAGGATCCGATTACACCCATCCTTAGGATAGGCTCGGGAGATCCCTACTAGCAAGTTAGTAGCTTTTAATGTAAAAAAAAACAGGTATTTGTTCAGGTGTTAATAAATTGTCAGGTAGTAAGAGTCGGTGTAAATCTATAGAGTAACAAGCTAAAACGTGTGCAGTCTTAATAGTCCTGCATTATATTATAATGTCCAGTGTTGGTTTAAACTGTTCCACAGATGTTTTGATGATCATTTCCAGAGGATGTAGTGTGTATTGCATTATAGAGAGGTAGTTCTATTATTTTCTCCACCTTATTTATATCAGTGAGGCTGTGCTAAATGACAAACTCCCCTCTGTATAGGTGTAGTCTACCTATTTAATGGGCAACTGTGTGTTTATTTATAATAACATTTAAAACAATGGCACCCACACAGAAGATACAAGACGGAGGCCCCTCGAGGCCCCTGTTACTTACAGTGTCTGTGACTCTATTGCCCCCTGTTGCCCCAATTGAGGAGTAATACAAGATAAATTGACACTGGGCCCAATTTCATCTTTACTTGAAGGCTGAACTGCTGCTGTTTAGAGTGGTGCCCTAACCTATCTGTTAGCTCTAATGGAGGCCAATATATAGATAAGTGTGTCTTGCCAGGAAAATCAATATCGATGTGGCCCCTGATGGTTTTTGAGTTAAAGTGCTTTGTTTTCGGCCATTGCCTCGAAACAAAGAGGCTGTGGGTCCTTCTATTAACAATTCCCAGTCAACCTTGAGACAGAGCGTCGCAGTCAGAGATAGAAATAGAAATAGACAGATGGGGCGGTGGTGGTGGTGGTGGTGGTGGCGGTGGAGGGTTGCAGCACCGGTACCAACATCACTAGAGCGTTAGATTTGGTGGAGGAGGGAGAAGCATCATTGATGGAGCAAGGGCAAGAGCTGTGAAGAAGAGTGCGATGGGGTGTAACGAGACAAAGACTGGCTATGAATGGCCAAAATAATCTTTCAATTATAAGAAGATAATGTCATTAAAAAAGGGTATTTTGCAAAGAAAAGAAAGTTTGGTAAAGAAGAACAGCAAACGTTTAGTACAAGTTAATAGTTCTGATGCGTCCAGTAAACTCAGGTAGATGCCAAATACGTCGCAGTTATTAACAGAGCATGTTTTGTTGTGTGAATATATATTTTTATTGATGGAAATAAAAGCAAGCCTCATCCTGATCATTTTGTAATTCCAGTTATAGTACATAGGGGCTGAAAAGAAAACATAGTCAGAGAATTATATACAGTGTGAATGAAAACTCTGGCAGGAGGTTGTGTTTTCCAAAAAATATATTACCATTATTTTGCTTGTTTGGATATTAAAACTCATACTGACAATGACATTAACTAGAAGTCAATAACAAGAAACCTTCCCTTTCCAAACCAAGCTATCCAGTTCAGTCAATCATCAATCCATCAGTAATCCAGCTCACTGTGCCCTCACTATATTTATAAAAGCATAGATATTAATAGAGCTCTGGCACAAGTAAACAAAGATCTTTTGTATAAAAATAAATATACAATACGCTAACAATACCACACTTGTCAGGTTAGTTGTGTGAGCGGAGTTGAGTTCATGCCCTCAACGTGCTCGCCGTCACGCTCTCTAAAAAATGATCAGGCAGAATGCATATGGTGCATTTGCTGGTTTCATATAGTTGACATCACATTGTGTTCCATGAGCTGATCGACAAGATGAGCAACAAATGATTTGAACTCAGCACAAACGCTGAATTTCAAGATAAAGATGAATACAAGTCCAGTCAAATGTCACACTTCACAAAGCACGGCATGGAGTTTACAAATAGGGAGAACATAAATGTGATTTCTAAACAGCAAAACTAAACGCATCCCTTTTATAACACAAGCAAACGGTTGTTATTATTATATTCTTATGCGTTCCCCCACCAATATTTGATAATTGGGGGGGGGGCAATGGTAGCTCAGCAGATGAAACATGCGGATATATGAGTTGTCGTGACAGAAACATTGTTTGCTTCAGTGCACAAACAGCATTTCTACCTGTTCTTTCATTTATTTTTAAAAGCAAGCAATGGAAGCGTGTTTTCGTATCAAAATATGATCCGATTTCATTCTTTTTGTTTGCTAGTTATGTGTGATTCTTTTCTATATTTTTGCTGACACTTGATAATATACTAAATATCTACTTTGTAACTGTTAGAAATAGACATACTGTACATAGTATATGTATTTTACATGACATACAGTATATGCAGCTACAATATCAGGTATTCGTTAATGCAGGGAAGAGTTTTCTCCAAATACTGTATTTTAGAAAATGAATCATAATATGATATTTTTTTTTCTAGGTATTTGGCACTTAGCTTCAGTTAACATAACGGTCTTAGTGTGTTAACCATTGTTTCCTCTTACTTTGCACCACATTGGTGCAGTTACACTTTCTGCACATAGCACTCTTTCCTTCGTCATGCTAACTGGCCAGTGTTTTATTTTATGTGTAATAGAAAATTACCAAAAAAGAATGTCAATAATTTTCTGTGCACGTATTTATTTATCCTGGGTAATGCTACCAGATACTTGTGTTTAAAATAGCTTTCATGAACTGGTGTGGCATTAATAAATTGTGCGTGTAATAGAACTCTACAGATGAGAGTAGCAAACCAGATGGAACAAATAACCTTATGGGAGGTAACAGCTTTTGTGACATTACTTTCATGTGTGAGGTATGTCTTTTGGTAAAGAAACTCTTAGTTTAGCAGTTTGCACATCAGCCAGATGTTACAGTATGTGTGTGTTTTAACTGTGCAGCTGTGTCGGTCTCTCTGGTAAATTAGGAGGCAGGGGACTCGAGGCTGGGAGTCTGGGAGAGCACCGGTGGCTTGAAAGACGTACAACCATATGAGCTTGACAGAGGCGGACTTGAGTGATGGACAGGGGGTTGCTTGGTCTCCATGGCAACAGCGGACATCATGGAACACTCATACCCTCTGTTGTGTTTGGACAATGTTCCGGACTCGTCAGACGCATGATTGTCACCTTGCATAAAAAACAACATAATTTAGGGATTTTATCGCAAATATCACAGTATAGAAGATTTATCTTTGTTACTTAGTAAGAAGAAAAAAATAAATGATATCAATAATGTCTGAAAAGATGACTGCCAGGCTGTTTCTTTCGGTTTCAGGTACCTGTATCTGAAGAGCAGGATGGACAGACAGCTCTCCTGGGACAGCCCATTGCAGGGATGACCATTCCTTCCACGCCATTGTCTCCCACCATGTAGAACTGTAGGTTTGTACAGTAATTCATTTAGACGTTTTGACTTTTTATTTACTAGATGTAGCCACCAGGAACTGGTGAGTAGGGCAGGTGTAGCCAATTACTGATGTAAGTCTCCGCCCACATAACAGGACATATAAATACAGGCCTAGTGATGGCCAGCTCTTGTTGTCTGGGGTCCTACCACTTCCTGTTTGTGTTGTAAGTTGGCAAACAAAAAGACGTGGCAAAGTATGTACTTTTGGGCTTTAACTTAACAACTAAAACTGGTAGCTTTAAACAGGTTTCATGTTTTGATTGTAGTCACAGCTTTACATGGTTTCAAAACTAATTAAAAAAAACTTGGTTCCTTACTATATATTTTGCATTTATCTTTTATGTTTTGATGTTTTGGTTCATAATTGTAATTTTATTTAATTTCAGAGCCTTTGATCACATGGCCATCGGTATGGTTGTCAGCTGCTGTTTCTAAGATTTATTCTCCACATTTCCCTTTGCAAACCGGAGCCAAAGCACAAGGTTTTTATAGCTTTCAAGCCAGGCCCCAATGATCTGAGGTCCTTATTTGCTGTCACCTGAGTGAAGTGTTTATTCTATTGCATGTTATTTATCTCCACGGAATTAACTTTGTGTGTGCTTTTTAAAAGTGTGGATTCACTGCATGTTACCTATTTTATAAAAGTTGTCGGTTAGGTATTTAAGTTGTATATCACTTGTCCCTACTTCAATAAGTCCTGCTTGAAAGCTTAACAGCCTATTGTTGCAAAATGTTTGTACAATAAAAGATGACTGACTCTCTCTCCGACCTAGTGTCCTTGTTTATGATTTTATTATTTCTTATTCCTGTGTTGTAGTCTAGTAGCTTTGGCGCTTTGCTACATATAGCTCTATTATTCTACATAATACTGGCTTCTTGCTCTTTAGAATGACATGTTTAGTTAGATCAAATGCTCAGAAAATTTCCTCAGATTAATATCTGTTTCTGTGGATGACTTCCTTTACTTAATGTATGTATGTATGTATTTATATGACAGGGCTTGGTGGTGATGGTCTTACCCGAGGCACGCTGGTAGTGGTGGTCTCTGACATGCTCTCATCCGTCACGCTGGTCTCACTCACATTATCCACTGAGGGCTGTTTGTGGAAGAGTTTTCTAGTTCTGCAAAGAGAACAGTCAAAGCAAACATGCAGTATTGTTATTCATTTAGATATCCCAAGGGTCCTCAAACTCACTGAACACGTATATTAACATGTAAATATTCATATATATATATAAATAATCAATCAATGCCACAGAGGTGGTGCCCTTGCAGATAAATTATATATTCAACTTCAACATGAAAAGACTTATGAAATTGACCTGCGCTCTGCATGAGCTGTTCAGTTTAATATCCTGCACCTTTAACTGCACACACAGATGTACTGCAAAAACATGTTATATAAAAAAAAAAGGCCAGAATCTGCAACACAACATTGTTTGTTAAAGTTCTTTCAAAACACACATACTTGTTGACCAGAGGGGCTAAATTTAGTTTTAGAGATAAACTACCCAAAGGTCTGTGTGTTTAAGCTTTTAGTGTATTTGTTTTGCATATTTGAGCCTAAAAAGCCACAGCATGAGAAGAGAGTTGTGTTTTTCAGCCCACACCACTATGTACTGAATGATAGTTTACTTGTGTGTATGTGTTGCACAGGTTGTGAGTTTGGTGGTTTAGTTTCCTCTTCAAGTGCACTTGCACTCAAGTGCAGAAGGCAATTTGAGGCAGAGCTATTGGCGGCCATGTAGCGTTTCCTCTGGGGTCATACCTCACCGGCTCCATTTTGTAGCTGAGAAATGACCTATTTTTATGTGTAATTGCTGTAGAACAAGCTAAACCAAGCATGTAATTGAAAGCGTGCCTCTTCCACAGGGGAGCCGAGAGCGCAAACGCTAGGATGCAGTAGGTGGAGGGGAGGGTTGTGCTTTGTGAGTCAAAAAGAGTGGAGAATGCCAACAGCCTTGTCTGTAAGCCGGCGAAACAAACGCAAAACAAATCAGCTACTTGGAGACAGCTCAGGTGGAAATGAGAGGGAGGAGGGTCACAGCATGTAGTTTACGTATGCTCCTCACTACCGCTAACCAGCGTTGCATGATGCCATTGGTTCCACATGTGATCCGCTCCCTGACCCCCCTGCGGTCAGGCCGAGACACCTACATTACACGGCTCATGCCACCCTGGGTTTGATAGACACCTCTAAATGCTGTCAGCTCATTCATGGCCGGAGCAGCTCCGCCCTGGCTGTCTGTGCTGCCCTGGAGACTCAACACAACCCTGCTGACTGCTTATATTATACAACATTATTGCAATATTTAATGAATGGGCGGATGATACGTACTGTAACAGAGCTCTCTTCTAACCATTGGGGTGGAGAAGCCTTATTAATCCCATAACTGGATTCTCACATTTACCGTTTTAATCAAACCCATTATAAATATAATTTTGGGGACATGAGTATCTCATTATGTCCGGACAAGGTTAGCTTTGCATAATTATATCCTTTTGAGATAACGACTTGGGGAATTTATTATACGGAAGGCAGTTTTGAGCAAATTGTTAAAATGGTCCTGTAGGCTAATTGTAGAACATTTTAGCAGGGAGAATATTTCACATTCTTTGCATTTCTAACTGTAAATGAAACATTATATTCTTGTTTGATTAGTTTCTCCTCCTTTCACCAATCATTTCCTTTACGGCTCATCTCCCTTTTACCATCCTTTCTTCAATGCATTGTTCCTACTATGCTTTTTTTGGTGTCTTCTTCTTTTTAATTTTGACATTCTCCATACAGTATTTTTTTCCTTTTTATCTGTTTTGCTTATTCTTCACTTTCATTTTCATCGTGCTTCCTTCCTCATTCCTACATAATGCTTTGCCATTTGTTCCTTTTCTCTAAACCCTGATTTCTTCCTCCTTAGACTCTTAACAAAGTTCTTTCTTCCTGATTCCCTTTTTCTTCCTCTCCTCACTTCTTCTCTTCATTCAAAATTTCAGTTTTGTACGCCTTGACCCTCATTTACCACTTCTCCTCCGTCTCCCCTCTCACCCGTAACAGTAGGTGACACAGGCAGTGATGGAGAGCAGGGAAACGAGGGCCACCATGCAGGCCGCAATGACCACGTTCCTCTTCTTCTCCTCCTCAGCCTGCTGAAGCTCCCACCACTCCAGGTCACTGAATTGACAACGCTCTCCCATGTAGCCTGAAACACAACTGCAACAGGAGAAAAGACAATACGGAGTGAGTACGTAGATTCTTAATCACAATCTATTACTGAGCAAGTTAGAGTGTACCTAGAAGAGTTCCACTTATTGTGGCACATGCATACGACACATTAAACACATTAATACAATGCAAAAATATAAATACATTTCATTTTAATACATTATGAGCAAGGTTCTGCTTGAGCCTGACTAACTGCACTCATTGGAGGCTCTAAGATAGACTTGAATGAAAGACTCAAATCATAAAATGGATATAACTGTCTCATGTACAGCTGGGTATAGTTATAACATTTGATATGACATCCAAAAAATGTTTCTGCTCATTGAGTTGAAATTTATAACCTTTTTTTTCGTTTATAATAAATACGAAAATGTCAAATTCAGAATCCTCTGTGGTATAGCCTCTTTATCATGAGGTTATGGCTTTAATAATAGGACAATAGTGACACCTACTGGTTGTCCACTGTAGTGAATAACATAAGAGATGAGCAAATAAGAGAGAAAACTCCAGGAAACCTGTAATGTGTGGTGCAGGAAGTACTCTTAATATGGCCTAATATGAATGCCACTTGAAAATAAATACTTTTCAGAAATCATTTAAATATTTTTTTTCTTTTTACAGTTTCAGATACTGCATATTTCAGAATTTAACCAACTATTGTTAACTCTGAAAAGAATGAAGAGCAGCCTATAATTGAACCCATCTACTAAAAAAAACAGATGATCAAATTGTGTCAGCTTGGGAAAGCGACATTATCTCATTTGAACACAAGATATCAGTTAACTGTAAAACTTTAAGATCAGGGGTTATTTACTTGCAAGCATAGGACTCCATTTCAGGAAAGTAGAAGCAGACTCCCTGGTAGAGACAGTAGGACTCATGGGAGGACGGGCAACTCTCTACTGAGTCACTGTTGTGGTGCCGGGTGGAGACATCAGCAGGGCTGCCAGTTGTCACCCATGGAGATGTGGTCTCCAACTCTTAGGATGGGAATGGGGAAATCATGTTCTTTAAATTAGACAAACCTACAGTATGGCGCTGTTACCTTTTCATATCTTTAATAATTGTCTGCTCTTTAGAACACTAGTCCCCCTTTGAGGTGACTTATGGAAACACTGTTTATGATAAAGGGGGTTATATAACATCCTAGTAATGATAGCTGTACTATTGTTAGTTATGTTGGGTCACACTGGATACAAGCTTTGACTCTCTCAACACTCTAAAAAGTACACCAGATGATCAGTAGCAAGAGCAAATACACTTATCCTCTCAAACACAGTTTTTTCTAATACTCCAATGGAGACACACCTTGACATGTCTTCCCATTGCCTTGGTATCCAGCCTGGCACTTGCAGAGATACGTCCCCAAGGCATTTTGGCATTCTGCGTTTTTGTCACATATGTGCGTTCCATATGTACACTCATCAATATCTAAAACAAAAGGAGAATAGACATAAAATTGTACAATATTTTACAATTTTATGTATACATTCTATGCCACCAGCTCATCAAAATGAGCATTCATTATTTTCTTTAGCAATATGATCAAACAGAAGAATTGTGATTGACTTCTCCATAACTAGGCATGCACCTCTCTGATACATTGGTGAAAGTATTGTTTTTATCTATCAAATTAGTTGACACTTGACCTCCTGAATGCTGCATACAGACAAAAAGAGCAAACACACAAACTGGTCGAGTGATATTTATTGACTTTCCTATTAGCCATTTTGGCTTTAGGTCCTGTTTTAAATATTGTGACTATCTTTGCTTCCAGAGCAGCTCTGCCTCTGTGTAATGTTTTTTTAATGTTTAAAACTCAACTCCGCTTCATTCCCAGTGCTGTCAGCTATGACAAAATGTGCAATTTCACCCCACTGCTGCTGAAAGTGGGATAAAAGTGTTTCTGTGTCAAAATGTAATCCCATAAGTTTTCTTCAAGATATGTTACTTTCTCCCAATACACATTTGTAGGACCAGAAATACTCACCCACACACGACTGTCCATCACCCGTAAGCCCATCTAGACATAGACAGGTTGGGCTCCCAGCACGCAGCAGGCACTGAGCATTTACATCACAGCGATGCGAGTAACACTCATTCTGGTCTGACGGAGACGGGGACATATGGAATCATACACATTTTAGTTAGTATGACATCTAAGATTGGGAAGAATCAGAACCGATCTGCACTGTTACACTGTTACCTGAAACCATGGTGTCTGTGAAGAGAGTTGGCTCACTGCTTTCTTCAGAGTTTAGATCAGGCTCAGCTTCATCAGTTGACAGCCCGGGTGTTGTCAGGGGTGCGCTCTCATCGTGGAGTGTTTCGTTTTTGAGAGACGTTGAATCGGTGGATTCACTGTCTCCAGATTCTACACAATGAATTCATATAGTTAACACAAGCATTCATCATTAGTCAGTTGAACCTCAAAGCTTATGAAGTACAGCACCAGTCAAAAGTTTGGACACACCTTCTCATTCAATGGTTTTTCTTTATTTTTATTCTTTTCTACATTGTAGATTAATATTGAAGACATCCAAAACTATGAAGGAACACATATGGAATTATGTGGTAAACAAACAAATGCTCAACAAACCAGAATATGTTTTATAGTTTAGATTCTTCAAAGTAGTTGAATGAGAAGGTGTGTCCAGACTTTTGACTGGTACTGTATATACACTTAAACGAGCTAGGTAAAATGTAGCACCTGTTGTCCCATTCGAAGCGTCGGCTGGCAAGCAACTTTTTCCATCGACTGACAGGATGTAGCGTGACAGACAGGAGCAGTGGGCGAATCCCAGTTTGCTTTCACACACCTGGGCACAACCTCCATTCAGGTGAAGGCAAGCGTCTGCCCCTGAAGATGTGGAATGCAAAATCCCAATCTGAAGCTCAATCATACATTTAATGGATGACTTGTTTTGTTTTGATTTAGCGTTAATATCAAATGCTTTACAGCTTATTTTTTTAGAAATTGACCATCTATGATGAATGTGCAGGAATTTGTTTCGTCAATGTTTTTTTTGCATAGCTAAGTAAATTCTGATACATGTGGTAGAAAGACAGACGAGGCTGCAGAATATACTCCTCACAATGCACAATCTTCCATCTTGCGATCATCCTTTTTAAACCTCAGTGTATAATTTCTGCACGAATGGATCTCTAAAATGAATCCCTCTCTGTACCTGGTTTAGCAAGGGGATGAACCACCACAATGGACGCTGGTTGGACCATGTTGCCGTGGATTCGTTGCAGTTTTCTCCCAGTCCGCTTGTGTACGCTCCTCAGCTGCCGGTGCTCCCGATCGGACATCCACAACCTGTCCTCAAACACTGCAAGGTCAAAAGGTCGACCTGGAGGAATCGGAAGAGACACCCAGTGTTTCAAGGTGAGAAGTGTTCTATATCTTGTGTTCATATTATCTAAGACAGTGCTGTTATTGCAAGGAAACTAGTTAAAGAGGGAATTCAACATAACTGAATTCTGGGAACACATTCATTATTTTAATTTCTCCCTCTTCTTTGGCTCTTAAACTCTTAAATTCAGTTTGTTCGTCTTAGCCTTACTTCGTCAGGCTCAGTTCTGTTTATGTCTGTCTAAGGCGCACTCTGTCAGGCTTAAGTTAGCGTCTACCGGACTCAGCTGTATTACATCGGCCTCAAGTGTAGTTTTCTCCAGGTTTTGTTTTACTTTGCACTTGAGCTCTTCACGAGTCCAAAAATGTATGCCAAAGACCCAGAACTGTACTCGCCGGAAGTAAACCCGATGGGTCTATTATCTAAAACTCTGATTCATGTAGAACCGGGAAATGTCAGACTTAAATGTATCCGGGAGACACAGACCCGATCAGCACCAATTTCACAGCAGATTTTTATAAACAATTTTACGTACATTTTCTGGGTGACAGACGACAAACACAACTTGTTAAAAGTAAGCTCTGCAGTTTTGTTACAAACAACCTCTTGGACTGTTTGCAATTTTGAGCTATACTAAAGATGGCTTATTGCCACGTTGGCGTTGATCATTTGCAATCTTCTAGGCTCTTTCGAGTCTGACCTTTGCGTTCTGTCGGTCTGACCTTTAACAGTATTTACATCATTATCTGCGTGTCTGATCGGCCGGGTACTCTCAGATCCACTCTGGTATTACACATACTGTTAAAACAGACCTGGAATCCTCAGGGCGCCCTTAGTTAACCAGCTAAAGCGTTTACTATGAAGGCTTAGTCCGTAAGGCCCTGAGCCTTCCTCGTAGCACTTATCAGGCTTAAGTTAGCGTCTACCGGACTCAGCTGTATTACATCGGCCTCAAGTGTAGTTTTCTCCAGGTTTTGTTTTACTGTGCACTTGAGCTCTTCACGAGTCCAAAAATGTATGCCAAAGACCCAGAACTGTACTCGCCGGAAGTAAACCCGATGGGTCTATTATCTAAAACTCTGATTCATGTAGAACCGGGAAATGTCAGACTTAAATGTATCCGGGAGACACAGACCCGATCAGCACCAATTTCACAGCAGATTTTTATAAACAATTTTACGTACATTTTCTGGGTGACAGGTGACAAACACAACTTGTTAAAAGTAAGCTCTGCCTCAGCCATAAGAAATATCTCTTGGACTGTTTGCAATTTTGAGCTATACTAAAGATGGCTTATTGCCACGTTGGCGTTGATCATTTGCAATCTTCTAGGCTCTTTCGAGTCTGACCTTTGCGTTCTGTCGGTCTGACCTTTAACAGTATTTACATCATTATCTGCGTGTCTGATCGGCCGGGTACTCTCAGATCCACTCTGGTATTACACATACTGTTAAAACAGACCTGGAATCCTCAGGGCGCCCTTAGTTAACCAGCTAAAGCGTTTACTATGAAGGCTTAGTCCGTAAGGCCCTGAGCCTTCCTCGTAGCACTTATTGCATTCGTATTAGTTGTTGCACTTACTGTATTCGTATCAGTTCGCTGCACTTATTGAATTCGTATTTGTTTACTGCACTTATCCTATTCGTAGTAGTTTGTAGCACTTATTATATTCGTATTAGTCTGTTGCAATTATTGTTTTCGTAGTAATTTGCCTCTGCACTGTACTTTTGCTCTGGTTTATGCTTTAGGATGCTTGTTTAAGAAAGGAGATGCACTTATGACTTCTGGTGACTAGTAGTTCTCTTGAATACCTATGTTGAATACACTTCCTGTAAGTCGCTTTGGATAAAAGCGTCTGCTAAATGACTGTAATGTAATGTAATGTAATGTAAGGCAGCTGCCAGGGTTAGAGGTTTGTCCTGTGGCCTTTTGCTAAATGTCATCCCCTCTCTCTTCCCCCTGCCTTTTCTGCCCCAAAAATAATAATACAAAAAAAAACAATCGGTGACCCGAACCCACATGTGTCCCTGGTCTAGGATTTCAGTTATACCCGTAAAGATCTCTACCTTGTACCTAAAGACAAGCAAATCTACCCAGAATTGCAATATTATGATCAAACTTATTTGGTCAATACAGTGGACTTGTATATGTGTGTGTATGTGTCACACAAGCCTCACCTACTTGGTTCTCTAACAGGACCCGTCGATCTGAACCATCCAGAGCAGCAGACTCCACCAGGCCACTCCTCTGGTCGCACCAGAACAGACGATCCTCCGTGAAATCGATGGTGAGGCCGCTTGGTGACACAAGGTTGGTGCGAGCGATGACATTACGGCCTTTCCCCTCCAAAGAGGCACTTTCCACGACAGGATGGGCCCCAATATCGGTCCAGAACAGCTTCCTCAAATAGTCAAGGGAGTGAGTGTAAATTAGGCATAGGAGATGAATGAATCCCACAGAACCTCAAGGTGTTACATGCTATAAACACAGCTGTTTTTGGATGTCAGATGAAATCCCTCTAGCTGAGTTTGTAGTTTAAATTTCTGGAACTATGACACTCATACAGCCTCACACTCACTTTGCCAAAGGATGAACTGCGATTCCTCTCGGTTTTTCCAGCCCTTTGCTTACGATGGTTTCTCTGTGTAGCCCAGTTAAGGTACTGCGGTCAACAGTTGATTGGCTGGAGGTCAAAAAGACACAGAAGTGTCAAACGGAAAACAAAAAGCATATCAATTCTGACAATGATGAGCAATGCAACTGTTGCTTAAAGATACTATGAAAAACAACTACTAATGTTTACTCTTAAAAGTCAGTGTGGATTGTCCAAATTGTGGATCTGTTTGAGGTTTAAAAGAAACAAAACAGAATAATAAAATCTAATATGACCTGAGTATCAAAATCAACTGTTTTCCGAAAAAAAACACATTGAAATACAAATGGTTAGGTTAAAACTTTCAGCACTTAATGAAACAACCTTTTCATGATTTATCCTCCACATTTACTGTGTGCAAACAACACCCACCCTTTATCCGTCCAGTACATCCTACGGTGGACCCAGTCGATCGCCAGTCCCTCTGGAGAGTCCAGACCATCAGAGACAAGAACGTCTCTCGACCCGCCGTTCAAATCGATCCGCTCAATTGTCTTCTGGCTTGCACTAGCAAAGTACACCTTCAAATTGCATTCAAAAAAAATATTAAGAAATGCATTCAGTATTTAAAATAAATGAAAATATTAAAGATGTTCCGTATCACTCCAATATAAAGTAGAAAAGATAGTTTTTCATTAAACAGGCCGTCAAATGACAGTGTCTGTCCACTAGGTGTCCCTGTTTGTCTGCACAACAACCTGAATCTGGCCTTCCTAAGTTTTGTTACTCCAGAGGACTTCTGACACCTTAGGGCAGTATAGTACCAACTGTCATACTATTCTCTCTTCTGAAAACATCTGAAACATAACAGCAGTAAAAGATCTAAGAAGTTTCCACCTTACATTTTTCTGGATAGGATCATAGTCCAAAGCTATGATTGTCGCTCTTGGATCCTCCACAATGATTTGATCCCCAGTGCCTTCAGGATTAATTTGTCGTATATCCACTAGATTGGCAACTAGTAGATAAGGTGGTGGTCCTGAAGAATACAAATACATTATTTTACGATTAGATGTGCTGCAGTAGATGTAAACCCACTGTCATTTGCGTAAAGTGTTTATCCGTGTGGGCTTATCCGCCTCAGCTGACGGCTTTGCCATAGCATGACTCACCAGAGGCAATGCAGCGCTTGCCATCTTGGTGGAGCTGGTAGCCAGGCAGACAGCCACACCGCCACCCACTAGGTGTGACAGGAGTACAGAGCTGACTGCAACCGCCTCTGTCTGCAGACAAGCAGCCTGCAACGGCAACAAAGTGTGTTACACATAGTCACACAGATAAGCCTGTGTTTTCACATAGAGGCCTCATTTTCTAACGACACTTTGATACTTTACTGTATATCTTATTACTGGTAAGACAACATTTGCATGTCTCTTTCCTAATCTTACTTGCTCTATTACGGGATACAAAAACTGAAGCTATGGAATTAATTCTTATTCAGTCCAGTTAAGAAAGGCAGCTTTCTTGTTTACAGCATTATCCACTGTGCCACTGTGGCGAATCATTGGCCACAGAATATCTCTCAAATTTGAAAGAACCAAAAATCTTTAGGCAGGCGAATTTAAACCTCTAATAAAACCTCAGTCTCCATAGATCATGTATTACTCTGAATTGATTACATCACTTGTTTGATAAGGATCTGTTAGGCAGTAATGCAAAGCCACCTGATGCTTCCAGACTTTTGATCCGTCTCACCTCAGCTTGACCACTTTAATCCAACTCTTAACTACATTATATTTAGATGGCTAGAAATAACATAGGGATTACAATATTAGCTTATCAAAATGACCAAAAATCTGACACAACGTGCTGTTGCATTAAATCATTCCTAGTATAAGTAAATGTAATTAGTTTTGTTGTTTATATTATTGTACTACATTTATATTCTACTATGTTTATAGTGTAAGAAAATAAATATAATAATAATGATTCTTTATGCATTGAGCTTTAGCATTTAAACACAGGAAAAAAAACAACTTTATATACAGGTGTATTACTGAATGTTAAGCACTAAATGGCAAATTATTAGCAATATAATTAATAAATAATATAATATATATGAATATTATGTTAATTTTTATTTCAGAATAAACAGCTGATTAACTGTAATATAGTCCTTACCGGTACAGGCTTGTCCATCCTCCTGTAGTGAAGATCCCTCAGGACACACACAGACAGAACCCTCGTCTGTTGTCAGGCATCCATTGCCACACTTCCTGGTCATATTGCCATCACATGGTATAATTTCTGATAGTGGAAAGAAAATCAAGTTCTTAAAATATTGTTATTTTCCATTATTACAATAATGGTATCTGATGAGTTAAAGCTTTATGAGTTAAAATCCCAGAAAACATAGGAATGGCCAACAAAAGTTAGAGAATGTGCTCTTATAGATCAGTTCATTTCGGGCCATACCACGAGATCAAAGGGATGTTATGTGTTCGAGAATTTTCCAGGTTATTTGGAGGCTCAGCAGGTTGTAGAATCTAACAGCCGGATGGTCAACAAGCTTCTTAGTGAAATCCCTTTATGAAGTCAGCCCTAACCCTATCAAAACAGGTGAATGTGTGATGAGAATGCAGTCAAAGCCCAAACAGTGAAGGATGATGTGATGTTAGCTCACATGAGCGTGGTATGTCCTGAGCCCGCAATGGCCATGAATACAGAGGCAGACTGTACAGATATGAATCTGATGTGAAATAGTTACAGTATCTGTTGCTCTGCCTCTGACTGGTAACTTCTCCCTAGTGGTAACGGGTAAAAATGATTCTAGCCTTCCAGCTTCTTGCTGTTTTGAGGTACATTTCTTTAATGAAAAGATGTAATTTCCCTGACTAAATACTGCACTTTGAACATAATAATAATAATAATAATAATAATAATAATAATAATAATAATAATAATAATAATAATAATAATAATTAAATACACTAGGACTGTTCTATATATAAAAATAAAAAACAACTGAAAGTCAACATGAAAATATAATGCTCTACTCTCAAAATCAACGAATAATTGGGAAAATAATAATTAAAAAATGTTTTTTTCCCATTTGTATTTTTATTTAATCAAAAATAAGAGATGTTAGCAGCCCGGCTTTAAACTCTGCCACTTAATCTCTGTTGTCGCCTCTATTGTCTATCCTGCCACTTGGCTGCATGTTTGTTTTCTTCTGGACCTTGGCAAAGGTGCTTAACAGCTTAGGACAGACAAAGCTGCTGACCAGATATGTTCCCATTGCAAATGTCACCTCGTCATCTAATCTCATTGTGTATGTGAACCTCCCCCTGCCTCATGGCTGTGTGGTTAGAAGAGAAGAGATTTCCCATGTGTTTTAGTATGTTGTAAAGTTAAGTGCTGTCCAGACATTTACACTATGGTTTCAGGGTAAACTAGAACAAAAAAAATAATTGTCTTTCCAGTTTATTTAACTAAATACATATTCTCTATAAATTCCCTCATGATTGCAGTACGTTTGTGCAAAAGCATTAGATTGTCTGAGTATCTGCTCACTGAAAACAATCGGTTGTTTAATGCATGCAGACAATAGACCTTTATTATGGCAGAGAGGAATGACCAAACACAGAATGAGATCGAAAAACTATTTGGAATACCTGGATTAGTAAAACAATCAAAATATCTCCAAACAGCACATGTTTTAGTGTAGCACTGATTTTTAAGCCAACAGATATTGGTCTATTCCTAAAATGGCTGAGAATATGTTAACTAACTTAAATACCTTACATAGCTTCTCAGCCTAAGCAGAACTAGACCTTTAGTGACAAAGTGTCCCTGTTTTGACCCAAATAACTTAACACACAATTGACAGCTCACATAAGTCTGGTCCAGTATGTTTAGCATATGACCCAGCCTTTTTATTGGCTCCGTGGGGTCAAAGTAGTGTCTAGGGGACAAATGCCACCTTTCAAAGCACGACAAAAAAGAAGAGGTTCCAATCTGAAACCAAAGCTGCTTTCATACTGCTGACCAAAACAAAAGCGCAAGTGTTGCCACTATTTGACTAAAACACATTTTTTTCTTTTCTCCTTCTTTATTTGGAAAATGGACAACTCTGGACATTTATTATGCAATCCTGCTTCACATATCACTTGACTTAGCTTCACATTATATGATAGTATTATATTGAATACTAATACTGGAAATGCATGAATTCTTTAGTCTGTACCCAGTGAACTTCATCACTCCACAACAAACCGCAAGTACTAACTAGCTTTTATGCTTTAAATAACTTCCTGTGTGAAGACCACAAAAATTCTATTATGGAAACAAAAGTAAAGCTATTAAGAATCTAGACTGGATAGAATAGGATTGAAATGAGTTAACATAATAACAATAACATAATATTTCCACTATACCTCCACACGTCTTCCTGTCCGGTAGGAGGGCATATCCTTTAGGGCAGGTACAGAAATATGAACCTGGGATGTTTTCACAACCAAGAGAGCAGCCGTGGTTCCAGTGCGCACATTCATTCACATCTATGGCACAAACAGACAAATATGGTGATATAACCATATTTTCGTAATGCTCTTCTGGGTAATAGAGTGCAAATTGTGAGACTCATTCCAACTTCGGTAATGATACCAACCTTCACAATAAGTGCCTTGCTTACTGAGAGCAAAGCCTTCACTGCACTGGCACGTCTCTAGCTCGACTCCATTGGAACACACATTCACGCAATTTCCGCTGTGCTCGTCACAACCTGTTTGAAAGGGTCATTGGTAAAACATTACTAAAGTATGATCATTTGAGACGTTATTAAAGTAAATGTAAATACAAGAGGTTAAATTGAGAGAGGCTACAGAGTAATTTAAATGTCAAAGTTCAGCTGTAACCTGGAAAAGATGATTGGGAGTCTGCCATTGGCTGGCTGAGGGGATGCACCACCTTGATATTAACTGGAGGTTTTGCCATCTGTTTTATGTTAACATTCAGTGGCTCTCCACCAGCGTACTTGTTTACTTGTTTAATAACCCGAGATGCTGCATCAGTGTAGTACAAGTGCTCCAGAAAAACTGATATCCCCAGAGACTGAGACCTGACCAAAGGGGACAAAAACAAAATCATTTAATCCCACTGTGCTAACAACAATATAACGATAAATAAGTAATGGGAATACATCAATATTCTCACCGTAGTGGCTGAGCTATGATGTGCAGGACGTTGCCGTTGTAATCACAAGAGGCGATGGCACTTTCTCCTTGTAGACCAAACTGAACCCAGAACAGTCTTTTGTCCTCTCGGTCAAGCGACAGGGCCTCCAGTTGTTCTGCTATCTTAATAAGTGTAGTTTTCATCCGTCCGTTCACATCAGACCGCTGGATACTTGGGGTCATCCCGCCAGACAGCCAAAAAAGAAACCTGCAAAATATTAGTTTTGAATTGAGAAAGGACTTTGCAACTAGCCATTTCCAAATTTCTCTATTTTCTTTTTTCTAGTGGTTTGCTCGCTTTGTTACAAAATAGTAGCTGCTTCTACTAATGTCTCTGTTTGGCTCTTTTCTCCTTTTAATACGTTGAGTTGTCATGTCAAAATTTTGGTAAATTATGATATTGTTTTTTTTGCGTCGTGGCTATAAAGATATGATAAGGCTATATACCTTCACACCTGTTCTTTCATCATGGTGGGCACCTCTCCAACACTGCTGTGCCTTCCTCACTCACACTCTCATATGAATACTAACAGGAATGGCCCCAAATCGCTTCATAATCCTTTTGCCTCATAGTCATATTATAGTAATGTTTAATAAATTATAACACACCCCACAGTCATTTAAGTAAAAAAAAAGTAAACCTGCTCTTGGCATTTTATTTCTTGGAGAAATATTCCAAATGTTAATATAAATCCTTCACTTTTGCATATCCACTCAGGGGCATGAATATGGACAGTGCGGGGCAGAGAGCAGGCTGGGAAAATGAGATTAATTCTCAGGAATATGCCTGAATTCACAGAACTCACTTTAACTGAAAATGGTGCTATTTGCTATATAAGCCCTGGTTAAGGCAAACCCATCTCCATCATAGTTTTCTTTTTTTGGCAGGGTAAAATAATAACAAAATGACATGCTTATTCGTCATGAACTATAAAACAAACTATAAATGAACTATATGATATATGCAAGGATTGCTTGGTAGTGTTGACGTTGTCTAATGTTAATCTGCCTATATGAGAAAAACGTGCCATCGTGAGAAACATTAAAAGTGTAATACAGAGTAGATTACCTGTTAGTGGGGTCAACGTTTATAGAATTTGGTTGGGTCAAGTGTCTTAAAAGAGTCCTTTCATTTTTCCCATTTATATCCATTGTTTTGATTTTTCCCTTTTCTCCACTTGTCCAATAAACACGGTTCCAAATCCAGTCCACTGCAAGGCCCGAGATATGTTTGCCAGATGAGTACAGTTTCTGGAAAACAAACATTAAAATTAAAATGATCCTAATCAAACCAAAGAGGAATTCATAATTGCTGAATATCAAGAAACATAAGTATAAGATTTGAGTTTTGGTAGTTTCATTTTAGGAAGGGTCTTCTTTAGAGTCCTATATATTTGTTTACTCTGTTCATTAACGGCTATACTGATGCGTTGAATGACTAAATCTCAGACAAGGGACTGGAATCTATTCGCGGCAGCTACGTTCTCTCCAACTTTATAGTAGTTACATATTCACCTGTCGTGGTGCTCCTCTCACTGACGCCTTGTAGATGACCCCAGTGTGTTTGTCAGCCCAGTAAACTCTCTCCTCTCTGAAATGAAAGTCGAGCAGGATGGAGCTTCCCACTCCAGCTAGTAGCCTTCTCTGGTTCTTCCCATCGAGGTCCATCCGATGAATAGCTTTCCCATGGCCGAACATCAGGAACGGCTGTGAGGCTTTACAAAATATAACATCACATGTCTGTCGTAAATATTATGAATTCCATTCTTAAGGCCCTAAAACACAAAGCAAATGTACTTTCAAAGGCTCATATTTGTTGACTTGACTACATTTGGTTATAGTGATTATTTGAATTATATAAATGCATTAAAAATGAAAAAAAAATGAAATCCGCTTGATTGCAGTCAGCTACAACATTGCAAACATGAGTTTATGGTATCAATCCCTAGTTTTAAGTCTTTATCAGCATGATGTTCATTTAGTAAATTATGGTCCCATTTAGTCCCATTCAATGGACAATAAAGCGGGATATGATTTAGAGGGTGGCTACCTTGTGATCAACGGTTTGCTACCACGGTTTTTGGTTTGGGAGTTGTACATGTTTTTCGTCTTAGAACTTAAACCTCCAGCCTCTCGTGTCACTTGTGTTTGTAAAAAGCCAAGATGCCGATGGCCAGAAACCAAGATAGCATTGGCCAATGTCTTGAACTCGATGCTTCAAAACTGCAGTCCACAAACCAATGGGTGATGTCTCTGTGACTACCTCCACTTCTTATTTACACTTTATGGATCTCTATTGTGAAAATAAGTAACGATAAAGCTAGACTTTAAAAAAAAATATCATTAATATAAGCACCAGCAGGTCAAATTCAACCCTATAGAGAATGCAGTCATCTTTGTGCTGTTCATTTTGCGTGTATAGATTAATCTTTGTTGCTATAGCCTTTTTTGCCTTTTGTCTGCTACTTCAATAGAGCTGCGCCATAAGTCATAGGCTAACCTTCCTTTGATTATGATTGTTGTTGTGAGTAGCATAAAGGGACGACAACTATAGAATGTCATTATACAACCCTGTGTAGAAAATCCATACATTCTACTAGCGGGTACATTTGACTCGGTGGTATACAGCCACCTCTGGCAGTTCTAGTATTAATGAAATGAATTCCAGGGACAGGAAGGTAACCATGGCAGCATTTAACATGTCAACAGCGGCTTCTTCCCTCTTTGTGTCACGCCGCAGTTGTCGTTAAATTTGTCAAATTATCTTGTTAAATAGCCCATTCAAGGCTGTAATGGGATGAAGTTCAAGGCAGACTCGGCTGCCTTTGGATAAAACATCATCCCTTAGAACCAAATCACTCACTGAATCTTTTGATTCTCATAATATCTGCAATGAATGAAATGAATGGCTCAAGTGGTAAAAGTTAGGTTTCTGCTTCAGTACATAACATTCACATACTATGGTTCTGATAAACAGTTTTGAGCAGCAAAACATTTCTATGTTTGTAAATGGAATGAGTGGACGTCCATTCCAACAAGTCAGTTGCTGGAAAGACTGAGTTAAATTTCATAATACAGAGATTCAGTTTGCTCTAGAGCCCATTAAACTTTGACAAACTCTGACGTGAGGCCAAATCTGTGGTCGCTGTCTGGATGACTTTTGATGAAAGGTTCGCTGTCATGGGCAACCATGGATACCACTCTTAACTCTGTGGAATGAAGAAAACAATGAGAAACCCCAGATAAACAATATAATGAATGTCTGGCCTGGGATCCCCAAGATGGCTACCGATAAGTTGCTCGGAGGCATCCAGATGAATCACTAATTGACAAGTTCACATGGTGGTCAGCATGATTCTTGACCTAGTAGATCAGTTCATTGTTTCTTATTGGAAAAAAACCAAAACGTGAACTCAAACCAACATTTTCCATTCTACGAAAAGACACAAGAAAGCAAGCGCTTCTTAACAGCAACGCCCAACATCAACATCTGCTCCTAATGCATGGCAAAGCAATCTATATGGATGTTGATATCCCAGTTTACATTCTTATAACATTCATTTGGACAGTGTAAGTGGCCATTTTGGATGCAAAGCCAGTTCATTGGGTTAGCCTATGCAATCCTGTGGCTCATCAAAAGAACCAAATACTTGATTATTTGATCTGTGGATTAAATGTTAAACCCTAAATGAGCAAGACTGAATATAGACAGTTAGGGTTGGGCTTTATGACAACAAATACAATACATGAGACAATATTTGTTTGAGATTTCAGCATACTGCCTTAAACAACCTTTATACATTTGGAGATATGTGGTTGTATTTGGCTCTTTATGTTGTAAATAACTAAGCAGGGCTACTTTATGGTAGTATTGGATTTACAGGCTTGTTGCATTAATGTGTTGAACTTAACTCTGCCATCTGCCATGACAGAGGTTATTCGTACAAGATTTTGGACATCAGCCTTTACCATCTGTAAGCACTTACTGATGTCCTTGTGGCATCCCACAAACAACTTGGGCTCAGCCTGAGATACTCCCACTCAAGCACAGGCCACTTTACTGTCCCTTTGCTACAGTGCATAGTATCGTCTGGTTAGCAAAGTTTACTTTGCCACACATGCTGTAAAGTGGCTGACATTTACACTCCGTCTCTGCTTTACTTTATGGGGTAGGGGGGTGGGGTACTTCTTGTTTGAGCAACTTGTGTTTTATTTCACTTGATTTATTCCAACTAAGAATATTATTAAATGTCTATTGTTGAAATTCAAAGATATACAAACTAGATATACAGACATGAACTTCAAGTAATACTAAACTTAAAATTGTGACAGAAAATTGATCAAATAAAATGTTATGGTGGTCAAACACTTTTTTTGCTGTACACTGAGGATTGGACATAACAAAAAGATCTTTGTGCAGTGTGGCTCTGTGCATTTGTATACATAATAATATTTAGTCATATATTGAGCATCATCACATTTTACCAATATGTATTTGTGCCTTATGAAAGCAGTTCTTCTTCCCTGGCCAACCTGCCCTGTCATATTACTGAACAATTTCACCAGAAGTCCCAACTATACTGAGAAGATACTGTTTTGATTGTTTGGGTTCTCATCCTAACTACAATCCCAAAAAACTTCTGGCACACATGGTTTAATGATAAAGGACCTAATACACAGCAGAGTATACAGTTCTCTAAAGCACTGTCAGCATCCCCTCTGTCAATATAATGAATTAGGAGTATCGGTCTAAACAGGAGAAGTTTCAACCAAACTCACCCACACAGCTGCTGTTTCTCCCCGCTCGCGACAGTCGTTCATCCCAACATGCCGTTCCGAGGGCCAGGGCTCCAGAGCTTTGCACCATGAAATAGATGAGCGCTGCTGTGATCGTTGCAGCCAACATAATCCTGCACGCCGTCCTCGCCTCAGGAGCTGCACTTGTTCACTTTTTCTCAGGCATTCCCACTTTTAGCACCGGCACACAAGAATTCCCCAAAATTAAGCAACATTTGTTTATGGACTGTTGGCATCCTTGTCCAAGGCTTCAACTTGAAGAGACAGTGGAGCTTCACATAACAGAAGATGTCGCGCTAAAGAGAAATGTAATACCCCAATGAAAAGATGGAGTACGCCGAATGAAGAGTGTAATACTGTCAGTGCAGAGTTCAAGAAAAAAAGAAAAGAAAACGGTGTGTGGGATCCTCCTCTCTCCCCTGTTTGGACCCCAGGCTGCCACTCTGTTTTGGAAGCAAAGATTGAAATTCCTGACACCCCCGTGGTAAATTTTGCACATGCTAGTCCAGCATTGGAGCAAGATCTTCTTTAAGCTACAGTCAGTGTCTCAAGCAGAATGTGGAATATGTAAGAAATGAAGCAGGGCTGAAGAAAGGTCCCACATAATAACAACATCTTCCCCCTCACCCCACCCCCTGACCCATGTCCTTTATGAATGTGGATGGATGTGTCTGTCTGAGTGTTTGTGTCTGGGAGAGAGAGAGATTTCGAGGTGGACATTGCATTTAAAGCTATTAGACTGAACAAAACCCCTCAAATATTCATTTATTTATTCATTGGGGATCTAATTTGAACTTTTTCAAACTATAACAGCATTCAAAAATGACAAACACTTACAGCACGAGAGTAATTTACACACTACGCACACAATAGACACACTGTTTTGTGTCTTGTGCGTGAATGAGAAGTCAGACTGTCTCCTGTTGAAGGCTACTTGGGGGGAATCGGTAGAATGAGTCATTTATAGAGAACGAAAGGAGGAGTGGAGCAGATTATCCATAAATTGTTTGTCCTCTTTTTACCCATGAGAACAACCAACAGACTCCAGGAACCAAAACCTCTATTCATTCTCTCCATGACTAGGATATTGTCAGCAACAGCGTCACCAGTAACCTTGTAGAGGCGCAGTAAAAGATGTACACGGCTGAGAAAGTTGCCTCGTCTCCAGACTAATGTTAGCCGTCTGAAGGGCACTGACCTTTTCCCACGATTTCACCCCCTGGCAGATAACAATGAAAATGTTAATGTCTATAATTTCACTTCAAGTGACCGGTGTGGTGAATGTCAATCACACATGGGTTTGAATCATCAGGAAAAGTGCGTATCTAGGAGACGGCAAGAGTGTAGATGCCGCTGTCATATTTAAATGCCACCTCATGTCATTGCTTATCTAAAAATAATAAAATAAAAAAATAGTTCCAGTCCTTAATTTCAGCTGGGTGAGTCACCTTCATGCAGTTACAATACAAAGCATTTTAGACAAAACTCTTTTTATTTAAATAATGCCATGCTGCCAAATTGTCACTCGTACTAACATTGTCTGCTGCCTAAAGCCTGCTGTATATATTTAAAAAATATATACTACAGTATTGTTGTAATAATGTGTTTATTTCGGCTGCTTAAATGTTTTCTATGCGTTTGTCAGGTAACGTTACCTTACAATTCCATTTTTTTTTATGATTTCAGTAAATAATATACTGAGTTTCTGTACATAATATACTATGCTCTTTCTTTTTTATATATATATTTTTGCCACATTGTTAATATACTCTTCAAATGCAACCTTACTGTAGGTGCTCCATAATGTTTGCAGTAATTTAAATGAGTGAAAAGTAAATGGATTGCAGATTTACGATCAACCGCACTGACTTATCAAGCTCATCAATGGCTTTGTGCTTCCCCTACGGCTTAAAGGGCTAAGGATAAGCTCAGTGTTTCACATAAACATCATGCTGACAGAAAATTTGCTTCCAACATTAATATCATTAATCTCTTGTATTACAAAATGGTTCATCAATCTATAACGGCGCCAAGTCGTGGTTGGCAGGAAGTTTGTGGTGTGATTGTAAAGCCTCCAGAGAAGTGTCTGGATTTGCTTTTGTTGACCACAGCCCAGCAGCAACTGGTTCACAATTAAAGAGGAAATAGATTCATGGGAGGCAGAGCTCCGTCTGCAGATGAACTTTAGTCAGAAGTGTCGTATTTGTTCTGCCGTAGTCTGTTTATCTTTACATTCAGAGGCAAGAGCTGAACTGGATAAAACAACGAGAGACATAATTGGCATTTGCAAAAATCAATAGCAAGTTTATTTCTATAGCACATTTCCAACACAGGAATTAGTGTGCTTTAAATAAATAAAAACAAAGTGGGATGTCTATGTATAATATATGCTTAAGAGATAACACAAAGTATATAAAGAAGTTATTAAACAAAGAGTAATATAATTAAAAGATACAAAATATGAAAGGAAATACAAAATTAAATTAAATTAAATAAAAGATTTACAAAAAATTGTAGCTGGATCATAGGCTTGTTTGTTTCCGTTGCATAAGGCATAACAGCTACATTGGCACATAGCCAAGGTGTAACTAATTGAAACACTCTCCCTAATGCGAACATTTTTATTCTATTTATTTCAGTTTTATGGCAAAAAAAATATGGTTCTCAGTTTCAAAGAATGTTGTAAGCTGTTGCCTTTTGGAAAAGAGTTAGTTCAGTCGAGTGTAATACAGAAGTGTTTGAAATGTTCTTTACTTTTACAAGGAACTTAGTTGCCAGCAGGTAAAATTCTACCTCAGTCTCCAGCAGGAGGTTTATATCTGTCTTTGACATTTTCACTACTGCCTTGGGCTATTAGGATAGATCGTGAGTGTGCAGTCGGAATAACAGACAGTGTACAGTCAAATATGTTAATTTAAAAGTGATGAGAAAAAAGCTTCTTTCCTCTGGCAGTTCATATCAGTCCGTTCATTGATCCGTTGTTCTGTCTATCTCTCTCTTCCTTCTCTCTATCCTCATAGCCCTCGTGCCTCTGAGAGCTATCCATCAATCCATCCATCCATCATTCCATCCATCCATCTACCTATCTATCCATCCATGTACCTATCTACCTCCTTACCTACCTACCTATCAATCTGTGTATCCCTCTGTCTATTCATTCATAGTTTATTTATCATTATCAGCCCAGCCCTTGTCTACCATCCGTTCTTTCTGTTTGTCAAAACAGCCTGGTTGTTGCCATGATAACAACACAGCTGTTGTTAGAGATTACTTAGTGCTGCGGGCTCATACAGCTGGTGGCACAGAGGTATCCATGGAAACAGTTTTCCACATCTACCCATCATCATAGCGAGGTTTTACGAAAGCACCTGTTCAGAGGTTCAGAAAGCGTGACAACCGTGACCCATTGATTTTCAGGATGAACACGTCTTCTCTGGTTCATAACTGAGACATGCATTGTGTCCGTGTTGTATAAAGTATTGTGTTTGAGTCATAACTGACGATATGCAGCTTTTTTAAGCACTCTTTTCTTCTTTGTGTTTGTGTGTCTTAGCCCAAGCACCAGCATCGTACACATGGAAATCGACTGTGCAGTCCACACAAAGATAGTATATGATGAGCAGAGCATCCTCATCGTATACTACTGTGTACAGTACATGGAGTACAGTTTGCATTGTAACACTGGGATTTAGTTTCAGCTGGAGAAGCCCAGAGAGAGCACACAATCTGCTGCTGAGATAAAACTGAGAGATTATGGGAGAAACTAATTCTGCAAAATTCAAAATGACATAGATTTTAAATGTACTTGGAGAATAGTATGGTGCCAGAGAAGGGTGATGTTTCTGGTGGGGCTTTTGACATCTGAGTCGTATTATCTTAAATGTGTTAGTCTTTAAAAAATGTCAAATTTATCCATTTTGTTGCATCAGAATATTGCTGGTATATTAGAGAGGGACAGTAAAAGTGTGTTCTTGAGGCTTTCTATCAAATACACAAATAAATGGCAATTAAAAACACCTATTGGCATCATTTTGAAAATTGCATTCGAGAGTGCACCTGTCTACGCCAATAACACAGATAGCATACCACACATAGAATTTAACAATTCTAGTTCAGTTTATTAAAAACCAATGTACAACTCCATTTATAGACAAATGCACACACAAAGTCATAGAAACTGGCAATGTTTATCAGACGAGACACATATTCTATCAAACACACTGAACATACTTTCTTGTCCATTAAGGCAACAATCAGCTTGATGCTTAAAGTAACAATAATGTTGTAAATGTGATGGGAACTGGATAATGGGTCTTTTTTTTTTTTTGACACCACCACATAATATTCATTCTGACACTTCATCTTTGGCATTGGGTACAACATAAAATGCCACACACAGCTAACGGACAGGCTCTTTTATGGTACTTTTTATACATTATATAAGTCCACCAAAGATGCCGTGCTGTAGTGACAAGCATTCAAACTCTCTTTATCAAATATAAGGCTCCATAATAAATAAGGACATGACATTCAGTAATTGACTGACTTAAATGGGCTTTTAACAAATCCCTAAATAACATGAAAAATGTTACCTGCACCTTTCTAAATCACTATTTAAATCTTTATAGATTAATAGTTGATGGAATATGCAGAAAGTGTTCAATACTGAAATTGATGTGCCCCAATGTGTGAAACAGATAGATTTGTATAAAGATTTATGAATTATTTCATAGTTAATAGTTTATCAGTGTTTTTAAAAGGCATATAAAGAGTATTTCATAAAAATGACTTACTAGCATGGTGTTTGGCCATTGACCATGGATTTCTGACGTCAGCAGAGATACTCAGAGCGGGAACTGTCACTCTTATAGGTCATCTGAGAGTCGATGCTTGACCGAGAGCACAGCAGCATTCGCTCTGATTCATGAGTTGCTCTCCTTGCCCAAAGCTCAGTTGGATGAGAGTTCAAGGTCCTTTGTTTCATTGAAATTGTCTCAAACTTGACATAGCTGTCTTTTTCAAGCTCCTCTTCATCTGAAGCCGTGTCACGTCCCTTACAGTACAGATCGAGAATCTTGTAGATCAACAGTGCAATAAGGGACACAACCAAAGCACAAGCAATGCCGCTTATGATAATGAAAAGCGAGCTCTGCCCACCATCCTCTACATTGTCCAATGTGTAGAAGTCAATGCAAGGATCTTTTCCAGCAGTACTACCTTTTGCTACGAGGCAAACCGAGTACCTCATCCCAGAGGACAGTCCCTCGAGAAGCACTTTTCCACTGCCCGCATTAGTCTCCAGTGTCCTTTTGATGTCATCCTCATCATAGGGTGAGTATACCACCGTTAGTGGGGCATCATTTGGTAACCCATCTGCTGTCCAGAGCAGCACTGCAGTGTCAGTGGTTTCCTCTACAATCTTAAGGTCTTTGACAGACATTGATGCATCACTTTTCTTGCTCTTTTCATCTGCTGCGAGCTTTCTCCCATTACCTCCTGGCTGGGGTTTTGCTTGTTTCGATGAGCCTTTCTGTAAACTGGTGCTGGTGGTAGTTTTCGGCTTCTTAGGAGCGGCCAATGTCGACGTTCTTGGTAGAACTGTGGACGTGGTGATGGGCGAGGTGGGAATGTCCGTGGGGGGAGTTATCGTTGTGCTTTGGCTAGTCGGTTCGGTTTCGATGGTAGGCGTCGGTGGAAGGATGGTGGTGCTGATGGCGCCAGCAACCGAGATAGAAATGGTGGCGTCTGCATTGCCAGCAACATTCTTGGCTTTGCAACTGTAGTTCCCGGCGTCTTTGTGCAATATTCCGTGCAAGCTCATGATGGACCATCTGATGCCCTCTCCAGGTGACTCCTGGACTGTAGAGGGGAACAAGAACACAATAGTGAACAAGGATCAAGTCTTTAACTGCTTTTCCATTGGATTATGACTTTCCGGCACCTTGCTCCTCTAATGCTTCCCACACACCAGACAATGAGAATTTACACACGATATATTGTTACTAAAGGTTCAATAAATCTGAAAACAGCCTTGTTTCTGCTATCTAAAATGCTTGAACTTTAATAGCCTGCATATTATACCTGTGTTGTTGACTTGTGTGCCATCTGACTTCGCCCAATAAAGAGTTGGTGTTGGAAACCCTGTGGCGTCACATCGCAGAAGGACATTGCTGCCCAAAGGAGATGTGATCTTTGTTGCCGAAGTCATGACCGAAGGCTTCACACAATTGTCAAGTTCAGCACGCTGAAAAGGGACACCAGCCAGATTCTCTGGTCCACCGCATACTAGAGATAGGTCCATCAAAACTACTTGTGTGCCAGACATTTTGGAAAGCTCAATCAGCTTGGATATTTTGCAGTCACAGTACCAGAGGTTGTCTTGGAGGCCTGCAGATGAAAAAGATTAGACAAATTAAGATCAGATTGCTGTTTCATACCAATGCAGTGTCAAACAACATCCTTTTAAACAATATATATTTCTTTAAAGCACTCTGTTGATCATAATTGAAAGAATAGAGCACACACATGGTACTGAATTATGTTACAATATGGCTTATTGACATTCAGACAACAGCTGCAATGATTTTGGTGCTATGAAGTCATGTTTGGAGAAAAAACTTCATAAAATGGATAATAGTATTTAAGGCAGCTTTTAAGACTCTGCAAGTGTTGCTTTATTCCATGGATGGCATGGATAACCAGTAGAATAGCAATAATAGTGTCTCATTGGCAAATTCATAAGTAGGTCACAAAAACCCCAAACCAGAAATAACTTAACGCCTAATAATAAACTCAATTGACTACCAAGCAGGTAGTTGCTACCATTCGGTTGCACCCATGCAGGCAAATGAACATACCCCTTATACCTATATATATATAATATATATATATATATATATATATATATATATATATATATATATATATATATATATATATATATATATATATATATATATATATCTCCCTTACACATTGCTGTAAACACCTGCTGCACACAATAGGTAAGCACATGTACTGGTTCATATTAAAGCCCTTTAACCAGATTAGTTTGTCTTAACAATAGCAAAGCACCTAAGCTGGCTCTGGCCTCCCTCGAGTTTGTAGCAACACACTCTTTGCATTAACCTTTCTCTTGGCATACATGCGAATAGATCACTGACAATTTAAACACTTTATTATCCATGTCTTAAGATCCCTGAAATTCTGGTTTCAAATCCAAACCCTATTTTAATGTTTTATATTTTAGAATTATAAAAATGAATAAAGACATCATTCAAAACAGTAAATATACCTCTTAAAAAAATGTAATACACCTCTTTTATAATACGAACGTGAAATGGTGGGAAGAAATGCTAAAGAAACTGTCGTTAATTAGTGTATGGATTTTTCTCTCTCCGTATGGCCTAATCCTGTTTCTCCTTCAGGTAACCAAAGTACACGGCCATGTCTTTCGGAGCGGATAAGCTAGCTTGCCCTCATACAGCCTATTAACAATATCCCTCCCCACAGTACATGCAACACAGAGTGAACAGATAAACAAATATTGTAAATTGTATATGCTAGGTTGGTAGAATCTATAATGGTAGAATCTACCTGCTCACATTCAGTAAAATGCAAGGAAGTGTCAAATATAAGGCTATAATAAATAGATTATTAAAAAACACAGAAGTAATTGTTTTACTTTTCCTACACAAACATCCTTTTCCCCCTGCTTTGAAACAAATACGCAAAATTTCCATCTGCATATTTCCTCCCTTCTTGCCTCCCCTTTACTGTTTCTCATCAATGAGGGACAGGGCTATAAATAAGTTACCGTTGGTTAAAGATATTTAAATGACAATTCCAAAATCAGTGTTTTTGTTTTCGTGCCAATGAACAAACAAGAGATTGTCGCTGGTAGTTGTTGCGCTTTCTAATCTATCAGCTCGATCAGAATCCATTTTACTATCAGTGTATGCTGACATATCGCCGTGGTAGCCCGAGCTGTATATGCACAAACGTAGGGAACACCACTCTGTTATCAACTGATTGCAATCCCCTGACAAGATGAATATAGAATAATTTAACTGAAGTCGAAATACTGTAACATTTACTTTGGACTAAACCTTAAAACACTTTTCTCTCATTTTTGAACCAAAGGTGTATCAGTGTAAGTTTGCTCTGAATTACCAAAAGGAAATAAATCTGCTCTATTCATTAATCACTACTGTTTTTAGGAATGCACAGAAAGTTTTTGTAATTGTCTCATTATAATAATAATAATGTCTGGATAAAGTAAATTATAATGTGCACTCAGTAACTGTAATGTAACTTAAAGCAGTTATTGACTGAGAATAAACTGCGCAATGCAGTATATTGTGTACTCTTAACTGCAGCATCACATAATTGTTAATTTCAGTGTCTTATGTACACTCTTAACACTACTTCAGCACTAAAGAGAAAGCCCTATTCATTTTGAGCAGAGCTTTTTTTTTCTTCTTAAAACATGTAACCATGTGTCTCGCCACTGCAAGCTATCCTCCATATACAAATGTTGCTCAGGCACAATTAGCATAAGTGTAATCTTGTCACTGTAATTGACTTCAGCTAGAATGAACTATGACACTAAATCTTGGAGTGTTTGGGTTCTGGGCGTTTCAAAATGTCAATGAAGCAACTAACAGTAGGAGTATCATAAATTGTGATAAATGTTTGAACACTTGAAAATATCACAGGTCAACTTTGCTTGAGCTTTTCACACTGCCCTTAAGGGGGCTGTAGCCGGGGGGCTGAGAAAGCTTTCACACTGGCGCAGTCCTTAAACATTTTTGCGGGCCTTTCCCCTGAAAAATCGGAAAAGTTATCACGGAGCCAAGAGCCCTGGGCTAAGAATAGGCAGTGTGAGGAAATGCACTTGCTGTACTTGGTTTGTCTAATTTGTTCAGCTGAAGTTGACCCTGGCTTGGATCGGCAGGAAGCAGTCTGTTAAATATTTAACAGTTGATTAGGAAAATAACTTGATCGTGTGGATTGAGTGGCAACTCTGCCAGTACTTAGAATAAGCTAATTTGATTGTGACCTGGCATTTACTGCCAATAGAGGTTTGAGTTAGTTAGTCTGACTGGACGAACAGGTGATGGACGGAAAGTTCCTGAGGTAATTACGAACAACCCCAAAAGTATCCTGCTGTGGCCCTAATGTGTTATAAAACTAAGCCGGACACAACCTTTCTACCCTTACCTAACACAACTTTCTGGGTGACATTAGCGGAGATAGGTGCTCCATTGAAGGGGGGCCAGATGTCCATGAGGTCAGAGGGCAGGGTGGCTAATTTGTTGCTGGAAAGATCCAAGTAGTTCATGTTGCGGAGGTAGGGTATGGCCTCGTTGGGAATACTAGCGATTCTGTTGTTGTGTAGATCCAGTGTCCTCAGCCTGGGCATCTCTTTGAGAGACTCCCAAGGGAAAATGGAGATCATATTCCCATCCAGCCTCAGCTCGTGGAGCACTTTGAGGTTGTAGAAACTTGCAGTATCCACTGAGCTGATGGAATTGTAAGTAATCCACAGGTACCGCAGATCCACCAGGTAGTAAAAAGCTTCTGTGGGGATTCGCCGCACCATGGTTTTCTCAATGCGAAGTTTGACCGTATCCACAGGGACGTTGACAGGGATGTCAGACATGTCTGGATCATTGCAGAGCACTGATCTGAAGAATAAAGATAAAGAAAAAAGATACATGGGTTAAATAGTTTGAATGTATCCTATGTCCAGATAACATAACTGTTCTACAAAGCGTAAATCTATTATAGTCATGGATAAAGTCCTATTTACACGAGAATCATTTGCATTACTTGATTACCAGCTATTACTTTTAGCTTTTGGTGGCTATGATGATGTTGTCAATAGTCCTGTACCAGTACATGCGCTGATATACCTTTTTATAATGTCATCTTTATTAATGTCACTAATGCCCCAGTCACCTTTTTCCCCTGTTTTGTAACTGGCAAATCAAACTTCTCACTCTTGTCTAACTTTTTAGTGAAAATCCCCTAATAGAAACCAAACCAACCCAAGGAATTCTGAAATAGCATGCTGCTATTTAGAATTTCCTCTCCTTTATGTTAGACTCCACATTAAGGACTAACCTTGTCCTTTCTTTGTCGCCAAAATTCGACCGCAAGGTGATGGATGCTATGTGGAACAGGGTTCAACACTAATCAGACTGATTATGCAGGTGGCCATTAGGTCTTCCTCAGGGATAAAAGGATTGGCACGTTGCCAGGAGACATACATTATGTCAATACAGGTCGGTACAACCTGTTGGAAATTGTACTGTGGTGCATTTTTATATCGTATCTATATATCTTTATATTGACAGTACAATTTTTTTACTTTAGATGCAGAGTTCAAAGCTACAGTACAATGACTCTGCATTTTTTTCCATTTGTTGATTATCCAAATGGGATCACAATAACAAAACTGGTTTCACACAGTGATGGAGACGGCATGGCGGAAAAGGTTTTAGCTTTGTTCTCCTCATCAAAAATGTTAATGTAACTCATTAAGTGCTTCCTCTTTACTTTCCGTTGATTTAACACAGATAACACACCAGGCGGTCTGCGTCCGGTCGTACTTAATGTTGTGCTCATTCAGCGTTTAGAAGGATCTCTTTTATTTGTAAATTAAGGTATAGAGAAGGTGACCTAATTAGACAAACTTTATTTTTTTATTATAATTTTCCAAATTGCAAGTGTGTGTGACTGAGAGCACAATGAAAGAACAATTTACCTGGTTCCTGTTCCATCGGTACGTCCGTGGAAGACACAGGTGCACTGGGACGGACAGAAGGGATGAGCCATAGTGAGGCAGCAGACGAACACATGCACATAGAGAAGCCGACGCATGGTTTCACCGAATGCACCCACAGTCCTCACATCGAGAAAAGATCAGGAAAAAAGACATCCGGATTCATTGAAAACCTGAAGATTTATTCTTCCCGGGAAAACAAAAAAACAAATGGAGAATAATGAAAAGAGCTTTCGAGGTCCATAGGAGGTAACAGGCTGAGGATCTAATTACAGTACAGGTCACCTGTCAGATTGACTGCGTGGGGGGTGGGGAGGGTGGTGGATTAGCGGAGGATTTCTTAGGTTTGACAGGGTCACTCAAGCTAGGCGACGGGGCAGGACCACTCATTTGGACATGACGCTAATCAGCTAATTCCGGAGAGGTTTCCCATCAGGTGAACAGCTACGCCTTCCTTAATCCATTCAGTTCCTAACCTCACCATTGCTTATTTAAATTTACCTCACTGATGTTCGTGCCCTCACATATGTCAAATCCATTGTTTGACCCATGGGAACACTTTTAATATGACGCTATGTACAGCTTGGCCCTGCTTACTTATATCCAATCCCTGTGCATTCGTAATAAACCTTGGCTCTGACTGCAGATCCGAGGTGTTTCTTTGCATTCTGACGTAGGTTCCTCTGACTCTTGAGACATTTCTTAAATGTAAATGGATTATTGAGCTGGAGGCCATTTGTAAGATGTGTGAGTGTGTTCTGTCTGGCACTAGGGTGCAAAGTGTAATCTTGGATGTGATTTATTACCTGACTGGGTGCACCAGTGACTCAGGACAGGGGGCCGAACTCAACCTGCCTGCCAATGATAGATCCACAGTTTATCCCTTTCATATTTCTGTGCACACGTTGGTTTAACACTGCTTTGACTCCCAGCTCATTTTGAAAGGGTTGGCTTGAATGTGCCAGAATGTGATGTAAGAGTATTTTCTACCTAGCTTTTGTTATGTTGATAGAAATTTAAGCGTTGCATATGTTACAGCACATGTTTCTCACATTTTGAACATTGCCCTAAAACCCAGATAGTGCAAACTTCCTCTAGTTTAGGATAAACCTCAATCTTGATGGTTCTCCTATTATTAGAATTGTCCTTGATTGTGTTACTTTGCAAACGCAACTTTGGGATTTGACCTCTAGTATTATTATTTTTTTATTTTTTGTCTTTGCTACAGAACGATATATATTCAATATCTGCATCGCCACCAAAATCAATTAACCTAGACTAAAAGTTATATTTATGAACTACATTTAATGGAATCTGCATTGTTGACAGCCAGACATACAGTACAGCCTGATAATCAACATGTATTTACTGTATCAGGTCAATTGTTAAACGACCATCTATATATATATTCTGTATTCGTTTAAATTATAAAAAAGTCTTTGAGAGGGCCTCATTATACAAATCATGAAGGTGTAATACTGTGGTGTCCCAACTTCTGGCTCCCAATACTTTATTTGAAGCGACTAAGAGCAAAGGGAGACATCTAGTGGTATGAGTTAGTAATAAGTGTATCTCCTGGTGATATACATTCATTTCCTTTATTCTCTTAAAATTGTAATAGTCTCTCAAAAATCTAATCCTGCCTAACCATATTTGACGACCCACCTGAACAGGGATATTTTGGCTCATGGGTAAACTATTACAAATCCTATAATATCACCAGCAGGACTGCTAAATCATTTTAACCTGAATGGACACAAGACACAAAAAGTATTTATTAACAAGTACACAAGTGAATTTTATTAATGCAAGCAAATTTGATCATACAGGTCAAATAAGCCACTTCAAGCTGTTGGCACATGAATGTACAAAACATATTCAATTTAAAGCCTGCTACTAAGCATTCGTAGTGAAAGTACAAAAGACTAATACGAGGAGAAAGCTGAAAGCAATTTTTCAGATTACAGAGTAAGCAATGTTGGTACAAGTATTAGTTTTAAGACATGGTTGAGAGCTCATCACAAACTAAATAGACACAACTCAAAGACTACAGTCTCTAATATCAGTAGCATAACGCGGTAAGCGTGGGAGATTTATTACTGCACATATAAACAAAGGGTTGATCCAGCAAGACAGTCAAAGTGTGAAAATGAAGAAGTGAAATAAAGTAACTTTTGAGTCAATAAGACTATATTAATGCATGTCCATGCCACGAAAAACATCTAAATTCACAGTCTTTACTAACAGTACAGTTATCCAACTTTCAGTTGAACACCAATGCACTTACATCTAGAGAGAGAGAGAGAGAGAGAGCACAGAAATGGTCAAATAAGTGCATGAAACTAGCTTTTAGGAATACCGACAAAAAATCAAATTTTGCCAGGCAATGAATCGACAGGCCAACCTTTTGTAATGGGATGGCATCAGGATGTGTAAGCAATACAGTTACCGTCATGAACAAAATTACTGTGACACACATCTCACATCTGACAATTCACCAAGGAGTGCCATTACACCAACAACTGTCAGGGTTTCTTTTCGGTTTGGGACAGATAGATTCTCAGTGGACTGACCCACAGTGACCTCTTTCTTATTCTCACGTGAATTGTCCTTAAACGTCAGTGCTTAACATATAGGTTTGCTTTCATATAGCAGTATATACAGTGCAGAGTTCTGCAAAAACAGGAGTTTTGTATTTATAAAGTTCAACTTTTAAGAAATTAAAAAAGGGGCTTATGAAAGTATGTTTGCGTGTGCTTTTGTGGCTCATGATTCAAAGACCATGGAATTCATTCACAGTCCTGCAATACATTAAGTTGGCAAGATTATCATAAAATAACAGATGATTTATCTTTAATTGACTAATCACGTGTCTGATCTATCAAAGTCATTGTTTCCTGTTTAACAGGCTTGGCACATCTAGCAAATATTTGTTTTACTCTAATGATTTGGTATTTATTACTGTGTTGACTTAATATTGTATAACTTCAAATAGAAAAGCAAATTGAATTACTTTCATGTGAAAGCAGTTTTGATCCCTGCGAATACTGGTACGACAAAAGGCTTGTGATGCCTCATGGTTGCCTTGTGAGTTTTAAAATATTTCAAAACTAACCACCCGTTCACATACAGTACATAGTTTTTGAACATGAAATCTCCAGACACACGACACGAGAAATGTGCTTGAAAACCCTTATAAGCCCCTGTTGACCCCCTCAGAAATCAGCAAAAATAAATTATGCATGAGAGCAAAATGACACGTAGCATCAAATAAAAAATAAGAAGAAATAAGAAAAATAAAACAACTATACGCAAATCATTCAAAGTAAAAAAAAAAAAAAAAAAAAAAAAAAAAGAAAGTGAAATACTACTGCTACTTCTTATTCTACAAACTACACTATTACTACTATCAGCACTAAACAACTTTTATCAAGATCAATATAACTGCCATAATGATAATCATAACACCATCCATGAGAGAGGTAAAGGGGCTTTTTTTTTTTTTTTCATCTGAAATGCTGTTTGTGACTGAGGAGGTTTGTGTGACGTCCCCCCCAGACCACATTGTCATATGACGCACCAGTGACATCAGCGGTGGCGAGGGCCCTAGGCGCCATCCGCCCCCCCTCGGGAGGGGATGGTAGAGAGAGACAGATAGAAAGACAGAAGAGAGAAAGAGGGAGAGAGGCCGGAGTGGCAGGGCCAGGCCTCCCGCTGGTCTTTATGTGTAGGCGTTGAGACGCTCCTTGGAGCGAGTGGAGTGGATGTCGTGAAGCTCCTGCTCCTCCTTTGACTTGATGTCCTCGTACTTCTGCATTCGGCAGGCGTCCTTCACGTAGGCCCAGTTGGCAGACAGCACCATCAAGTAGTGGATCTGTGAGAGGTGGAAAAAGATGGGGAATGACACCAATGCAAAGACTTTTAAAAAAAAAATCACATAAGATCTGAACACTATGTTTTGTGTTCATTATTTTCTCAGTTGAATATACAGTACCAGTCAAAAGTTTGGACACATCTTCTCATTCAATGTTTTTTATTTTATTTTTCTTTTATTTATTTATTTTTTTCTACATTGTAGATTAATATTGAAGACATCCAAACTATGAAGGAAAACATATGGAATTATGTGGTAAACAAACAAATGCTCAACAAACCAGAATATGTTTTATATTTTAGATTCTTCAAAGTAGTTGAATGAGAAGGTGTGTCCACACTTTTGACTGGTACTGTAATTGTGAAAACACATTATATATTCCATTACATCTTATTAGGATATAATGTAGATATTGTTATTCATTTCTCAGTTTCATTGTCTTTCGGTGGATCTTTATATTTTACAAAAAAAAAAAACAATGAATAGACTTGTAAGCTTTTTAGGGTGTATTGGCCCTTTTAAATTAAGGATTTCCAATGACCCAGCAGGTGGCAGCATAATGCTAGCTGTTGTCTCAGACTTGCGTTACCATGGCAGCTAAGAATATAATGAATGTATTGTGCTTTAATGACTGAGGTTGTAACACAGCTTCTCCTTTCACAAGCACTGACAGTTTCATAGCTGCACTGCTCTTTGTGTCTGATGTGCAGAAAGACCAATTAGGCGACTGAGATTCAAACACTGGATTTTGAAGATTTTTTTTTTTTTCCACTGATTGTGTTTGTGGCTTTGAAGCTGTTTTGAGGGCAGCTCATTATTGGGATGCATCAGTGTTTCTGTGTTGATATGATAGCTCATAAAAAAAATAAAAATAATAATCAGTATGTACAGAAACGATTCCTGCATCATTTGGCAACATCATCCTCGAATAGCAAACACTTTTTGTTTCTCAGAAAATGGCTCCTCACAAATTACTGAGTGATGTTTGCAACAATCTCCGAGCCTTTCTTCTCCCTGTTTCCATGACAACGGCATGACATGCCTGGTGCCTCCGAAGGAGGGAGGGAGGGAGACAAACCCTGTCTTTTTCACTGCGCCAAAATGCCTTCTCTCCCATCCACAGCCGTTCTCTCACAGGCAAACAAAACACAGGCCAGTCATGAAAACAAGCCACAACAAAACACAGCTATTCACCCAGCTGCTGTATTTTCCCACAACTACCATTATGTTTAAGGGTAAATAAAAAAAATCATTAAAAAGAGATTCCTTGCACCAAAGTAGATATTAGAGAATGTGTTCTTCTGTTTTGAGGTTGATTTTTAAGGATTGTAGTTACTGTTTTGAGTTACGTTGTGATTTTTCACCCCGGAGAGAGAGAGGTTCGAGTTTTATTGATTCCTCACCATGGCAATAACAGCAGCTCCTGCTCCAGCGAGGGCGCAGATGAACAGGTGGAATGTCATATCCAGCTGTAGCAAAAACAAATCACAGCACATATTACTCTTCAAGCATTAATGGACGACTCTGCCTTGAAAAAGCACCGGTCAGCATGCAGTTCATTCAGTTTTACATCCACAAACCCTGTGTGATGATAAACAACTTCATCATTTAACATTTGTGAAAGTGTTTACTTAGATGTAGAATGTTGTTTTGAATTTCGCATGTAAGTAGAGTAGAGGCGTTATTCTGAATTTATGTAATCTACACTATTTAGTATCATCGTTCGATACTTGTACATTACTTTCACCTTACCTCATTGGATTCACACATCTTGTAGAACTTCTCTGATCCAGCACAAACTGTTTTCGCCTCAGCAATTGGCACAATACCTGAAATGAATAAGCAACACTTGCATTGAAACTAATGTGCTACAAAATGTAGACAAAGAGCAGAGAGCAACAATGTGCAAAAAGCAGAAAAAAGGTTCATGTACAATTAATCCATTATAATACAGACTTAATGTACATCATGTCGCACAAAGACAAAACATAGGCCTCCATTATGATGGTGGCAGCTGAAATGGTTGTTGACACAGAGGCAGTATTAATGGCCGCTGGTGGCTAATGGTCTGAAAGATGTGTGGCACTAATTAAAAGTAATGAGCCGGCCATATAAGCTGCTGATTTAATGGACCTTTATCCAGCTTTACACAATGTGAATGTGGACCATTAAAGTTTTCAGGACAGTCATTTGTGGAGCAACATTGGATCAAACATATTTAAATATAAAAAGATTTCACTTACAGTGTTTACTCTGAAAGTGTGAAATATATCATAGATTATTAGACTCTTGTGTAGGAGGAGATGAGTTATGTTATAAGCCAAAATATAACATGGCTCACAATCAGCTATCCATAACCTTAGTAACTGCACTTTCCATCAATAATTTACTTTTACAGAAACAGACTGGGGGGTTGGGCTTGTTTAAACCTTATAGTCTGCCAAATGAGTTGGAAAAGAACAACTTTTTACAAGAAGAAGCTAATAAAAGCTATATCCACAGTACAACAAGTACAAGTAGATGATATTGAGATCTGAACATAAGGGGGTGGGGGTGGGGGGCAGAATATCCATCCTTACCATACTGGCGTGGGTCCAGGCAGAGTGTGGCCCCCTCCAGCACGGTAGCATTTTGGCAAATATTCCAGATGTTGAAATAAATGAAGACTGGGAGGGAGGTGAAAGCAGTCACTCCAAGCCAAGCCAGCATGAAGATGTATGTCAGCATGATGAACTGCAGTGGCAACAGAGGAACACAGATCACATTTAGGCACTTTAAGTCATAAATATTACTACCACTGTTGTAGAACGGGTTCCAGTGCATTATGGAAAGGCACATGGGTTCTTGAGGGGAACAAAAACTGTCTGCTGTGAACCTGTGCCTCTTTTACAAGGTGCTCCAATGCCACCACTAGCTCATTTCAGCTAACCGGTCTTATTTTGGTTTGGATATTTCCATTGGGGCACAAGATTAGTACATACACACTTACTGACCCCAATGACCGCAAATACCACAGCACAGCTCATTTCCTTTGCCTCCCTGTGGAACTTCAGATTTGCTAAGCAATTATTATCCCAGAGATAATCTTGTTAGGATTGCTGCAGGCCCTCTGATTTGCTCCGTATGAGAGTGCTCCTAATTTTGTATTGTGATGACACTGTAATGAAATTATTTTGATAAATGTTTTCAATGTGTTTTTTTTTTAGAGCACTTCAGCTGCGTATGTATCAGGAATAAATTTTTTTCAAGATAAGCTACACAGATGCATGAAAATCAACTTATCATTTTGTGCACAGAAGCATTACCTTATGTGTTGCTGCCTGATATTTCATTCTTACTCAATTTCTACACGTTCTACATATTAAGATGGCTTGTAATAAGCTAAAGTGATCATCCATAATATTTGATTAACATTTGATGTAAAAATCTGTTACATTTTTCTTTACTTTCTGTTGAAAACATCTGACAGTGTCAGGCTAAAGTGATTTGTTAAAAAAAACAATTCAATAAGAGCTGGACACACAGCATTAGTGAGTGATGACTGCCACCACGACTGAAAAAAGAAACCTTAACTCCCTGGTAAAAGACCTGACATTTTACACTGTTTGATTACCAGGTGATTCCTTGAAATAATCAGCAACAGTTGAAGCGTATACACATTAGTAGATATTATTATTATATCAATGAACAGTGGATACAACACAACCAAACCCCTTAGCTGAATTGCACTGTTGATATGCACTTAAACTGTAGTCGTACCCAAGCGCTGACACAGCGTCCGCAGGTGGTGATCTTGAAGTCTCCGTACAGGTCTTTGATGGCTCCACTGGTGAAGAAGCCCTCCACCATCAGCAGGATGCCGTAGACGAAGAAAGCCGATGCAATGCCGTAGATCACGTACTTGATAATGTCAATCCTGGAGAATGAATAGAGAACCACTGAAAACATCAACGACAACACATTGTTACACTTTGTTTAGCGAAAATGACAACAAGTCTTCAGGTGAAGGACGGGGAGATGTAGTTGTGGGTCTATGTCTATGTCTGGTGCAGTGTGGGTAATGTCGTGTTTTCCCCTTTTTGGGTATGCAAATTGGCAATTTTTTAAGGGTCAATAATGTTAACAACTCTGTGACCCTTGAATCCGATGCGATCCTTTTTCCACTCACATGGTGAAGACGTCCAGTGCATCCACGGGGCTCCGCACCACCTCGAAGTAGTTCTGGAGGATGGTGACGGTGCCAGACAGGGCCTCATGTCCACAGCCGCAGAACAGAGCCACGCCCGCGTACAGCAAGATGGTGGCTATGAGAGATGGGTACGGGATCCCACCCAGGCATTTGATGCAGCATTCAAGGCATCCTAAAGACACACAAAGAGATAAAACAATTAAATCAACTATTTGTCAACAAAAAACAGAAAAGGACAGTTGAACTTCTTAAACAAAATCCAGGTTGGATGGACATGTAGGTGTAGTGTGCTGTGACACAAAGTAAGACAGGATCTCACCAGTTTGCAGAATTTTGAATAATTTAACAAAACTTTGCCATTGGGCGAATACACCGTGCTGCCATTTCCTTTTTGAGAACCTCAAACATTCAAACCACAGTTGGGGGGCAGCGCTGCACGCATTCATGCACAAAATGCAACAACTTGACATCTGGACTACAGACTACAGCATTTGAAGCCACAAAATGGAGTAAGAGATATAATGGCCGCTCAATCTATGCAGTGATCTTGCTTCACATTTTCCCCTTTATTTTTTGGTTTGTGCAACATATTCGTTGTGTCAGTCGTGCAGCCCTACAGAGGATGCTGACATTTTATCCAGCACTTAAAAAAACTGAGCTTTACATAGTGGTCCTGAACTTTAACCCCATTCTTCTTTGCTTCCTGTCCCCGGGGGCCCTTAAGGTGACTAATCGCTGTTCGGCCCCAACTTCAATCTCCTGTCGCACAGATTGCTCACAGAGAAGCTGAGTCTGTAAATACTTGTGCATGCGAGTGTGTCTGTATGAATTGCTTAGATTTATGAGTCTCCCCACTGTGCTTATGTATGTGTGTGTGTGTGTGTGTGTGTGTGTGTGTGTGTTTGTGTGTGTGTGTGTGTGTGTGTGTGTGTGTGTGTGTGTGTGTGTGTGTGTGTGTGTGTGTGTGTGTGTGTGTTTTTTGGGGTTTCTGAGACCGCCATTTCTCAGAGTAACAACAGGAGAAGTGGAGTTTATTTCCTGTGGAAGCACCGAACAAAACCAGACTTAATAGGGCTTGCAGTTCGCTGCAGTATATTAACCACACAGACACATTTTTCACAAAGCCCAGCCCTTTGTGAATCTTTTTTTTTTTTCTCTTCATTTAAAGCCGTAAACATTGTAGAGCTGCTTTTCTAAACGTGCATTAAATGTCTGAAGTCCAAATCAATACACGCATGCGAAATGCACCAATGTGATTCCATCGTCGTAGAAACGGAAACTTCCTCTTGATCAGTTAAATCCCTTTCATGGCCCCGTGATTTGATTCATCTGCATTCACACGGCCGTGCTCGTTGAGAAAAGAGGCTCCATGACAGCGCAGTCTGTTTTCAATCGTCAGTTCTAGAGATAAAATAAAATATTTTAGGATTGTCAATCAAGGGTGTTTGTAGCACCGTCTCTCTCATGGTTACCTCGCTGTCTTCACCTGTGTTACGAAAGCGGGTTTTGGATGAGAGTCAGAAGCAGAGAGTTGAGGAAGAGGAGGAGGAGGAGGAGGAGAAGGGATATTTGCTCAGGCTCCTGAGTGGAATACCAAGTAGCTGGTCCTCCTGCTGGGCTGCGCTGAGCGCTGCGATGCTTGGTGCAGCTCAGACTCTCGCCCAGGCTTTCCTACATTATCTGCATCCTCGCTGATGTAATCCAGTGCTAGACTGTGGAATGTCAATCTGCCTCCATGCACTTTTTCTTTTGTCCAGGAAAGGTTTGCTGACAATACATATGCTATTTCCCAGTATCCTCTGCAGCTTCTCACACTTAGAATCCACCCAGGTCAGCTGTAGTTTTAAGAAATATAAATAGCTCAGTAAAAAATAGTCAAAATTTAAAGTTTAAGGTTACCAATGCCTGTTGGACTGTTGGGTTTCTGTTCTCTGTTTTTTTATTCCCTGTTTGTGGGAGTTTTCTGGGTTCAGTGGTGCACAGTAGGAGATATGCCCAATTAATGCTCAAGAGGATGGTTTAAACAGAAGGTATACCTCTGGATAGGTGCGCAGGATTTCTTCCAAAGCAACAGGCTATGGTGGCTGTGCCGCCAGCTGTTTGCTGTTTATAACGTTCCTGAATCCTCGCTGCCTTGGTATTTCTCCATCACGCCCACTCTCTCTGCCCAGGGGAATGGGACATTACCTGGCAAGGGATATCAAATTCAGGAAACACCTCACCTTTGGCGCCTTTTAGACTATCAGGTACTGACGGTGCCATCTGACTTCCACTCCCGGGTGCTTTCACACCAATTCACACTTTAATTCATGTCACCCTGTCAACCCGCAGTGGGTTTAAATGGCTGGGACTCCCTGTCTGGTGCTGCTTCTTGAATGAGGCAAATTCAGTCCAATGGAAAGCATAGGGTTGATACAAATATGAATCTCTCTGTTAAGATTATTAATGTGAAACAAGTTATTGCTTTGTCATTTTGTTGTCACCAATTGCCCTCAACGTGATTGTTGTTAGTTTTTTTCCTAGAACACTTTTGGATTGATACATGTACATTATTTGAAAGTGTTACTATTCAGCAGTGGGTTAGGAGTGTTTATTGTTGTCTTTATTCAAAATGCTTATATTCTAAATGGAAAAATGTACTTCTGTCATTATCATTACGCCTGCACTAGAAAGACATCAGGTTGACTATACTTTGCCAGTTATGCGTCGAAATAATCAGTATGCGATTCATTACGTTTTAACGGGGGATGGATCGTTCACCATCGACCCCCCCCCCCCGAGGACGAAAAATCGGGACTTAGAGAAAAAAGTCGCAATAACAAATCTGTCTGCTACTTCAGCACCACAGACAGCGCTGCGTCACGTCTGGTGGAATTTTTGATGGCATCAACCACCCCTCCTGTCAAATCGCCCACTGGAAATAAAAATATAAACAAGCTTCATTAAATGAATGTAACCAGAAATGTGCGGTACAGTACCAATCGCTTTTTTTTCAATATGTCTTGGGCTGAAAGGGATTCTCTCATCACTCCTTCCCTCAAACTCATTATATCGAGTTACCTTTTCATTTCAGTGACAGTATTTATTGATGCGATGATGATTTCTGACAAGGTGAGAGAGGGCAGTCACATTTAGCCTCTGTTCCTGTTTAAGTAGGTGTAAATGGTCAGACTGTCCAGTAATTTGTCTATATATATATATACACAAAAAAGTGACTATTCAGAAGATTAAATACTCTAGATTGTCCTAAATGACATATGTGAGCAAAGCTGTTCGGGTTTTTAATGAAGCAACCTGATGGAGCACATTAAACTTCATAAAAGTACAATATTTATTTTCATTTGTCAAATTCGGTTTTTGTATTTATTCTCTAAAATTGGCTTTTTCTTCGCTGAAGTAAGATAAAAATTCTAGTTTTTAACAGAACGTCTTACAGAGATCCCCTGGAGCGGGAGCAGTTACTACAACCTTGCATGGTGAGCAAACTGTTTTCATTTTTAGAGGAAATTCATGTCTTTTTTCCTTTTAGCCACCTTTGAGACACGCTGGTTAATTTTGGTGCTGAAGATGTTCGGAGCTTGTGCTCATCTTTCCCTCATGTAGACTCTACATGAGGGCAGATGAGCAGTAATATAAATGATTTATGTCATGGCCTCAATCAAGGTTTATCACCTCTGCATTATTTACATTTCTGCACACAGATTAAACCAACTGGAGCTGGCATCTTGCTGTTCTTCACCTTAAATGTATTTTACTTTTCCCAGATGTACGTCCGCAGCAATCAAATCAACAGTCAGGAGTAAATACTGCTTATTACCGACACACATATAACAGACCTGGTTGGCTCGTTTGCATTATTAGAGTTTAAGAGCTACAACAAAACAAGTAGTCTTGTGACTGACTTGACTGGATGGAAGTGATGTTTCCATGGAAACAGTTGAAGATAGAGTTACAGGGTAGGGAGGGAGCATTAGTCAGTGGATGTAACAAGAGCAATGTTTTATTGATTGCCTACTTTTAATTTTGTGGGGTGGGGGTGGAGGTTTATTAGGAAAAGGCAATTTAAAAATGACAGGTTAAAATGACTATTGAATAATGAATATTACATCAGGGTCCTTCAGATAAAAACATGGAGTCTCGAGTGGAAGATTCAGTCAAGGCTACAGTTTTGTCTGAGTTTAGTCTTGCATTCTAGCGTTTTCCATCTCCTTGGACAAAACCTCTCATACCAGCACCTCCGCTCATTTCCTCTCCGTAACTCGTCATTGATCTTAACTGACTGCAGATCGAGCCGGTGAAAAATGGCAAGTGGTGACTCTGAGAGCTACTGGATGCTTGATCCATAATTTAGAAGCGGCACAGAGCAGCAGAGCACAAGCTTCTCGCATTCATTATTCATGCTTTCTGCTTAGCCCAACATTACCTTTCGATGAAAATAAAAGATCCCCTGCTTGATGAAGACCAGCAATTATTTGAACTGATCTTGTTCACAGATGTAGTACTGCTTGTCTTTTGAAGCACAGCGGGAGAGCAAGTCAAGTTGGACCTTATTGACTTTGGCTTTTTAAACGGACCAGTAGAGGCAATGATGAAGACTCTTATGTGTGCTCTTTAGTTGGTATTGTTCATGCAGTAGACAATATGGAGCAATTCTATTATTTTGGGGTATTATAAGTTATTGTTTTAGTCCCAGAATAGGCAAATTGCTCCCTAAAATTTCTTTATTTTTTGACATTATCACAGTCTGGAGGCAATCCCTAAATCATTGAAGGTTCATGAGTTTATAAAAAGGTAATTATTTCCAAGTAACACTCAGATTTGAGTGTCTTTAGTTCTATATTTGACTCCAACTGAGTCTAAAAATCTGATCATATTTTTCCAACTGAGTGGTAATCAAATGAATAACACTTGCCAAAATTGAAAATCTGGCAACATGAGGATTAGTCTGATGAATTTTAAACAAAGAGACAGGATTTTAGGAGACGGTGGGGTGTTAGATAATTTATCCCCCGACACAAAAAAGCCTCTGTTTTAACAAAAAAAAAAAAAAAAAAAAAAAAAAAAAAAGAAGCCTACGTGACCCCAAACACAGAGGTCCAATCAACAGAAGGCATCTCCCTAATACAAAGAGAAAGGATGGCCCCCTCCCAAGGCCCCTCCCACCTCCTACTTCTCCTCCATCTGTCAGTGTCATATCCGACAGGCAAAAGGGACACAAACACTCACACACACACACACACACACACACACACACACACACACACACACACACACACACACACACACACACACACACACACACACACACACACACACACACACACACACACACTCTCAGACACTCTCACTGACCCAGTCAACACACGAGGGATGAGGTTATCCATAACTGAATGACGTCCTTCAAAGAAAACATGACTTTAACCTCCGGGAGACATTTGGGGTTAAATAACAAAGCATATGCTGCCATTTTGAAGGCTCTAATGAGTTAGATATTGTTCCTTTTTATTGATAATTGCAATATTTTTCAAGTTATAGTTGCATTATGTTTAGATTTGTATTTTACCAGGGTGGAGCATTTATTCAAGCATATTCAAAAGTTTTAAGAACCACCAAAGCTCTCAGATTTACCTTTAGTGATTTAAATATAACATATTATTCTTCTATCAAGCTGAGAGCAAAAATAACTCTTCATATAGGCTTAATCACTTCTTTTTGTCTTTTCTCCTGAGTTGCTGATCAGCCATGTGCAGACCAAGTATTTCATATCTATGATGTGTACTGTACCAGTGTCAGTAAATGACCCTCTAAACTCAAATCTTACATCGATGCAAAAGGTTTTTGGCCTATCAGTAATTTGTGGAAGCCTTTATCGATCTCTGAATCGTGTATTTGTGACACAACAGTCAAGATTTCACTTGTTGTTGTGTTTGTAATGGAACTGTTTTCAGTGCCTGTAACTTGAAATTATTCTTTTTAACTGAGCTTCAGTAACATAGTGATCTTTACTACTTTAGCTTTGTTTGAGTCAATACCATCAGCAAAAGAATATTGTTTAAAAAAAATGTTCATCCTGCTGGAAGGTCGGATTAAGACCAATATACAATGGACATATCTGATACTTTCTGATTTGGCCTACTTATGCTTTTGTGTGTGTGTGTGTGTGTGTGTGTGTGTGTGTGTGTGTGTGTGTGTGTGTGTGTGTGTGTGTGTGTGTGTGTGTGTGTGTGTGTGTGTGTGTGTGTGTGTGTGTGTGTGTGTGTCTTTATCATATAAAATATAAAATACATATTGTATCATATAAATATATATTATTTCATAAAAGGGCTGGTCCCACAGCAGAATATAATATTGGGTTGATTCCATATAATTACTTTTTAAAGATTAAATTGGCCCATAATGTCTTTGTTCATGCATCCTTAATTAGAATCATTTGGGCTTTACTTTTTATGCAGTTAAAGCCACAAAGAAAATTAATAAAATTCCTTGTTAGAGAAGGAAATTAACAAAATAAAAAAAGGTGCTGAAAGAAAAGAAAATGATCATCTAAGTTTTTTTGTCTAGTGCATGTTGTCTTCACATCCACTGCAATAGATCTAATCAGACTCCATTTTTGCGCATTCAGCTAGCAGTTATTAGTTCCTCGTTACCAGAAAAAAATGGTATGGGGGTGGGGTGGCAGTGAGCCTGGTCCTAGATAGAGAGAGAGAGAGAGAGAGAGAGAGTAGGAGAAAGAGAGGGAGATCTCAGTGGGGGGATGGTGTGTCTGTGTCAGTCTGAGAGTAATGGGTGAATACATGTCTCGTTGCTTTCCTATATTTAATGCGCAGCCCCCCTTCCCCTGAAGCGAGCAGGTTTTTTTTGGGGGGGGGTTTTCAGTTCCCTTACACCCCCCCATCTCCTCTGCGCATGTTTAATCAACCAGTATGGTTGCCATGTCAACCGCAGCGCAAAATCTGAGAATAGACCGGGTACTTCAGAGCCATGACCCACTTACTGTATGTCAACAAATTCAGTGGGACAATAGTGACTGAGACACATTACACAGATAACCCCTCTGGGCAAAAAGGACGTTACAGGCCAGGTCGGGAAAGCTCAGCCACTGATTTCCTCTCTTTCTTCTGCACTGAGGGATGGAAGAGTCTGAACATGACTGCATGACTGCTGAGCAGGGACGGGGTCTTTTGTCTGTGCCGAGTTCACTCCAGGAACTGCGGAGCAAATGTCAAAAACTCAGGAGGAGACACCAGGGTTGTTCTTTTACTTTCAATTTGTGCATTTTTAGGCGTGCAGCGGGGTGAAATCATCTTAAATGTCTTGATCTTCAACATTTTACGCAGCAAAAAAACCAAGGGGTGTAGGGATTTAAGCCACAGCTGCTAAACAATAGATCATAATAGTAGAATGTCTTCAGTGTATGATTGAATGTGACAACAATCTGTACAGTTGCATTCAGTTTTTTTATTATTGATTGCAAATACGCTTTACTTTGCATAACCTACATTTTTAAGCTCGATCGAAATTTCTTACTTTAACTAAATTTCTTAGCTTCTTTGTATCTTTGATATAAGCCTCAACAATGAGAACACCTCAGCAAGTAAATAAGTATATGTATTGTAGTCCTACTATTAAAATAGGACAATGCAAAATCACTATTATGTTGAATGGCTGCACTATCATATGATACTATTTACTATCAAATGTAAAGATAACAACATTGCAAGGATCAGATAAGGTTTGGAAGGGTGTCAAATTGCATCATTATGTTCTGAACACCTGTTATCCTCTATCTAAAAATCAACACTGGGGACTTATTCCTGCGAGAACAATGAGGGAAAAAAAACCTAAAAAGTTCTCCACTAATAGCTCAGACGAATTTCATTAGAACAATTGGTGGAACTCCCTCGACTTCTTCTGGGCCGGGGCAGGTTAGGACTCAGAACAATGAGTGAGAGAGGGAGGGAGAGATGGAGCAAGGGGAAGGGTTGAGCACTGATACTGCTCTGTGAGTGAAAGCTATTATGTCAGAGCGGTATAGCCGCGGAAAAAAAGGATTTAGGCCATCATGAGACACAAACTCCAAAGTGAAGTCTGTTCCAATTTAATTCTTCAGGGTTGGAAGCTCTTTGAAACGAGATAACCAGCCCCAATCGATGCCCAAAAAAATCAACTCTTGGATATTGTAGTACTTAGAAGTTAAGGAATTTGTTCATGAATGTTGTACAAATTGATATCTTAAAAAATAATAAATGATACACCCTTTAAATATGTTAAATTAGGAATCAATTGTGGTCTTGTATATTGACAAACCATCAGTTCCACCACAGCATCTATATTCAAAGCAGCCTGTTTTCTAACTCATCGTGTCTTGACCTCAATACAGGTTTGACATTTATCATGGGAGCATATTTTATAAAAGTGTATAAAACCAGATGGACCATTGAACAATACCACAAAACTTGAGCATTGTGTCTGCTGTGTTCATGTCGTGACAAATTCGTATGCAGATTGACGGAGATATCAATGCGATTGTCGTCATGTATCGACTTGCCAAGTTAGTGGCCTGATCAAACTGATCAAACAGAAGGACAAGCGGTGCCTTGCAGAGTAGATTCTTGGCTCAGGAAATGCTAACAGGTGTGCCTTTTCTCAGTTTTTCCATTCAGCGACGATTAACAACACCAGTGAGAGCGATCTCCAGAATGTGTTTCGGTTTATTGTTTAAAATGATTGACCCGTCTTGTGCCGATTTGCAGAACTTCGCTGCAAAACTTCTATAATTTCACATTAGTGAAAGCTGCTTTTGCAACCGTAGGGCGTTGGTTTGCTTCCCGTTGCTGATTGGGCCCCTGTGGTCCATAGTGTGCACTGCTACATTTGGCTAGCAGCTGAAGTGAACAGGGCCCACCTGGTGCATCTGACTCATAATCTGAGATTTGCAGCTTCAGAAGAGGAAGACAGAAGGGCATTAGCGGGCTGCGAGTGCACTCAATGACCCATCCACCTTTTCTGCGGAGGAAGTACCTATTTGCAGTTTAATTGACTTTTAGCAGGGGCATAAATTTCTCATAGTGAATATAAAACACCGTTGGCAATAAAAGCCCCAGTAAATGTCAACACAGAGCGGCCCTTATAAAGGTAAACAATGTTGCGTGACGTTCATAAGCTTTTAAAATTGTCATGGCTGAACTTTGTCATAGTGCTTGTGTTTAAGCAATGTTCGCTTGAAAGCCTTTAGCGTTTTCTGCCCAACCTCTGATTTGGTCTTTGATGGACTGTAGCTTGCTTTGGGCCAGCATCAAAGTGACTTCTTCATGCTATCCCTGAAAATATATCTATTTTTCCCCCACTTAGTAGTCAGCCTATTTATTTTCATGTGGTTTCTGGTTGCGGCTTTCATCTCTCCTGAAAAATGAGCAGTGATTCCTACAAACCATTACAGATTTTTACAGAACGAAAGGCATGAAATCAAAGTGACATGGAACGAAACCTGACAGGGTGGCGTCATTGTTCACCGTGCTTCATCAGAGCAATCATCTCAATCATCTGTTGTCTTCCGGTAGCCAGTAAAGGAGCTGACAGTCACACATGGTTAGCAGACCTGTGAGCCCTGCCACCTTGTCTTAACATATCTATCTTACATTGTGTCATGCTTTATCAACCAATAAATGTTGTCATGATCCTATTGTAGCCTGGTCTTTAAATCTTCTTAAAGCACCAATTTTTTCACCCAAAGGAAAAAACCTTCCAAGCCCATGAGATTGATATAGAAATATATTTTACAAAACCCCTTGTTCCGAAGTATTTTTTGTGTTTTTATTCTTGTATAAGTCGAGGTAAATAATATATATTTTTAAGGATCTGCTTAAATGCCTGAATGAAAGAAATTGCTTGGTAGGGCCTTGGTTTTTAACTGGCCTTAATCAAACTTTTAATTGGTTCATCTTTTACTCCCCAGATGTTTCCTTTAGCATACTATACACTTCACACACACTATACAATCAGCTCTGACGGCTTGCATCGTCTCCACGCTAGTGTATATATGGTACGGTAACATCAAAGAATGAAGAAATAAAAAGTTTGAAGCAAATCATTTAACTCAAAGAAACAAATCTAACTGTATCCTTATGTTTGTTGTGACTTGTGGCCAGTGATTCATGAAGGCATGTCGCCCAGGTGACTGCATTCATTTGTCAGGCAGCTGGACCAGATTGAGTGTCAGCGTCTGAGGTAACAGGTCGGTTATTTACGTTGTAACAAACGCTTGTTGAATGGCGGGAATGTTGACAGCAGTATCACACAGCGAACGTTAGCCAATGTTGACATTTTTCCTTATTTTTCTTTGAGCAACCTGCATTTTATCCATAACATCTTTTCCCTGCTTGAGTTTAAACGTCAAAAACCAATCCTCTCTAACCATCAAAGTTTAACAAGCTCCAGAAAAACAATTACGTCATCTGCAAAAAAACTAAAAATGACGTTCCTCTTTTGCTTCTCTGAAATGTTTTTTTCTGGGTTTTTTTTTTTACAATCTTTTAGATATTCAGAAGAAAAAGGTCTAGATGAACAGAGCCCACAGTATATGAGACTCTAGCTCAATAAAACCAGAGCTTGGCCCAAATAAATGGACATGGCACACAGAAATTCATGTGCAGCTTGCATGGCTGCACCTTTCAGTTGGTTGAGCATTTCAGTTAGTGGCCAAGGCTGACAGATTCTGCTTTCTGAATAGGAATGCCTGAGTACACACCTAGTAATGGCGACCGTGAAGAGCTGGATCAAAATCTCTTAAGGTTTACGGTGCATACGCTAAACATAACAAATCGTCATGGTAACAGCGGCCTCATAAACGATCTTGCAGTGATTTTTAATCAAAGGGGAACAAAACAGAATCATACTGATTATAACAACTTATAATCAATCATTATTCTCTCCCTGTTTTAGAGGATTGTTCCTTCCTATATTCTTCCAAACCTTTAATCTCTCTTCCCCTTCGCTGTGTCTGTCACTCAATTTCTGTCAATCTGACTTTGCCTCTGTACCTCTCTCCGTCTCTCTTCCTCCCACACTCTCAGACACAGTGAACTATTCCTGTGATACTGAAATGTCATCAGCAGGAGTGGGTGAAGAGAGAATAGATAATGACTACACTTGGCCACTGCCATGGCAACTGTTTTAGCTCATGTGTGTGCCTGTGAGGAGCGCTGGGTTGCAGGGATGAGAGGGGCGGGAGGGGAGGAAAACACAAACGAAGCCATGCCTGTCTCACCAAGTAAATCTGAGAAGGAGGCAGACGAAGGGAGGCAGAGACAAAAGGTGTATTCTTCAATACACGACAAAAGCATCCCGTCCGTATCTGCTCATGTATCGTTTAAATTAGAAAAAGGAACATCGTTATTCTAAATGTTGATGCCCACGTGTAAATAGATATAAACTCCCACTCTCTTGCTTTTGTGGCTTCCAACCATACACTGAATCATTCATGCAGAGAAAAGGTGGTGGTGGTGGGGGGGGGGAGTGTGAAGTAAAAATAGCAATACCACTTTGCACAAAGCAAAAGCTGCTCCTCTGATATGAACGAAAGAAAGAAAACCTTGCTCCTGTCAAAATCAAATCCTCACTGAATGTCCCAAAACAACGTCTGGGTATTTGGGCACAAAGGAGAGAAACCCCAAAGCTGATGGATTAATGAGCGTAGAAGCTTGGGTTGCTTCTTCACTCTTCGTGTTTCCCTCTCAGCCATCACGACAAGCATGAAAGCCTGATGGAGGCAAACAAAGACAGTGCACCCCTCGCCGAGGCGGTTCACACCCCTCTGACTACCCAAACAGCTCATATAGACGTGCACTCTTCAGTGGAGTGCTGACACTCAATGGACAAAGGAATCACCACAAACAGCTGCTCTCCTATTCATAAAGGGAAGGGCTAACATTTGAGTGATTGTCTCTGCAGAGGCACCACTGGCACACTGAGAAAAACACCCATGTCAGATCTACTTTGGGAAATCTCCCCAAACATGCAAAGAAATACTTTTCTTACCTTTCTGGGTCTGCCCCTCATCCAGGTCTTCTTCCATTGTGCTGGATCTGTTTTTTTTAGATGCAAGGAGAGATATGTGACAGAAAATGCCTGTTTGGGCAGATACACCTTATTTTTTTTTTAAGAGGTAGTCCACACGGCACTTCCGCTTTCTTTCTCCCTGTCTCACTTCTAAACTGCCTCTGGATGTCCCCTACTGAACACCGAGATTGCCTGTCAGTTGTGGTTTCTGTCAAGCGTCCGGGGCGATGTGAAGGATCACTGAGTCTTTGTGGTGCTGTCCATTGCGAGCTGCCGTGGCAAGTGCTGAAAACCTCCTTGGTCCCTGGTGGAGGAGGAGGAGGAGGAGGAGGAGGGGGGGAGGGAGGGAGGGAGGGGGGGGGAGAGGGGGGCTGTTTGGAGCAGAGGGTGGTCTCTATGGTAGGCAGGAAAGCGCATGTGTGATGGGAGAGGGGGTGTGCAGCTAGAGAGGCAGGTGTGTGAAAAATGTGAATTAAAACACTGAAAACACCATAAGAATAAAGGCAGAGCAGTGATTCTAGACCTTCTGACTGGGTCATGTTTGGACAGGGGTGTTCACGAGTGCGGGTCACCACTAATTGCCCGGCCCACCCTAAACACCCCCTGGTTTTCTCAGACAGAATGGTTAAACCCGTCGCCCCCCCGCGGCCGTGACTCTACTGCATTAACTCAACCTCTCCTTAAGTAAGGGAGGGGGGGGGGACATCTGATTTCGAAATGGGATTCTCCTAATCTTGTTAGTCATACAGATTCAATTATACGATCACCAAGGAGGTGTCATTGGATTCCTATCATGTAAAAGGCATACTATATGTGTAGACAAAACCCTGCTTATGAATGTTGTTGCTCACTTTGGGTGATTTTAAGATTCAAACTCAATGATTATGTTGTCTAGTCTGGGTTGAGGTTTTACAGCTCATGGTCTTATGCAACTCTTTGGATGGCCGATAAATTTGCTTTTTTCCCCTAATTCCTGAGAAAAAATTGACATATTGGGAGATATGCATTTTGTCATTGGTTAAATATATGTAAATACATTTGGTCATCGGTTAAATGTATGTAAATGTTTTTTACACTAAACAAGAAGACTTCCATGTTGGCTTCCATATTGAATATACTGTCATGTATCTAGGAAGGTTGTGCAAACGTCTTGAGTAGGAAGCAGTGTGGCGCCATGGCAACAAATGCATAATACTGTATGAAACAAGTATTTCATACAGTACTATGCATTCTGTATGCATAAGTTATACTTAATTTTAATCGATGCAAAACTAATAACTCAAGATTTAATACTTAATTTCCATTTCAACGTAGGAATTTGGTTTGGTGAGCTCACACAAGGATACCTTACACTCATAAAGACCAAGGCCATAAAACAAACATAACAGATATTGACGAATTGAGAGGTGGAGAGAGGAATGGGAGCCACAGAGGAATAATTGGAAGATCATTGAGGTACATTAAGTTGCTGTGGGATGAAATGTGCGGTATGAATAGAATCTGACTTGACTTGAAGTACGGACAGATGGCTGTATGGATGGATGATCAGACAGGTGGATTAGATGAAACTTTAATGATCCCTGTGGGGAAATTGAGCTTCTGCCGCAGCAGAGAACTGGAAAGCAGTGAAATAGGAGGCCAGTAAAGAGGTCTGAGAGTGATATAAGTAAACACGTTAGCTTCAATAGATTGTAAATAAAACTGGGATAGACTGGTGCACAGAAAGACCAATTTGAACAGGTGAATTACTTTTAGAGGGATGGTTTGACCCAGCAGACCCTAATTGTCAAATAACGTAATGGATGGTGGCAATTTATAGCTTTACTGGTGCAGGAACATACTGAAAGTTTCCTAAGCCGTGGTGGCCTACAGTATGTCCTCCCTGATTAAAGGAACTCTAACAACGTAATAATTGCGCCTTCTAGAGGGACCGCACCATCATCTTGATGTTTTGTTTATTGTAATTATGCTAATGTTTCAAAATGAATGATTTATTGATGTTAAAATGTAATGCTTCATAAATGTTTGATAACTTAATGCAACATATTTAATTAATATTTAAATTAGCCTCCCGTAGTAGCATATTGTCCAAACAAATGGTCTAACCTCCTGTGTACCGTACCTTTTTTTTTTTTGATTTAGGAAAAAATCTTTATTAGCCCTGCTTGCGACATGGTTTGTTGGTCGGCCAGTGTTCGATATCAGACACATTTTACCTTGTATCTTTTATGATAATGTCCTGTTGCTTGTAGTGTCCTGACGTTTTCCATTCATAATCCTGCTCAAATAGATAAAACACTAGTGAAACATTAAAAACTGTTTTAAAGGTGCTATCTATCGCCTCTCAACGGCTCTCATCATGGCGGTGGCTAAGCCCGCGGCTTGCTAGCTAACGGTGCTAACAGTGCAAACAGCACCAACAGGGCTGACGGAGCAAAAGGTGTTTAGCTGATGGGGAATCAGAGGGTGGGTGCTACGTTTCCACGACGACACCTACAGTCGGGACGGCATTATCAGCTGCAACCGCCGTATGAGAACAGTGCATAACGGCGGCCGCGAGCTAACCAGTGGCGCACGCTCACATGCACTAAAAACACACGCAGCCATCTTCATTATGTAAAGAAAGAACATCGAATCACAGATAATAACACATACACAGAGAGAGTGACTTCATTCTCTGCTCAGGTAGACATATCTTTACATAACAAATAGTTATTTGTGGCTATATTAATGGTCTGAATATTGAATTTAGCACCTTTAAATGACTTCAAATAAACTTGCTATGAATGCAGTGTCTGAAGTGTAAGGTTAATATCATATAAATATCTATATATATATCTTTTATTCTGCTTTCACTTGGGCATTGTGCTACAAGGTATTGTTGAAATATTACCAACTAGGTAAATATACTGAGTGTTGTTATAAGTGAAAGACTGAAAAGAGTAAATGCTTGGCAGTAAGACATTTTCTTTTCTTGCTTTTGACCCAAAATATATTTTGCCTTGTATTTTTACATTAACTGTTGCCCTTTCTATTAAGTAAGTATAACACTAGCGGAGGGAGAGTGGTGCCGTTTTCTAGCATTCAAAGGTTATTGTGTAATCTTGCTTTCACTGTTCAGAGGTATTTAAGCTCCACTACTCATCTGTTTAGTAACCTAGGTCTCTGAAATGTGTTGGGCTTACTATATCCGTTCTTTTTTCCCCCTGTGCCAGTTATCAATATTCAGAAACTTAATCACAAGCCTACTGTGTTCACTTAGCGCACTGTAAATACAAAGCCTTTCATTTTGATTGTTGTTATCTTATAAATATGTTGTAATGCATATAATAATTTAAAATGTGTATATAACAGTAATCAAATGAAGTCCGTCAGCGAAGGAGGTGAATTTAATTCCAATCTAATGAATAATGGTGTATTATTTGTTTAAGGACTATTGTTTGCATGTGGCACATAAAAAAAGAAAAAATCTAATTTGCACTTCATTATCTTTAGTCTCTAAAGCCCAGCAGCTTGTTGGTGACTAATGCATCGTAGCTAAATTGAAAATGTATGCATGAATAAAAGCAGTTCATTAGTGGTAACTGAATATATATATATATATATATATATATATATATATATATATATATATATATATATATATATATATATTTATACATATATATATATATGTGTATATATATATATATATATATATATATATATATATATATATATATATATATATATATATATATATATATATATATGTATATATATATATATATATATATATATATATATATATATATATATATATATATATATATATATATATATATGTATATATATATATATATATATATATATATATATATATATATATATATATATATATATATATATATATATATATATATATATATATATATATATATGTATATATATATATATATATATATATATATATATATATATATATATATATATATATGTATATAACATACACACACATGTATATAACATACACACACATTTCAGACACACAAAGTGCCCCACCCTTGGCCTGGATAACATGGCCACATACTAGCTCTCCATGGCTTTGTGTTAATAGGGGTGGGAGATTTGCAGTGGGGGAATGGGGGAGGGCCTTTTTTTTTTTTTTTTTCTAGGGGAATCCTTAGCCTACAAAGACTCACAATAGCCCCCCCTCCCTGGCTAGCCGTGTTACTGTCTGTGTTTCCAACGAAGCACTGACCCTCCCCCTGCTGCATCCCATCGCCTTCGCCACTAGAGCTTCCTCCACACTGTGGGTACCATGACGCCGATAGGGAAAATCGGCAGATGGCGAAACACTTTCTTAGGGCATTTGAGACATCCTCATCCTCTTTTTCTGTTTTTTGTACATGAATATTATATATATATAGCTTTTTTTTTTTTATGCATGCGTGTGCTCCTTGAAAAACCTATAGCCGTTGCCTGTACACTCATGACCAACAGAACGAGCCAAAGAAGCTCACAGTAAGCTTATTAATGTCTCCTGGTCGCTCTCCAGTATGGGCTTGCTAGTTGCCATAGCAACCAGGACCTAGATATTGTTCAGTGGGAGAGGTGTGTAGATGTAGAATAAATATAAACATCACCCTGTAACCCTGGCCAGTGTTTATCATGTAAAGCAACTAATCTCACTCACCATTATTAGTGATACTTGTAATTTATTGAATTATGAAAATAATGTATCAGGACTCTGGCTATTCTGCAGTATACACTTCATTTTCTTCGCATTTCTATTATAGCACTTGCTGCCGATTGTAGTTGTAACTCACATTCTGGATTTTAAATACAAACCAGTGCAGCTAAATGTGAGGCTCGACACTGAAAAACCTAAATTCCGATGCTCATCTCCCAGCGCCTGCAGAAATCAACAGGCGACAGCGCTCTTCGTCTTAAGTGCTGATGTGTGTTCACGCCCAGTCAAGCTGAGGGGAATCAAAAGACACTGAAAGATTAAGGAGGTCAGGTTTTACAGCTCCACTGAGGGAGGCAGGGAAAGAGGCTTTACCAGCCATTGACTACCATGGAAAACGGGATGGGCTGCTTTTCAAAGAGACCCTGAGATATATTAGAGGCTGGTGGATCTGTTCAAATGTCAGATAACCACACCTCCTCTCTTTAAATGGTTGATGAATAGATTTGTTTTGAAAATGTGTCATGTTACAACATCTTGTTTACGGATAAGCATTAGGTGTTGTAATTGTTTGGTTTTTTGCAGTTGACCCAAATGATGCTCTGCTCCACAGCAGCTTTAAGAGTCACATTCTGGTGTATAATACAGTAAATCTCACGGTCATCTGCAGCTAATAGTCTGTTGAAACTGTGGAGATCATATCATTACAGCGTTGCCCTATCTCTCTATTGAAAGCCCGGTCTCTAAGACCACATGAGAAGCCAGGCAGTCAGCCAGAAACACTTATCATCCTGTCATCCGTTTTTCACTAGCTTCACAGCTCAATTGTGCTCTACACTGAGCATCCACGAGTGCTTGGAGGTTTGGGGCCAACGGAGTGATCTCAATCTCAAAGTGAATCTAAGTGGCTCTGGCACCAAAAACAATAAATGTTCTCCACTAAGTATGCAAAAATAGGCATATACAACGGAGACAATAATAGAATTTGTTTTGCAGGATTATCATGGATGCATATCAAAAATTCAGTTCAATTGGTTTGAAACTATACACCGAAAAGGACAAGTCAATAAAGTCCATAGCACTATTCAGCTATACACTAGTGTGTTGTTAATGCAGTTTAGATCAAACAGTTTCCCTCAGCAGTCAGGTAATAACTGTACATTGTACAGTTGGTTTATACATAATTAATCACGGATATGTTCACAGTGATTAATGTGGCAGCAGCAGTAACCATGAAGCAAATCAGTGGCAGAGTTTAATATTACACCATTAGACAAGGCTGTTAAAGCTAAATGACCAGAGTAAGAATCAAGAATCATGAATACAAAATCTCCAGTTGTTTTATAGTAAATGAAATACAGCTGATTGTGTGTGTTTATCCCCATTCGTAGATTTGTTTACCCCCTTTGAGGGAACCATAAAAAGTATAAAACCAAACAATTTTAACTTAAGCTTTAACCGAAAGGTAACTTGATTAAGCTCAAAGATAAATCCATCTTGCATACATTAAGATGTGGGAAGCGTTTGTTGTCAACCACCAAACCAGGAGCAGAATTACTCTCCTGTATCTGGCTTACAATGACTGTGAGGGCAAGAAAATCTGGAGCAGTAAATGAGAAACAAGACAGAAAAAAAAATCTGTAATGTCTACATGTTACTGTGACTCATTGTTCCCCAAATCTAGCAAACCAATCAGTTATCAGTTACATAAGTGGTTCCTACCACGGTGAATGTAAAAGGTTTCCCTTGTCATTCAGGTAAAAAAGGTTTCATCCTGTAGCATCATTTAACCAACATTTGGCAGGTGCCTGATCAAAGTCTCTTAGAACGCAGATTGAGAAGAAGATCTGATGCCTCGGTGATGATAACAAAGGGTAAATGTATGTTCCGTAATGGGTGAAGGAACTGAGGAATAGCTTCATGGTGAGAAACACAAATGGATGAACAGTATTCCAGTCAATTTCTGCAGCATACAAGGATTTATATCCTCTTTTTGTCAATGGTACACCTACAGCAGTGGGTTTCAGTCTAAACCATTGATGAGAGCTCTGCTCACGACTCAATGCTGCCACCTACTGGTACAAACAGACATAGCACAAACATGATGGCAGACGCACTAAAACATTACATAAGCCAAAACAAACAGTGACGTCTTCTGTGTTTCAAAAGAAATCATACTCCAGAAAATACTTTTGATGCATAACAGTTAAAATCGGCTATTATTTTAGATAATAACTACATCAAGAGACACACACACACACACAATATAATTATAGAGCACAGATTTCCACACAGTTCATTTAATAGTTAACCAAGGAGCGTCGGACAGGCTGGGTGGACCTTTATCTCCTTAAAGGAAACAGCCGCTCCACTCCATGTTGAAGAGAAGCAGAACTCTAAAACAGAAAATAGATCGGTTAGGGATTACTAGGTCTCAAAACAAAACTGTTCCAATTCGCCCCCCAAACAAAAAAAGAACTGGTTCACCCAAACAATGCACATTTGCAGATAGAATATTCTCTGCTGATTATTGCTGCAAGACAATATATGACTCAACACTTACTGGATGAAGTGTCTCTAGATGAAGCAAAGCACTCACCACGGCGGCTGGACGGCTCAGGATGTTTGGCTGCCAGCCGACCCAGATTAGGCTTCCCTTTAAAACGTCCTGTCACCAAACCAAAGAAATTGTCCAAAGGAAAAAAAGAAAAATTAGAATATTAGAATACAATAATTGAATATTTGCCCCTACAAAAAGCCTGATAGCACACCTGCGTGACTGACCTGGGTTAAGGACCCTATCTGCCGCCCTTTGCTCCAGGTGCCTGTGGAGGATGACTTCTGCCTTCCATTTGTTTGTGCTGATGTCGGGCTCCGCCATGATCTCTGTAATCCTCAGGTTGTTCTTGATGGCCTTGGAGGCCGTGGAGCGGGCCAGTGTGGGTAGAAGCTCCTGGTACTCTTGGTCAGTGAAGTCTGACTCTGGGCCCTCAACATCTCTGATGCTGGGAAGGAGTTAAAAAAGATTAGGATTAGAATACCTACATGATTCTGTTATTATTTTTGTGATTTGGGAATATCATTTATACACTGAGCAAATGTGCTGTTTGCCAACTGAATAGCATCCTCTTCAGTTGTGTTTGGTTGGATTCAAGTGCACTAGAAGCGCTTTAGTGGAGTGTTGATGTTTTTTTTCATTGCCCCACCTATTGTTATGAAATATCCTCATTATCTAGCAAAAGCCAATGTACAGTATCAGCATGCTTATGTTTTCAGTTGAAATAGGCAGTAATGTGTATAAGGTGTAATAGCAATGTCAGTGTTAAATGATGATTACACTTATTGTTTAGTTTTATGTGTAGTGACATTGAACACATTCCTAAGGGAAACATAAACTAAACCATTCGGCAATTTTCAATTCACAGTAATGTCTCAAAAATAAGTGCAACACTGGGGAACTTTTGAGCTATTAACACCGACACACAGAGAAATATATACCAATATCTCACTAAACTGTTGACAGTAATAGTTCTTTTTTTTGAAACTCCAAGATGCTATATAAACTTCCTATCTGTCTGGAGATGGCAAGAAAGGATCTGCCTCAAACAGTGTTCATTTTCCAGCCCCGGCTCCCAAACGACACTTACCTCCGGTTCGTTAAAATAGTATAAACCTCCTGCACCAACAGTTCAGCTGCTCCTGGTTTACAGTGGATGCTTCCATCAATGATCTCTTTCATCAAGTGCAGATTCTGCTTCTGTAAAGACTGTGACAATAACAAAAAAAGTGTTGGTAATTATCTACCTCAAAATAAGAACTTCCTGTGTCAGATCCCTCAAGTACATGTAAGTAAAGAAAACATCATAACGGGTCTTCAGTATAGACTTCATATGATTTAATATTTAAAGAGTTGTTTTCTGTGCTGGTAGGTAGAGCTTCCTCACAAAATGTGGGTTAGACACCTAGAAGCTGAGTCATTTTTAATACTAATTTAGTTAGGCTGCATCAGGGGAAATTAAACCACATTTAAACCACATGCCAGCTAAACTGAACAAAGAGACATTTCTTCCTCGCTCATTATATTTTTGTAGGTTCTCTCCTCCTCTTACCCTCTCTATCTGGCTCCAGTTCCTCTGTTTGGCAGAGAGTGATGTCCCTTTGTCATACGAATGCACCAGAAAGTCTTGGGGGTAATAACGAGACAATATCTCTGCCACCAGGTAACCATTGGAAAAATCTCTGCAAAAATAAAAAAAAAAAAGCAGGGAGAACAATCTGATTTATATTTTTCTCTACCAGTGAAATCCTATTTAAACACTTTGCTGTCTTGGCACCATTGCAAAGCAATTTTTTTTTCTCTGATCTGTTCTATGAGCCTTGATTATTTAATCATATTATATCTAAATAGACAGTATTTAATTTAATTTTAATTTTTAATTTTAATTTTAAAAAAAAAAATTAATTATTTTTTTTATTTTTTATTATTTCTCACTGATAAATCTATAATATACTGTTATATGGTGTTAGATTAAATTAGTTTAATACTTTACCTGCGCACATTCCTCCAATGAAATGACAGCTCGAGGCTTTGCAACCATTTCATGACTTCTCTTTGCAGTCCTGTGTTTTTGGGAGACTTTGCAAAAGACATGCTGCTCTGAGCCTGATGATATCTAGTAACATATAGTGTTAATACTGTGAACTATACAGTCAGTCGGTCCATGAAAGCATGCCAATTAACCCCACTAGTTTCCTCTACAAAGTGCCTGCATGTGTGTGTGTGTGTGACGCACCTGGACTGTCTTTGTTTACATTGCCATAGCAACGACACGACACACCTCTGGAACACGTGGTTCGGTTTATTATTGTCCATCAGATCATGAAGCATTAATAAAAACAAACTTGCCTAAGAAATTCCAATTCATTATTTTCAAACAGTATTTAAATTAAAATAAGACATTATGAAATAAGTCATGTAATAACACTATACCATTGGGAAAATTGCAATATTTTTTTTTTTTGAAATTCAGCCCAATATTATGAAATGTGATTTTTAAACTGCGATTTAAATCATATGGCTTTGTTCATATTGTCTTTGGAGCTTTATTGAATTGCGGTATTAGCTATTGAAACAAACAACTCTTCCTGTTCCACTCTCTCTTGCCTTTCCACTCCCTCATATTTTCCATTTGGGACTTAACAATAAAGACAGCTGCCTCCAGTTGTCAGTACTCAGTAATCTAAGCTTAAACATGTCAATGTATTATTGTTTTTTTGTTTTTTTTATGTTTGTATTAATAATTCACCCTCTGCACCTCTAACACAAACATATTTTGGAATGCACCAGGTTTCAAAATATTTTTTAATCATATAGTCGTGCGCAATACATTATATATCAAACGCAAAACTATCAATACTCATTCACACACAGCATATTGTGCATTAATATTACATTCAAATCTCAAAGTTTTCAAAGTGCATCACTCTTTGGTAAATATTGCAACTATTAAGGCTTCTTCTAAATACAGCAAACCTGAACTGCAAATAATATTTTATTTATTATATTTTTGAACCATAATTTATCCAGAGAAGGCCAAGCCATGAACTCATTTGAGAGACCCCCTGCTTCACATCCATCCAGGTTCACAATCACAAATGTGATGCAGGCCAGCTCAGCACAGCTTGGTACTGCAGGTACTCAGTGGCTACTGAGTCACTTAATTGACATAGCCACAATTGAAGGAAAGGCTTATTTCGGTAGATCCTATTAAGGCGGGCAGTTTGATTCTTCTGTCTGTCATTGGTACTGCAGGTAGTTCCGTAGCCTGTTGGGCAGGGGGAGGTGGGAAAGAAGGTGGAGTCTGTCACGGCCGACGCAGCTCCTGATGCACTGACGACACAGCTGGTTCAGCCGTCGTGGTGTAACTAGGAAAATGTGACAATGAAACATAATATGAGCTGGTCCTGATTCATGGACAACCTTTATATCTAATGATGAAGTTGTTCGAACGAAGACATAAATAGAATAAGGTAGACAAAATACAAGCAAACATAGGCTTGTAGTGCCTTATAAAGCAAGTTACAAGCGTTCTTGTACCTTCATATATCAGTAGGAAGCCCTCTGTTACACTGCTGGGTGGAGCCACGTCTACCGGCCTCTGAAACTCGATGTTCCTGGCATTAATGTCCGCACCAAAGTCCAGCAGCAGCCTAACTACAGCTGGGCAATCTTTTTCTGCAGCTGCATGTAAGGGTGAATCCAGGTATTTGCCTTTCTGTACACTTGCACCTGTATGGAGGACAACTTGATTATCCATTTTTGACACAGTTCTGATGTAAAGGCTTCAAGGTCTGATGAGTCCACTGTTAGATATCATCATTGAAACCCAGCAGGTACTCTGTGACTATATATGCCTATTTTTCTTTATTTTTTCTTTTGCATACTCTAATTGAATTGTCCTTATATGATCTCTACAGAGAAACGAATAGCAGTTTGAGGAAAAGCTGACAGACCATCATCTCCCGCTGGAGGTTATCATTGCCTTGATGATTCACATAACTGACAAATAATAAAGCTGTGTTGTTGCTGCTGTGCGGGGAATGCCTGTCACCTGCAATTAGGTACTTCATCATAAATAATGAAAGCAAACCAACATAAGGCTGAAAAAAAATTCTTATAAAGAACTGCTCACCTCAAACGATTATATAACTCTTTGTTTGAATGTAGAGCTTTTGTGTGTCGGGGTCTAAATGCTTTTTTAGAGGCTTTGAAAATCGACTGTGCTTACGTATGTTTATGATTCTGATGTTTATGAACAAATGTGCTTGTGTTTCTGTGTGTGTGTGTGTGTGTGTGTGTGTGTGTGTGTGTGTGTGTGTGTGTGTGTGTGTGTGTGTGTGTGTGTGTGTGTGTGTGTGTGTGTGTGTGTGTGTGTGTGTGTGTGTGTGTTCATACAGGACGTGTGCCTGTCTGTATGGAAATGCAAAGATCCGCACTGTGCTGCGCGCTGACCTTCCCTCAGGAGTTTCCTGGCACACTCCAGCTCTTGGCAGACGCAGGCTGTGTAGAGCGCTGTGCCCAGGTGAGGAATGTCCATGTCCACATCTGCCCCCCAAGTCACCAGAGCCTCCACACAACCGTAATGACCTGGAAGTAATGGAGCATGGAGACAGTAATCAGTAAGTGACAATGTGAGATAACTCTCCAAGCTGTCTGCTCGGGTCCTGTTGTGATTTATTTCTAAAGCTGTTTTTCACAGGTTTAATAGCACAGTAAAGGACACAAATACAGGTTGAAGGATATGGAGTAAACTGTAATTAGTACAGTTGGAATTCTATATTGGTTCATTTTATTTATTTATAACAGACATATAGTGGTAATGTGAATATATTGAAAATCAGCAGCAGACACAGATACAGATAGTATTGGTTAATCCCAGAGATGAATGCATTGATCCTGAACACAATACTGTTTAGATACACTATATTCAAAACGTCAATAGAAAACTACCTGATATATTAGTTGATGCATTCCGTCATAATGCAAAATATTTAGTCACAATATACCTTTACTGGTAGCTTCATGGATTGGTGATGGATGGTATATAAGGCTCTGGGGATTTGCTCCATTTTCCAAAAGAATTTCAGTGCATGCCACACTGCCCGCTGTACAGGCGTTGAACAGAGGGGTGACTCCATCAATTGTAAAAGCATTGACCTGCAAAAGCATTTTCTTAAATTGTTATTTTTAGGCCTTGTTTAACCGTGCAAGTTGACTAATAGCAACAGCCTGGGGGAACAGTTGAAGGGGAACAAGAACTTAATAGCTCTACAGTGACTGTGGAGGAAGAGCAGCAGTGCTCATTTGTTACTTCTACCCAGATTCTCCCCGGCCATGGAAATGACATTTGACCCTGTGCTGCATGGCAACATTAAAGGCCAATACGTGACTTACATTTGCTCCTGCATCAATGAGAGCTCTGGAACAAGCGGCATGGTCCCCGACACAGGCCTCGTGAAGGGGTGTCACATGGTCTATAGTCAGAACATTCACACTGTGACCCTGGAAACCGAATCAAACAGCCACAGATAATACGTTGTTATATGGTGCATTAATACATGACCTTTGTCAGCCTCTAATGGTGAACACCCGGAATTGCAAGAACAATAGCTTATCTTTTCTCCTAAACCAGACCCGTTATGGTTGTCAGTAATTGAAAAACTACACTGTACAGTCACATTTGAACAATAGCAATTAATAAGCTTGCTAATTAAAGCACAGACCCAATAGAAGGCTGGTTAAGAGCTAATAAATCACCATGCAAAATACTGTAATGCTACCACAGCGTTGCAAAGAGCTTGTCTGAGTTGAGAACAAGGCATTGTTGGCTCTGTGGCTGACATGTCTTACGCTCTAGTCTCCCATTTATCACTATTTGGCATTGATCAGCGACTTTGTCAACGTCGTCACATACTGTATATAATGGTTACGTAATACTGTATATTGTGATTTTTCTGTTTTTCTGTGTGCATTGACTTAAAAAACATGTTTTAGTGCCGTTTTGATATTGTAAGCTAAAGCTAACACATCAAATGCCAACATTTTGTATTGAGAAGTAATGGAGGTGGATACACACAAATTCAATAACACTTCTGTGTTTGAAAGTACCAATAAGATAATTACATGTTTCCCAGATAACCCTATCTTCATTTTCTTTAACATCTAATCCAGGAGTCTACAAAGGCATTGATACAAATGTAATGGCCCAAGGGACAGTTACATCAGTCCCCACGTATACTGATGAGAGGATGCACATAACTCTACCAGGGGGATCGTGTTCTGCACATGGGAGAAGTGTGCCTTCTGCCAGAAATCTCCTTAGGTTTAAGCAACAAAGCTACTGAGTTAGGTTTAGAAAAAATATCATGACTTGGGTTAAGATCAGAAAAAAGCCCTAAAGGCAAACTTCCTCCATGTGTTTTTGTTCTCTTCACCTGTAAAATAAGGTTCTTCAAAGCCAGGAGGCGGCCCTGACACGCAGCATCGTGGACGGGTGAGCGGTTCGCCCAGGATCCTGCAGTAGGAATAAGTAAAGTAAAATAATCTTTTAATGTTATATGAATATAATCAAGCATCATGCATGTACCAGTGAAAACAATTGTGATTTCAGGTCTTTATGAAATCAGATTTTAGTTTTATCAAATCTTGTTGATTCTTCATGTCTTGTATCATAATCCCTTTATTGTTAAGCCAATCATGGCTGCTTTATGAAATCCCAACCACAAATCTAAATGTATCCATCATCTTTATATGTTTATCAATGTCATGTTCCAAAAGTTAATGCATGGGTCAGCTTATTATTATGTGACTAATGATGCTTGAAGTCCAGTATAATTCATCATATTAACACTCCATTCACATAAGACCTTATATAAACCTGATAATTGTGATATAGACGTTTGATTGCAAAAAATCTGATAAAGCACACCTGAGTCAATGTCCAGAATAACAGCCGATACATTCCACATGTTATCATCATCATCATTCTCATCTCTCTCCATTTGAATCATAATTTAGATAACAACCGATCTAATGTTTTTGTCTAAAATTCAAGCTTTTTTTATTCCTGGAACCTATTTCCCGTGACTGACATTCATTTGAAATACAATATACAATACAATAAAAGACCCAGCTACGGACATCAAACAGATTTTCTTAGAACAAGGAAGAGCATATCTACAGGACTGTGACTAAAACACTAAGCTTAGCTAATTAGTATTCCATGGAGTAGGTCCACTTTAAATTAAACACCCCCCTTGAATGATAGATACAGATTATGTTGTCGTCGTGTCCCTCTTCCCCCCCCAGAATGTGCCTCCAAACTGCCTGTCCCCGAGACTGAGGAGTGTTGTTTTGGTTGCTGTCTGAGTGTGAAAGGGTGCACCGCATAGCTGGGAATGGAAACTAGGGCAGGAGGGGGGTGGGGGCGTCAGGAGGGGTTGGGGGGGGGATATCATGACTGTGTTCTAATAATACATCAGAGAAAAAGAACTGCCAGCCTACGGTGTCTTCGCTTAATATTGAATGTGCGGTTCGGGATGTAAAAGTAGATATTAAGCTGACGAAAGAAAAGTCATTCATATCCACAGTTTGCTTGAATGTGAATACAATTCACGGCTTTTATACTCATTGGATTAAAAATGCTTTAATAGCTCATTTGTAAACACGGAAATTGTGAAAGTGTGGTTGTGTGTGAGCAGAGAGTACTTCAACTTAGTTTTAAAGAATACAATATTGAATTATATTGATATATCCTACCTAGGTACGCATCAGGTAAACATGTTGCATGGTGTATAATGTACACACAGTTGTATTGTTCTTACATTTTACACCAAATGTGCCTTTAGAACACAAACCTGTATGCTTAAAATGATTCAACTTCTGGAACACACAAACCACCTGAAGACACAAACAACCCTTTAAGGCTTTTATTGTTTCTTCTCCGAGTACTCACTGTGTCGTTGGCCATAATCATAGAACTCTGCTGATATCCTGGCAGCCTCTTTGCGGTTCCCACGGACAATGTAGAAGTATGTCAGCAAGTTGAGAGAGATCTTAACAAAGAGCTTAAAGCAGAACAGTGCCAAGATGCTAAGGTAAACACTGGACAACCGGGCCACGAAGGGCTTATTGGAGAGTTCCTCTGCTGGCTCTGACATTTCCTCCGACACGTTACAGAGAGGCTTTGGTTATGATGAAGGCAGGATCAGATACCACTGCAAAAAAGCACAAGAGTAGTCTGCTTTTTCTCCCAGTGTACTGACTGACTGGTTGGCTGGTGCGGACTGGAAAAAAAGTGCCCTGCAGCTGCTACTGTGCCTGAGAGCAAATACTCCAATGTTAATGTACAAAGTGTTTGTGTGTCTGTGTGTGCATGTGTGTGCGTGCGTGTGTGTATGTGTGTGTGTTCACAAGTAATACAAATTAGGTTTTACCCACAGTGGTACCAGTTCCACTTGCAAATATGACATTAATTACATACAATATAACTTATGATGATGTTTAATTATGGATAAATTGTTACCAATATTTGCGTTCATTTCAAATAATGGTAGTATTTAATTCAGGATAAATTATGTAAAAATGTTCACTCATGATAGCATGCAATTCTAAACAGAGACCAATCAATTGAAATGAACCCAATCGCTTATAAAGCACATTTAATCTTTTAATTAAGTGAGTGAAATTTCATTTATTCTGATTATTGTATTGAATACTGTAGTGATACTGATCATATAATGATTTGCAATGTGTGGAGGACACTGGATTTTATGATGATTGTGATCTCAGGAGCCTGTCTTGTCTGTATGTGTGTTTTAGTATTGTCCCTTTTATTTTTAATTAATTTGGCTATTTAAATTAATATGGTTATTTTTCATATTTATGATATACAATTGGATGCTGTTTATTGAATATTGAAATGCCTATTCTCTATCGGTTCTTCATTTGACAGTTGAACCATTGATAATCAGACCAATATAAATCACCTCTGAGGCCAGTCAGCTCATTTCTATTTGTTTTATATTGAAAGGGAAGTCCAACAGTTCCAACCTAGTGGTGTAAGCCATGTGGGTGAAGATCAAATAAATAAACATTGCACTATAATTGCAATAAACAGCATCCAATTCTATATCATAAATAAATAACCATATTCATTTAAATTGCCAAAATCAAAATATATCCAAAGTGCTTATTCTGTTGTGCATAGCTATCATTAAATTAAAAACAAAATCATCCTATTCCCACTTAGTTTATTTTATTTTATTTTATTAGGATCCCCATCAGGCAGCTACATAATTGCAGCAGATATTCTATCTGGGATCCACAAAACAAACAATACATTATGACGATGCAACCATGAAACTTGTATAGAATAGAGTAGAATAACATTTTATTTTATTTTTTTAAGGACCAGCCTCACCCAGCAATATATATATATATATAAAAGGCCCACAAAATGAAAACATCACATTTACAGAAAAATAGTTACTACATTAAACCCACAGTGTACATCCTTCACTCTTCTATTTAAGTTTACTGTCGTTTGTTGCCCACATTGACTACATTTGGGATAAAGGAACCCTTATAGATTATTCTTTATTCTTTGCCAGGCGTATTCTACAGCGCTACCTTGAGGGGAGCCACTCAAACTCAAGTGGGGTGGATGTGTTTTGTCATTGATGATTGACAGGGTTCTCCTGTGTACAGTTGTGATATAGAGGTCATCTAATTGCTTTTGTTGGCGGCCCACTATTATCCCCACTTCCTTGACAATCCTGTTAAGCTTTTTTTGATAAACTAAAGTCAAGTGTCGATACAGGGCTGACATACACGTTTTCTTTACAAAAAGACTGACCCTACACCCTTTCAGCCTCCTAATTAAAAACAGTCTCTCACTAACTTCATCACATATAAAATCAACATTTGTCTTCTATGTGTGTACCTGGATGCTTAAAACAGATGAGTTTCCAATGCTTTTATTCAAACGGCATGTTATAGCCAACTCTAAGTGCAGATTAAAATACATTTTTCTAGCTAAAAGAAAGACAACACAGTAATGTGCATGGAGACATTTTAAAATACCCTAAAAACAAAACCATGAATGCTGTATTCCTTTTAAAACATAGGGTTGTGGTGTCGAAATGACTATTACAACAACAAACAATTTACCTGACAACATTTTTATTTACCTGTTTCTACACATTGGAAAAGGGGAAAAAGTAACAAGTTATTTATTAATGTTTTAGATAAGATAAGATAAGAGATAAGATAAGATAAGATAATCCTTTATTAGTCCCGCAGCGGGGAAATTTGCAGGCTTACAGCAGCATAGAGGATAGTGCACACAAGAGACATAGCAAAGAAAGACAAGATAAAAATGAAAAATAAAAACAAAACAAGTATTATAAATAAGCAACAAAAACAGTAGAAAAACACAACAACTGAAATATAATATTTACAGACAGAAAAAAAATATATATATATTTTATTTTTTGCCAGACTTTATGTGCAGGATTATTAAAAGGCAAAAACCTGTTCTTAAATCATAAATACACAACAACTGAAATATAATATTTACAGACAGAAAAAAAAAAATATATATATTTTTATTTTTTGCCAGACTTTATGTGCAGGATTATTACAAGGCAAAACTTTCTTTTTCACCTGTTCTTAAATCATAAATACTGGAGAAAACATAGATCACACTAGGATAACTTATTTCTTTTTGTTTGTCCTCTCAGTGCGTCTGGCCTCTCCAGGAAGCGCCTCTGACCACTGCGCATGCGCCGTAGATTACACCTCACCTTTTCCGCCAACATCACTTTCGTATTTACTTCCCTTTTATAATCACTGAATGTGTTTTACCGACTATCTAGTTATTATATCGACCCTTAACACTCTCCTCTTTCCTCTTTGCTGTCAAAATGTGAACGCGGATCAGACTGCGGCTGATTTCGACTCATTCATGGAGCAGTTCGGCCGCAGGTCCGAGGTCAGCGGCGAGGAGCGTCACCGCCGCAGTCTGTATGTCCAGGTAACATTTAAGTGCTTTAAGGAAATCAGAGCAACAGAGAGACAGAAACGTGAAGAGAGAGACTGTTCATCACTTTTGACCCACTTCTTTTTACCACGTTTATAAATAAACAGCTGTGTGTCACAACAAACTTCCCCCTCTTGTGCAATTAAGGAAATGTTTGTGGGGGGGGGGGGGGGTAAAAAAATACAATTTAATTGTAGTTTAATGTGCAATAAATAACGATAAAGTCCTGCAATTCAAAATTGCACTTAAAAAAAGTGAAGTGATAGTATGTACAGTACCAGTCAAAAGTTTGGACACACCTTCTCATTCAATGGTTTTTCTTTATTTTTATTTTTATTTTGTTTCTACATTGTAGATTAATATATTGAAGACATCCAAACTATGAAGGAACACATGGAATTATGTGGTAAACAAGCAAATGCTCAACAAACCAGAATATATTTTAGATTCTTCAAAGTAGTTGAATGAGAAGGTGTGTCCAAACTTTTGACTGGTACTGTATGTATATATTTATATATATATATATATATATATATATATATATATATATTATATATATATATATATATATATATATATATATATATATATATATATATATATATTTATATTATATATATTTATATATATTCTACTTTACAACAACTGTGGTAAAAAAAATGTTTTTACGATATCACAGTTTAAAAAGTGCAAGTAAAAGTCCTGCATTCCAGTTTAAAAAGATAATATCAGAAGTATTTGCTACAAATCTTAGCCTATCAAAAGTAATAAATAATCATAATGCAGAGTGGCTATTGTCAGTGTTATACCATTGGATCATTGTTAATCGTGTATTTATACAGTACCAGTCAAAAGTTTGGACACACCTTCTCATTCAATGGTTTTTCTTTATTTTTATTATTTTTTACATTGTAGTTTAATATTGAAGACATCCAAACTATGAAGGAACACATATGGAATTATGTGGTAAACAAACAAATGCTCAACAAACCAGAATATGTTTTATATTTTAGATTCTTCAAAGTAGTTGAATGAGAAGGTGTGTCCAAACTTTTGACTGGTACTGTATGTTATGAAAGGGTCAATACTATTATTGACATATTTCAAAGAAACTATGAATTACCAAAATTATATAAACCTACTGCGCATGATTATTCAGTTCCCTTACTCTGTATGAGAATAAAATTATGGTGGGAATTATAAGCTGAATATAACCAAGTTGCTGGACTATAGGGATTTCTTAGTCAGTTCATTGGCATTGTGAGCAGTCTATATTTGTGCTACTGTCATATTAGGTTTTAGCATTGGCCGGTAAAATTATTGACACTCTGTTCAGCAAAAGTTATAGTTTTAAAGGTAAATCTTCAACTGAAAAGTCCCCCTTTCAGAGATCTTTAGACTCAGATACCAGTCTCTTAAGTACAGCGAGGTCAAACTAGAGCATGTAATGAAACGTCAAGAGTAAATCTTTATGAAGGTTACAATGTTCAGTTTTTATTGAAACTGTTTTAAAGTGGTATTGATTACATTTTCAAGGTAATTTTGAAAGCTGTTAGTTTCTTGTGTGGTTGCATTGTGTTGTGTGTTAAATTGAGAGGTTTCTAACTTTACCTTGAAGGGGTCCGTAACAAAACCTGAATATTGTAACCTTTATGAAGGTTGTCGCTTGTTGTATTAGACTGCATTCATTTAAATTAGGTGAACTCGCTGGCTAATACAGTAAACTAATGGTAACTGATTATAAGTATTTTATAATTATTTATTTTTTATAAATAAAGCAGTAACATTGAGGCAGAATGTCGATGCTGTAGTCTGTTGATGTGGAAGTATGATTCATTTTCTATATTTTGAATCTGCAAAATAATATATATATATATACATATATATAGTGGAGAAACTTTGACAATATTTCCTTCTGAAATAGGGGATAGTTTATTATACAATGGAAATACTAAAGTAAAGGGTTATGTGGTACAAATACAGTGTGTGTGATCGTATTTAGTTCTCTTCCACCACTCGTTAGTAATTCAATACTAAGATGTAGATTGCATGTGGGATGTATTTCAGACTCACTCCTGTTGTGTTATCAAGAAAAAGAAATAAACAAAGCGGCTTTAGACCTTTTGTACTTGTTTTTCCCTTCACTTTTGAGTATTGTTTTATGCAAGAAATTATACTTACACAACGCATTTTGCCTCCAGTTTCATACATTTTGCTGCCCCCGCAGTTAACAGTATCCCACCCAATCTGTGATTTGTGTTATTGCAGGATGCTGCAAAGCGGCATGCATACCTTAACGCATTCTTCAAAGTACCACAGTCTGCCAAGTATGGCATTAACCGGTTCTCTGACCTCTCCCAGCAGGAATTCAGAGGTAGGCTGAGAGATCAAGTGAAATATATTTACTTATTTTGTATCTTAAATGTAAATGTACTGAGCGACTGGGCAGGATAGTAGTAACATCTTTGTACCCAGGAATGACTCTGAACTGTAACGGTCCTCCACAGATCTCTACCTGCGAGCCAGTGCAGACAGAGCTCCTCTCTTCTCTGGACTGAAGACAGAGGGGCTCCCAGACAAATTTGACTGGAGGGACAAAGCAGTGGTGGCACCGGTCCAGAACCAAGAAGCAGTAAGGTTTACACAGATGGATAATATATCCTCTTTTATAGACATTTTTTAGCATTAACAAATAAAGCAATCAGATGATTTCATTACAAACAGGTGTGTAATAGACAACCCAAAATCTAAGGGTGCCTTTAACAGGCCTCAGAAATGACACAGTCAAAATGGAGACGTTGGTCCTCCACTCGTGTTTTCCTTGCTTTAAACTTCATACAAAGGTTTATGATGCTCAGTGAGACATATTTTCAAGCCTCAGCTGTAATGACAGATGTCAATTTATTTAAAAACTTGGAATGATAATGTGTGCCGGATATTAGGCCTGCCACAATAATTACTATAACGATTTATTGTACAATGTGTGGACATGAACTCAATACATGTTTATGTTATTGACTTATTGTATGATATATGAGCATGACCTCAATCTTTTTTAATAGCTTTGTTATCGCCCGTATATGCATGTTTTTTTTACATAAGGATGTCAAAAACATTTTAGCTAGAATTATGCCATAATAAATAGCTTTTTAAGTAAAGATTTTAATATTTTTTCCACATTCCAAACCAATGTCTGAATATCTTTCAAATTTAAAAGGTTCTTTGAAAGGATTTGTGCCTGAATTATTATGCTATTTAATTATAATTATATAAGTGCCATAAAATTGTTTAAAAATGACAATAATATTGTTTTTAGCAATTATGTATGGGACAATATATCATCCAATAAAATGAGTTATCAAGACAGCCATACCTGATAAATTATCTCTTTTAAAAATAATAGTTCAATTTCATAGTTAGAAAATCTTTTTTAAAATGACATCAACTCCTCCCTAATTGAAAAATCCAGCATCTTTAAATAAACAATAATTGCCTGTTTCAAAAGTTGAACTACTGGACACATGATGTCTCTTACCTCACTGAAAAGTCCAATATCTATGTATGTGTAGCGAAGGCTTCAGTATTTCACATCACACAACATGATTGGCTTTCAATCCTTATATGATAACACAAAATCGTGATTGGACGTGTTCATCTGCAACAGATTTAAGGTGAGCCCCAAAAAACTTTACCTCTTCAGCAGATGGATTTGAAAAAAGCCTTCCAGCCCAAGTCAGGACATACATCATTCTGCACATGGAAGGTCAAATACCCAAGGGGATTAACAATAAACAAGCTGCATATTTCAGTGGACAGGTGCTTTAAAAAAAGTGGTCAAAGGACAAACTAGGCCATTAAGTGTGACTCTAAGTGAGATGGAGCTGTTGCTCGTCCTCGCTGAAGCTTCACTTCCTGCTCCTTGTTTCGTCCTTTATCTCTGTAGTTGGTCAACTTGCCTTTAGGGATAACATTTTCACTGTGAAACTGTTGCCCTGGGGGAGAGAGAGCAAACATCCTACATCACAGCATATCTTTTGTTCTCTTGAATTCAGGAAAGCTTTACCACTCCAGGGAGAACCCGAACATGATCGCACTCCTACCAATCTGATGCAGTGCTTTTTATTTTTTTCTCTGGTCCTGTCTGTGGACCTGCCTCGCCTGAGTTTCCACAACAGATAGATAAACAGAAAATGAAATGCAGAACCATGCACAAAGACACCAAATATCAAGCCACTCACACCTAAAAAAAAATGTCTTTATTCAGTTTCCCCTTCTCTTGATTCCACTTTTATGAGTCGAGTGCATTTCATCACTTTAAAGGAGAGAGCAGATGGTCCTAATATTTTGTACACTCAGCGCATACTTATCTCTAGTGCAAGCAATAATTACTTATTTTGGATTCAGTATTGATTGTAAGCCATGGAACCAAATTGAGCAACAAAATATTGGATTTTTACACGGAGAGCTGAGGTTTTTATAACATTGCTGGGAATTAATGCTGAGCAAGTGAACTCAGCAGAGTCTGATGCTGTTTGGAGAAAGAGATTGCCTGTGCAAGTGTTATACAGCTTACATAATGAAATACTGTGTGTTTGACTGGCTCCGGGAAAGCAGTGTCATCTACATGAGATATGTTGTACAAGAGCAACTTTTGCAATCGAAATACCTCAAATGATCCTCCGACTTTAAAGCTGAATACATCAACCGAGGCAGGGTTGAACATTTCATGCGAGACACAGCATACCTGAGGTGTGTCCGTCAGTAGATGGCAGCAGAAAACAAACAGTTGACTCAGACCGGCCAGATCATCTCACCTCAGCACGATGAACAGCATCCACTCTCGCTGTAGATTCCTGTTTTCCAAATGTTATCAAATCCAAAGCTGTTTTTTTCAATCAAACCTTTCAATTTTTAGTCAGTGCTTTACCCAACAATTTAACCTGTATTAAACTTTAATGTTATGTTGATATTACAGTTTTTTTTAAAGATGATTTACAACATTGGTTTCAGACAGCAGAAATTGCAGAGAACATCATTCAACATTAACCAAGTCTAGTGTACTTCAGCACAACATCAACCTCTTTTTTTGATGGGATAAGCAAAATGACAATTTCTTTCTTCTGGCTATCATAAAATGGGATTGTATTTGTGAGTTTAATTCCTTAACTTTATTCCTATGTTGTTCTGTTTTCCCTGATTACTGTCAATTTCCCTTTGCAGTGTGGGAGTTGTTGGGCGTTTAGCGTGGTCGGTGCCACACAGTCCGTCCGTGCTATAGGAGGCTCGCAGCTGGAGCAGCTCAGTGTGCAGCAGGTTCTGGACTGCTCCTTCCAAAATGGAGGCTGCAATGGAGGCTCCACATCCCAGGCCCTGAATTGGTTAAAGCAAGTATGTTGATTTTGAAGTTGTTGTTTTTTTTTACACAATTTTAGGTCTTTAAACATGTTTTCAGTTCTTTAACAGAAGCTTCCTAAATGGTCTACAGTGAGTACAAAGGTAGCATGAACTCCCAATACTTCACAAACACATAAGAGATATAATGAATACTTGTGTCCTCCCAAAGCATCTGTTTATGAAAGAAGAAACCTGTTTGAGGATATGTCCATTTAGCGTTAGGTAAAAGTGTCATGTATTTTAATTAGAGAGAGGCAGTAGGCAAAATAAGATTGCTGTCTCTTGTCAGACATAAATTAGAAAACTGCCTGTGCCCGGATCTTTCATAAACGAGTTGTGTGGATATTTTGCATTCAGGTAACACACTGACTGAGACTAACAATTTGTTTTTCTAGACCAGAGTGAAATTGGTGCCTCAGTCAGAGTATCCCTACAAGGCCAAGACTGGAATCTGCCATTTTTTCTCTCAGTCACATGGCGGTGTTGCTGTGAAGAACTTCACTGCACATGACTTCAGGTAAAAGACTCATTTTTTTCCCATTTGTCTAGATGCAATAAGGACATAAAATGAATAGCGCTATAGTTTGGTAAAATCACATGGATTTTAATGTTGTTTTCAAAAAGTACCAAGGACAAATCAGAGGTGAGGTAAGTTGGTCCTGCGCAATGACACACCACAGTGTTTACTGTGTCAACTCAGGCACCGATTGCTTAAGTAGCACAGAGGTTCATCTCTCTGGTCACAATGACTGGCCTAGAGCTACCTTGAGTTAAAGTGAATCAGACCCTCTTTATTTAATATTGAACAGGATCGTGACTCTGACTCATGCATCTGTAATGCCTTTTATTTTTCTTGAACTTCTATGATAGCAAGGATCAGGGTCAGCTCTGAAGAGTTGATGGACTTTTAAAGTATTAGTGAGCAGAGTTTACAAGATTGTTACATTTGCCGACCTAATGTGACACTTTTTCGTCTCTCCTTTTATGTATAGTTTCTCTCCTTACAAACAATTTCTATTGGATGTAGTTTTTTATTTATAACATTTTGAAATACAATATTTGTTTTTTGAGCATAAGCTACAAGGACAGCATGATAAAAGATGCAATAGTCGAAATGTCCATGTCATGCAACTCTTTATTACCTCTTTATCTTAACAATCCACTAATCCCAGTATGAAATGTTGCCCTTGTCTTCAGAAAGGTCAGAGAACTGTTTAGTTAAGTACTTCAAGCTGCTTAAAATGTGAACTTGTGCGGAGTGAAGACACAAGGGGGTCATGGGGCTTCTGATGCCAGACCTTTACTGCTGCAAAGCAAAAGATAAACAGGATCATACAGTTTCAACAAGACAAGACCTCCTCTCACCATGAACAGAGTGTAAAATGGCTTTATTTAATATAGTTTTGGCACAGACTACACTCCATGGCCCTTATGTCTTAACCTGGCAGAGGAGGGCATCACAGCTATCCCCAGTGGGAATCATTTGCTGGAAGGCGGAGATGGTGTGGCAGAGGGCGCCTGCATATGTCAACAGAGAGAATGAGGAAAATACCAGTTTTATGAATAAGAGGGGTGGAGAGAGATAAGAAACGGTGCAAGCATGGCCCGGTAAAACATTGAACTTAGGTAATGTTGCTTTAGGGACTGATCTTGATTTTGCAACCCTGTGACTTTAACATAATAGTTCACATGATAATCCCACAAAATACAGAGAAATCACAGGGCCAGTCTTTGCTGCCTCAAGAGTAATTTTTTCCTCTATTCCCCCTCAGTGGTCAAGAGGAGGCAATGATGGGTCATCTGGTGGAGCGCGGTCCCTTGGCTGCTATCGTGGATGCTGTCAGCTGGCAGGATTACCTGGGCGGAATCATCCAGCACCACTGCTCCAGCCAATGGTCTAACCATGCCGTCCTGGTTGTTGGATACAACACTGTTGGTACATGCAGTCACTACACTGGCATGAGAAAGACAACAGGGATTTTATATTTTACTTCTGCTAACGTTTACCTTTTACGGTCAAGAAAGCTTTGCAACCCCTCGGGTCTGTGAAAGTAACTTAAAGCTGCACTAGGGAAGGTTTTTAGATGTAAAAAAAAAATGCCAGTCTTAATCACAAATTGCTGCTGCAACAGAGCAGACTGTCTCATCCTCTCTAATTATTTTCTAAAACAAAAGGCGAAACCTATTTCAACAAGATGTTTAGCTAATAACTGACCCCCAAAATTACATTATTTTTATTCAAGTGAAATATCTGTTGCACGTTTCTAGGGAAAATTAAGGTTTATTTTGTAATTTTGTCAGTATAGTAGTGACTTGCCTTACTAGTAAAACTTTATTGGGAAGATTTCATTATATAATGACACTGGTTAAATATTTCTGTATGTTTACGAAAAGAAAAAAACAAACTTTGGACTCCTTTGTCCTGGTTGTGTGCACACGATTTCTAAGTATAGAGGTTCCCATTATTCAGTTACCTGGTAAAGCTCTGTGTCACGAGTTTAAGACATAAAATCAGTGTGAGAATTTTTTTTTAAGTTTGTGAAAGGTTGAATTTAAAAATAAATGTGATTTTTATCAGCAGTTTTCAGAACATCATCACAGCAACCTCACTGTTTATTCCTTGGCATTGTTCACACACATCGGTATTTGATATTTCTTAACATTAATTATTTCACACACACTTATGTTTTGTGGGTATTACACAAGGATTATGTAACAGTCTAAAATGGTTGCAGCTGCAGTGTACACACACACACACACACACACACACACACACACACACACACACACACACACACACACACACACACACACACACACACACACAAACATCTAATGCTCCTCTTCCTTGTAAATAATTCAATCTTAAAATGCATGTTGTCTATTTTAGGGGATATTCCATACTGGATTGTGCAGAACTCTTGGGGAACCACATGGGGAAATGAGGGCTATGTTTATATAAAAATTGGTGGAAACGTCTGTGGTAAGTATGATCTTTGCCTTTTGTCTTCCTCTGTTTGTATCTGCTTTTAGTATGTCGTATCCATGTTTTCTGTCCCCACTATCCCCTCAGGGATTAATACCACATCCTTCGGTTTTCTCTTCCCAGGTATTGCAGATTCTGTGGCAGCAGTTTTCCTTTGAGGAGATCGTGTGTATCAGTGTCATTGTTTGTGTGAGTGTGTGTTTCTGTGTGTGTGTTCACCACTGCCAAAAATCAAATCAGTCATCTGTTTGCCTTCAAGAGTCACTTTAAATAAGGTTTTTATTGAAATGTCACCTGATAAATGTAAAACAACTCGCACAACACTGCGCAACAACAATAATAATAAGATAAATGCACAGTACAAAAATTGTTAGATACATGTTTTGGGTGATATGGCTAGTAAATGTATCTATACATAGATCAATCACTGCATAAATACACAACAAAATTAATGTAACACAATATAGCATACTATACAAAACACATTATTAACATTATGTACAAATGATATAGTTTGTGTTTTGAATTTAGGAAGTGCAAATTGTTCTATATAAGATATTGGCATTGATTGTTAAAACACGGGTTTATTAAAATTCTATGTATTCTAGTATCAATAGTCTGAAATTGCTCCCTCGCTGACACCTCCTACATGCGGACATGAAAGATAATGCGTTTGTTAAAACCCATCATAGCCACCAGTTTGATCACTGCTCTCACTGATCCATTTGCTTTCAGGTCAGTCACAGTGAATTTACATAATTGTACTGAGAAACATGTGAGCAAATTTTATCAAGGAGCCATCTGCTTTGCTTGTCACCGGTCATAATTGGAGATTAGAGTAAAATAGTCTCACTTGGCCATCACAATGAGATGAAATGAGAAATGAGATTAACTTGCTCTACATTAATGTCAACACATTTTGTTAGTTTTCTGTATTTACATGTCACAATTCCAATACTAGAGGTCTAGATCTAGACATTCTACATGGTGTCAAATGTCTCTCCATAATGGATTTTGGGGTGTTCCGTCAACCATGACAAATGACCCCACCCTGTGCCATATTTCACTCCAACAGCTTTTTTTTTTTTCAACTGGAACCCCCTCCCCACCAAATTAAGATGCAAGATGCTCCAAAAATGCCATCTGGTTTAAAAAGTTTCTTGGATCCTATGCAACTTTGAACTGTTGAGCATGCGTTTCTTGTTGCTTGTTTTTATGGCCACCTATCCATCTACGCACCTGTCACTGAAACTTTTCAACTGTGCAAAGGATCTACTTTTTTAGGGGGTCAGTTACAATGAAAGACGGGAAGGCAGTAGAGACGACTGAGACACCCGCTAGTCCGAGTCTTCACTGCTGAAGTAGGAGCTGTCGTTACATTCGGCCATGTAGAGGAACTTGTGAATGGTGGGATTTAGCTTGGGGACCCAGTGGCGAGGCACCAGGAACGTTGCCAGATTGAACAGATCCACAAACACTTTGTAGCGGTCACTAAAGGGAAAGAAAGTCATTTATTAAATACTTAACTCATGCACTCTCCTGGTATAATTGCACATCTGTTACAAATTGTACTTTCTGAAGGACAAAAGCAAAATTAAACTGCTGCCAAAATTCAATGCAAAGCCAATAAAGAACTTGTCGCTCCTTCTAAATGAACTTGAAGTATAGTTTGTGCATGTCAGCCGGAAGTGACCATAGTCACCAAGTTAATTTAGATAAGCACAGAGTAGAAGTGTCCTGTCCTTATCTAAATGAACTCTGAAGTGTTTGAGATAGTGTTTAATCAGTGGCTTAAAGTTTGGAGCATACAATACCTGACAGTAGATCTCAGGTAGTGGTAGCCAGAGGAGCCTCCTGTGCCGGCTTTGCTGCCAATCATACGATGCACCATGCATACGTGATTGTCTAAAACAAAAGACAAAAACATATCCTCTGTTGTATGAGCATTGTTTTGGCTCTGCATGTTTTTTATTTGAACTTTAAATTGTTTAGACATCAGTGAGACATGGGGAAAGTAGAAGTTTCATGGGAATAGGTTGTTGGATTGATCAGCTGGCAAAGAGGATGTTGTAACAATCTTCTGACTCTGAGGTCTTGACCTAACTTAAGCTCTGTAAACTCCCTTGATAGTGCAGCTCTGCCCTCGGGTGAAATGTGAAAATAGTTGATTCTAGAGTTATTTTTTTCCTGCACAATTTTCTGTAATTATTGACTAGTGAGCACATGGAACCAGGCCAGGGTTTCTACACAAACTTACATCGCCATTTTGTCATGAGGGTGTCAATATCCATGAGGGATGTGAGCAGCTGGAAAGGAACCTGGAATCTCGGCTCTTCCCTGAAAGGTAAAAGAAGATTTTAGTATTTGCTTTATTTTATTTTGTTTAGGATTTATGATATTTTGTACAGATCATTAAGTGGCATAAGTATTCTGGGTGGTGTTCATAGAAGTTGTAAAACAAAAGCGATAACAGCGACCGTCACATGACACTGCTGACTCTTGTGTAGCCTCGATGAATCTTGTAACGTTGCGTCACGACATAATAAAAGATGAAGGAATGCTGTAAAAACCACAAACCTGTAGAAGAAGATCATCAGGGCGCCTTGGAGAGCCTTGTAAGAGAGCCGCCTCTCACCTTTTCAGCAAAATTTTAAAGGTGTTACTTTTTAAGCAAAACTAATTGTCTTTATGTTTTTGTTTTTTTTTAGCATAATTCACAGAATGATACTTAGAATTGATACAGTTTTCAGTCAAATCTAGACCACACACATTCTTTCAATTTGTGGAAAGCTCTCACCTTTGCTGTAGAGATGGTCATGGCGCTTTTCATCAAACAGAGAAGTGAACACCTCTTTCTGTTTGATCAGCTCAGCCATCATTTCCTCCTTGTCCTCAGAATCTTCCATTTTCTTTAAAGAAAAAGATAAAACACAAAATATCAACAACACTCTTTCAGTCATCTGTGCTCTCCGGGGGAGAGCAAAGAAAGTTTATTCTGGAAGCTTAAGTCATCTCTTACCTCGATTTTCTCCTTCTCCAGTTTCAGCCCCTTAAATATATTGCTTTCCAGCCTTTCCCAGAAATTGAATCCATCCACCTCCAAGCCAGGAGTTCTCTCCAGCCACTCCTGTAGAAACAACAACCAATGGTTTTATCAACTTTATACCCTGGTGAGTAGCACATGGGCTTATCCAGAGCAAGATACAGCAAATAAAATCTTACAGAAAACATATACAGAAAAGTAAAATGATGCCTTCTTCAATTAACTAGGTAAAGTTTAAAAGCTGATGACCATGTGTTCTGTTGTTGTAAGATGTACCTCGACTAGTTTTAGGAGTGTCGGCTCCCGTTCAGTGGCGAGCAGCTGCTCGCTTTCCTGACCCTTGAAATTGTCTCTGTAATGGCGTCGGTTGTATGGAACCCTCAGGTTGTCAGGGACCCCAATTTTGTTCTCCAAAATCCGGAATTGGAGGCTTTGGAATCCGGAGGCTGGTGCCAAGTAATCTCTACATGCAAACACACACACACACACAAGTAAGCGTACATGCTAAAAACACAGAGTGCACTATCATGTAGGAGTGCATCTTAAACAAGTTTGAGAGCTGAAGTAGAAAGGGGGCTGGAAGATCTTTATGAGCTTACCTAAAGTCAAAGAAGTCCAAGGCCGTCATCGTCTCCAAAACCGTGAACTGGTCCACCAGCAGTCTGAAGATCCTCACAATCCTGTGGATGCGGTTGTTGACTTTAAGCATATTGCGTTCATCTCGGACCTGAAGGGATATTAAAATATTGAAAGAAGTAATTAGAAATCATGGAATACTTGTAAGCACAGAGCGTCAAACTAAAAAACTAATAAAAAGTTACTGAAATAATTAGAGATTAGATATTTTACATCTATATTTCATCAACCTAATGTGTCACTCTTCAGGAAAATAAATGTTAATATTTCAAACTGTTGCTTTAATTTTAATGTAGAACATCAGCCCGAGTGATGCACAAAATGTATTATTTTTGGCTCACTGAACTCCAAAACCAGATTGATTGAATAAATTTATTCTGATTTGATATTACTTGAGATCTGACTATCAAAATGTTGTCCTCTGAGGATTTTGTGCTCTACTTTGGGATTTCTTATTTTGAGCAGGGTTCAATCTTCAACACTGACGGTTCACATCTAAAAGTTCTGAATTTAGTGGAACAAAATGTTCTTCTCTACTTCAGAAATAATCTAAAAACTAGAAAATATATTTTTCTGGATTTGATCCGTGCCATTTTACCTTCTGTTGTCATGAACAAGAAAAACAAAAACACATTCACATAAGGTTTGTAACATTCTTTCAACAGAGAAATGTGACTTACGTGTCCACTGATGAAGATGTTTCGCACTGAATCAAGTTCAAACAAAATCTGTTTGAACCACAGTTCATAGGCTGAAATAAAAGACATAAAAGGTTTAAGCATCATAAACATTTAAGCGTAACTTTACAAGGTAAACAGGTCCATTAAAAGTCAGGGTCAATTACACTAAAACATGTACATTTGAGCAAGTTACTCTCTTGTATTCAGTCGTATACATTTTAAAGTAATAATACAATTCGTATTGAAAAAACAACCAAAATACAAATTTATATTTTTGTTATTTTAACACAAGTGAAACTGCATTGCAAACCAGTTAAAATTGCCAAGACAAAAAAAGACTAAATACAAGATTAATACAACTTAATAATTTTATTTCTGTGAGACAAGTAGAAAGAAAACATCTCTAGAAACACATTAAGGCTGGTTTTACCTTGATGGGTGACAATGAAGAGGTGCTCATCGTGGATCTTGTTACCCTTTAATTCACTCTGCAGCACCTGAGCTGAGGTTATTTTGTCGAGCTGGGAGTTGAAAAGAAATGAAGCAACTTAACTTAACTTAAAAGCACAAATTGAAATGAAAACAAATCTAAATTCCAGTTCTTATCTATCTTTAAATAAATAAAAAAAAGCCAGACACAAAGAGTGATTATTATGATAGGTAATGTGTTTCATACCTGCAGGTAGTCTCCGTAGATGATTCCCCCTTTACTGGCCTTGTTCACCCCGGCCTGGGAGGCATCCCCCTCTTCCTCTGTTTTGGGAGGCTTGTTTTTGAATAACCTGCAATGAGAAGAGAGAAGCCGTTTGGTTATTTGATGTTTTTCCCATCATCAAGATTTGAACTGAATTGTTGAGCTGCAATTTAGTTGAATTTGAAAAACAATTTCAACGTACAAATGCCTCTTCTCAAAGTACGGACATCCACTCATGACTTGTGAAAATCAGTTGCAGCAAAGATGTGTTCTTCTTTCTTGACTAGTATTTACTAAAATTGTTGTCAACGCGATGAGGGGTTTTAAAGACTCACCTCATCCAATCACTCACGAGGATACGGCCACCATCCGGCCCACCTCTATTTGCCCCTAACTTCTGGACTTTGTTAGATGTGCTTAAAGAACATAACAGGACCCTTTCAAAAAGAAACAAATATATATATATATTTTCTTTAAAGATAGATAAGAAATTGGAATTTGGATTTGTTTTCAAAATGTGTGCTTTTAGGTTTAGTGCCTAGCAATAAATGTTTAATTATTGATTGAGACCTTTATACTTCAATAAATAGAGTATTCGGGAAACTTCTCTTTTAACATTGACGTCTCGTTCACAGGGTCATCTTCAGTGTTTACTCTCCATGCTTTGCTCTGCTGTTTATGTCTGTGTGTACTACCTCTTACAAATAGGACACTTGATTATGTAAGCCTCTGACTGAAAGTAGTGGAATCCTTACTTATATTTATTGGCATCAAAGGTTTGATGCTTTGGCTGGCAAACCTGATATGCATTTCATACCCTTATTATTATTATTATTATTATTATTATTATTATTATTATTATTATTATTATTATTATTATTATTATGCCAGTTTCTAAACAATAAACTGTATTTTAAATAGAGGAAGATTACAGTGTAGCAGACATCCACCAAGACATTATAAACCTAAGGGTCACTTTGGGTCACTCTGGGGTCACTCCATGTTTTATTAATGTTGACATTAATGTTATCCATTAATTTATTATGCATATAGGTAAGATAAGATAAGATAAGATAATCCTTTATTAGTCCCGCAGCGGGGAAATTTGCAGACTTACAACAGCGTAGAGTAAAGTGCACACAAGAGACATACACATACATGTATATCTACATAGCTCTGTCTGTGTCATGATACCAATGTCTGTCTATGTTGTGTAATTGTTTAATTCTTTCTGTCTTGAATTTATCAGGTTTTATTCAGTGATTTATATCAAACTATTTGGTATCATTCTGCGGAATAATTAAAACAACTTTTTAAGCAGCTGGTATTAATTCGGTAAAGTTAGGTTAAATGAAGTAATGAAAATAGTTTTAAGATGGGAGTGGTTTGTAAAACTGCACCCCTGCTGCTACAAAGGGGGGTGAAGAGACGACTCATCCTCGTGCTGAGAGAGATGAAGACGAGGAAGAACGGTTCAAGCCGAACCTCAACGAAGAAGACGACCAGGTTAGGAAGACATCAGAGAAAGCCACTGAGCGGGAAAATGGAAGAGTGAGATTCAAGAAACTACAATCATCCAACCAGACGCTGAGACCTTCAGAGGAACAGCCGCCATTCCATGCAGCTTTACCTCCAATCTGCCCATCAGAGCCATCAGGTGAAACAATACCATTTCCAGATGTAAACGAGTTGTATGTTACTAAACCAAATAAATTTAAGTTGCATTGTAAAATAATCTTAGATATAAATATCTTGGTAAATATCCTCTTTATTTAGTTGTGGTTCATTATTTATTGTACTCTTTCCCTTTATTTTGTTTATTTTATCATTTATTTTATGTTTAGTACGTTAGTTATGTAGTTTGTCTAATAAATATTTCATTTATAAAGGCGGCTGTGGTGTAGTGGAGAGCAAGGTAGTTCTCCAATCAGAGGGTCGGTGGTTCGATACCCGGCCTCGGCAATGTGTCCTTGGGCAAGACACTTAACCCCAAGTTGCTCCTGAAGGCTTGCCATCGGTGTGGACTGGATGTTGCATGAATGTTAGTTAGAGTCTGATGGTGGCACCTTGCATGGTAGCCTGTCATCAGTGTGTGAATGGGTGAATGATATGTAATATACTACTGATTGTAAGTCGCTTTGGATAAAAGCGTCTGCTAAATGACTGTAATGTAATGTAATAAAGAACTTCATCATTTGATTTGTGTGTATATGAAATAATAGGTCACTGTACACCTTGAGAAGAACTCCGTAGCAACCCTGAGATTAAGAACAGATTGATTAATATCACATTTAGAAGTTTTCCCTATTTTTCCAATATGGGGTGGCGTCCAAATTAAGTTCTATGTCAAATGTTAGTTAAACTAATGATGGTAAGTCCAAGTACTGTCGTTCTTTTTTTAGTTACATGTCCTGATATTAATTACTTATTATTTATTAAATCTGCTACCAGCAAGAACACTACAACAATATGTGAAAAATTCTTTAAAAGAGCTTTTTTTTTGGAATCACAACAGCCCATTACATTCAATTTCGGTCAAACTAAAAACACTGGAAGAGGCTCAAAGACAAAAGTTAAACTAACTTATGTAAAAGTTGACTATTTTGATATTTTTTAATTTTCAACAACTCCTCTTTTGACATTTTTTTACCCGTCGCTAAATCATAAACACCAAGTCATCATGTTTGTTGTAGTTGAAGTCATTGGACTCATCTGTAAATATTTGCTATCTGGTTAATATTTTATTCCCCTCAGTTGCATCATTGGAGATGTGTAGTTACTTAGGTCTTTGACAGAGTCTATAGACGTTACATAAAGCACACAGAGCTATGTTTCTGTGTGTTCCTTTTGAATCTGACAAATAGTGATATGATTCTGACCATTTATAGCTTGTTTGGAGATGAAAACCGCCACTCCTATTAGGCCTGCATTTCTGGCTGTCATGTGAAGTTCATCAGTAATATTTGTTTGTTTTCCTTCTTATTTGGCTAGATGGGTTAAAATGATTACAGGCTTGTCCCTCCCAACCACCCGAAAACCCCCACAACAACACACTGTCAATCCGCAACGAGAGCATTCCTTTTGAGCCACTGTTAACCCAGTTTCATCAGGGTAAGACTCAAAATCCTCAACCCACTCTCTCTAAATCCCTCAAAGATCATTAGCGCGCCTGTTTTTCACCCACATTCTCTCTGGACTCCTCAAGTGAAGTCCCAACAGCCTGTGCAACTGTCCTCAGAAGATCAGAGGGATGATAACAAGCAGCTATTTCTGAATTGGGACATGGTGCAGACTGAAGAAGAAGAGAAGACGCAGCCCCAAAAAACGCTTTGTTCTTGTTCCTATTTAACTGGGATGACTGGGATGCAGTTGAGAGAAAGGGGGTACAGCAGATGAGATGCCTGAGACCTGATGAGAGCGTTCGTGTAAATCTTGAGAGCTTTAACAGACCTGTCCATCTCACTGATAGTGTGTAACGACACGTGCCTCCTATCTCCAAGGTCTGAGCGAGTCACTGATTAAAAGAAAGCATGGCTGTGGCCTGTTTTTGCCTTACTGCCATGTAAAACCCTCAATGAAGGTTTAACTGTGGTCCTCTATATACCTTTTATCCTTGACCTCAGCAGTTGTGTTAAACGTCAGCCCTGCCACTGGCTACCTTCATCTCCATTTTGATTTTAGAGTTTTTGTTACTCTGAAACCAACATTTTAAGTGCTTCAAAATTCATTTACTCCTAAACATAATCAATGGGTTAATCATTCAAGTGGAACGTTTCTTGTTGTACGTTGTTTTAAATGTTTACATACTTAAATTCCCTTGCCTCTTTTATAATTTTCACTCACAACATAACTGTATTACTATACTATTTTTTTTGATATATACTATAATATGACTTTGTATTAGTTTCTTTGACATTCTATACCGACTTTTTCCATGACATTTTAGTTACTTTTTTTTTTACATTCTATACTATGACTTTTTATGGTTTTATTTAATGTACTATACTATGACTTTTTATGACTTCATTGACATACTATGCCAAGACTTTTTATGGTTTTACTTAACATACTATACAATGACTTATTTATGACTTCTTTGACATTCTATACAACGACATTTTTCGACCTACTATAATATGGCATTTTTAAGACTTTTTAAAAAATTTATACTATGACTCTTTCATGACTTTTTGGACACACAATGACTTTTGTATGATTGTCTTTTTTCGATAAATATTCTAGTATGACATAATGATTTTTTTTCTACAAAGTATACCCTGACATTTTTTAATCATTTTTTTTCGAAATGCTATTTTATGGCTTTACTGTGATGTCTTTGTATATTTGTATATATTGGATTGTATACATCTTTTGTGATGTTTTTGTTGTAAAAATTACTTTTAATGACATGCTATACCATTTTTTTTCAACAATTATACTATCACTTTATATAGTTTTATTTTGACCAACTATATGATACTTTTAATGGATTTTATTGTTTTATTGAAAAGATTATGACTTTTTTTTTTACATGATTTAATATTACTTTTTCAACATGATATAGGAAGACTTTTCATGACTTTGTTCCATATACTATACTTTGACTTTTTTATGACTTTTTAAGACATACTATACAATGACATTTCTTCGACATGCTATAATTTAACTTTTTTAACTGTTTTAACATACTAAACCACGACTCAGTAATTACTTTTTTTGCCATACTATACTGTGACTTTTTATGACTTTTCCGAAATATTATACTATGAGATTTTTCGAAACTATACTATGGCATTTTTTTGACTTTTTTCAACATACTAAACAGTGACTCTTTTTGCCATATTATTCTATGACTATTTTGGACATGCTATAATATGAGTTTTTGATCACATTTTTTTCGACATACTATACTATGGCATTTTTCAGACTTTTTTGACATATAATACTATGATTTTTTTGCCATACTATACTTTGACTTTTTTAACTACTTTTATTTGAACATACTATACTATGACATTTTTATAGCTTTTTTCGACATACTATACTACGGCATTTTTATGACCTTTTTTGACATATTATACAGTGTCTTTTTTGCAATACTATACTGACTTTTTTAATTATTTTTTTCGACATGCTATATTATCACTTTTTTTTTTTCGACATACTATAGTATGACTTTTATTTGAACATACTATACTATGACTTTTTTATAACTTTTTTTTATAATTTTTTTTGCCATACTATACTTTGACTTTTTTAACTACTTTTATTTGAACATACTATACTATGACATTTTTATAGCTTTTTTCGACATACTATACTACGGCATTTTTATGACCTTTTTTGACATATTATACAGTGTCTTTTTTGCAATACTATACTGACTTTTTTAATTATTTTTTTCGACATGCTATATTATCACTTTTTTTGACATACTATAGTATGACTTTTATTTGAACATGCTATACTATGACTTTTTTATAACTTTTTTTTGCCATACTATACTTTGACTTTTTTAACTACTTTTATTTGAACATACTATACTATGACATTTTTATAGCTTTTTTCGACATACTATACTACGGCATTTTTATGACCTTTTTTGACATATTATACAGTGTCTTTTTTGCAATACTATACTGACTTTTTTAATTATTTTTTTCGACATGCTATATTATCACTTTTTTTGACATACTATAGTATGACTTTTATTTGAACATGCTATACTATGACTTTTTTATAACTTTTTTTTGCCATACTATACTTTGACTTTTTTAACTACTTTTATTTGAACATACTATACTATGACATTTTTATAGCTTTTTTCGACATACTATACTACGGCATTTTTATGACCTTTTTTGACATATTATACAGTGTCTTTTTTGCAATACTATACTGACTTTTTTAATTATTTTTTTCGACATGCTATATTATCACTTTTTTTGACATACTATAGTATGACTTTTATTTGAACATGCTATACTATGACTTTTTTATAACTTTTTTTTGCCATACTATACTTTGACTTTTTTAACTACTTTTATTTGAACATACTATACTATGACATTTTTATAGCTTTTTTCGACATACTATACTACGGCATTTTTATGACCTTTTTTGACATATTATACAGTGTCTTTTTTGCAATACTATACTGACTTTTTTAATTATTTTTTTCGACATGCTATATTATCACTTTTTTTGACATACTATAGTATGACTTTTATTTGAACATGCTATACTATGACTTTTTTATAACTTTTTTTTGCCATACTATACTTTGACTTTTTTAACTACTTTTATTTGAACATACTATACTATGACATTTTTATAGCTTTTTTCGACATACTATACTACGGCATTTTTATGACCTTTTTTGACATATTATACAGTGTCTTTTTTGCAATACTATACTGACTTTTTTAATTATTTTTTTCGACATGCTATATTATCACTTTTTTTGACATACTATAGTATGACTTTTATTTGAACATGCTATACTATGACTTTTTTATAACTTTTTTTTGCCATACTATACTTTGACTTTTTTAACTACTTTTATTTGAACATACTATACTATGACATTTTTATAGCTTTTTTCGACATACTATACTACGGCATTTTTATGACCTTTTTTGACATATTATACAGTGTCTTTTTTGCAATACTATACTGACTTTTTTAATTATTTTTTTCGACATGCTATATTATCACTTTTTTTGACATACTATAGTATGACTTTTATTTGAACATGCTATACTATGACTTTTTTATAACTTTTTTTCGACATACTATACTATGACTTTTTAATGACATTTTTCTACATGCTTTTTACTGTTTGGATATAGTATACAATAACTTACTAATTACTTTTATTTTTTTTTACTTTTTTTTTGACATACTATACTATGACTTTTTCATGATTTTTTCGACATGCTCTACTATGACATTATTAAATGACTTATTTTTCGACATACTTTACTATGACTTTTTTTTCCATTTGAGACATACTATGCTCTGACTTATTTATTACTTCCCTGATGCTCTTAACTTTTACCCTTTTTTAAGATTTCTTTATTACTTTTTTGACACGCTTTATTATGAATTTGAGTAAATGTCACTTTAACCTCACATAACATTTTACGGATATGATTAATATGCTAATCTCATACAAATGTGTAATTGGACAACATGAAAATTTTTTAAACAAACATCAACAACTGCGAGGTAGTAATTCTTGTTTTCCTTTGCAGTGGATGTAGTAAACAGTAAATTGGTTTAAATAGCATGCAGCATCTAACAAAAATAATTACAAGGTCATGATTGCAGGTGCAGAATTAATTCTAGTACTATTGTACCAAGCCTTTCCATTGTTTAATTATAATTTGTTAAATCCAAACTAATTTCTTTCACAAGCAGCTTTCTTGTCTGTTTTTCTAATTATACGTGCATTGCCTTTTGAATACGCCATTCCATTTAATCTGGTATCATCCCAGAGAAATGTTTTTTTTTACCTTCGTTGACATAGATTAGCCGAGGTTTAACTTTTCCACAACTAAATTCACATTGTATTTGAAATCCTGCAAAGATCTACTTAAAATAAATTGATATGGAATATTGGTTTGTTATAGTTCAGTTTATTACATACCTCAAATTTGATTTATCGCTACAGGTCCGGTTGAGAGAAAGAGAGACAGTCCACAAGTTGTCAACTAAAGGTGAGTAAAAGACATTAACACTGACAAAAACATGTTAAAATGTATACCACCAGGGGAAGGGGGGTGCATTGGAGAGCTCAATCTGTTGACTGTGTTCATAATCATCCTTCAGCTTGGTTGGTGCACATTTCTTATATCACATCACCACTTTAAATCACTGTAGCGTTATTTACTCTCAGCTTACATGATCACATGATCATCAAACCTGTGTGTTCAGAGTAGCTTTTACAAAAATTCAGAACATTAATCCAGAATCAACTCCTTAAATCCAAGCTGTATGACATCACACTCAGGAAACATACATGATGTTAAACTTCCTCTTTAGGGCTGTAATGTTTAATTGTGAGTCAAAGACGGGATAGACTACAAAATCATGTTTTAAAGTGTGATTCCATATGGCTATCTTTACGTTACGTGGATAAAATGGGGCTCAGTTGAATTATGAATGATGCATTTTTTCCATTGCTCTGATGTGGTTATTGCGTGATGAGTTTGGGTCTTTGATGTTCTTGCAGTCGTGGCATCTCTTTTATACAAGGCTTTGAAGTCGATCTACTTGCACTGTGTAGTCCTATGCCGCACTGTTGCTGCTTTGGCAGTGCTTACTGTGGTCACAGTGTGATACTGCAGCAGTACTGCGGATCATTTAAATAATAGTGTTTATCTATTCTATTTGAAGCTTCTTTAAATTAACCTGGACTCGTTTTCATCTGGCGAGCTAATCACTAGAATGTCAATGAATTAAGTTGAAGCTTTTTCTGACCTCTCTGAAAGTACAGTGATGGCTGCTGCTATTATAAATGTAAGGTTACATGATATGTACTTTAAACAGTCAGCTGGAGGACTGGATGACTTTGTGAACTATGCATCATATACCACTAGGGAGCATCAGAGGACTTTTAAGAGAATTAAAGATTTGATTTGATGCTTCATATCTGACAGAGCTGAGTTTGTATTTGAAGATTTTTTCAGCAAGGTTTTTGGTGGGGTTTGAAACTCTTTGTACAGATATATATAAAAACAAATGGTTCACTGTAATTTCAGTGTGAAGGAACAATAGACAATAGCTCACTGGAGAACTTTAAGAAGATTTTTCAGGAGGGTGGTATATCCTAAGGGAGTCTGATGAAAACTTTGAAGGCATGTATTTCAGATTTTGAGCTGAGAAACAATCAAAGAGACGTAGCTTTGTTGATCTCTATATGTCATAAAAAATTATTTCATTTCTTAAACCATATAAAGAATCTGCTGGATGTTGGAGCAGCTGGGAGTGGGTCAAAAACAACAGCATAAAACAAGCTGTGAGCAAAGAATATTCTGCACCCATTTGGTTTGAAATGCTGTTTGAAGTTTACCATGAAAAATAAAATCACTTTCATGTGAAGTTGTTTTCAGAATTATGAGTTCTATCATCAGAACTCCGTGCTTTGATGAATAACACTGAGCGTGGGAAATGTGATCACAAACCGAATGTAATTTTAAAAGTTGAGTTATTATAATCTTAACTCAGATTTATACCTTTTGGTTTTGATGACTCAGTAGGTTGTTTTAGGCTACTGTCCATATTTCACGTTAATTACACTCAAAATCTCTTCAGCTACCATTTACACACTTGAGAGTTCAGAACAGCTTCATTCAGCTGACTTCAAACTAATCCTGTATTTGTCTTCTTTGGCTTTGTAGCAAAGAAGATGTGTTTAATTATTAATGTAATTTGTGATTTTGATAGTTTTTGGAATACCATGCATACTAAACTATTTGGAAAGACTTTAAGCGTCGTTGATATCCAAATTAGTGTCTGAGTAACTTGCCAGCTAATACATTTCCACACATCTCTTATTCATTGTAAAATGGAACAGTTGATTAGTTAGATGATTAAAAAGAAAAAGGCAGAACTTACAATCCAATTATTAAAAAAACAACACACCAAAAGAGAACCCCAATATCATTTTAATCCATGAGTGCATTTAACATTCAAAAGAAGTATACCTACCGAGAACATGGATGTGATCTATATTTGGATCCACTGTAACCTTGTTGATGTGAGATGGGTTCATGAAATATTTGTGTTGATGAAATATTCATTGGACAGGACGCCAGGTCAAAAGGCATTATGCCCAATAAACATTAAATTTAGTGGAAATAATAGTTGATGGCATGTTATAGATACATCACCACTTGTAAATACTTGTCACTACATGCACAGGTTTCTGTTAGTTACTTAAACAGAGCATTGTGAAGAAGCCCCACATAGCCATATTAGCAGGAACGTAACATAAAAAAAAATGTCAGAAAATAAAAAAATAAAAAAAATCAAAATCAGCTGGACTTTATTCGTCATGTATAAACACAACATAAATTACTGTTAATATGACGATTACAGACATTTATTCAGTTTCTTAAAAAAACGCCATAAAACTCTTGCATAATTTACAAAACATGGTGTCCCTGTGCTATCGAAGACACATCTGTGCCTTTTCCACCCCAACAGAGTTTGGCGTACCTTTACTGTCCTTTTTTTTCCCTCCACAATGAATATTGGGTATTTAAACATAGAAACTGTTCATTTTTTTCCGTTTGAAAGCATCTCAAAGAGAATAAGACATGTTTTCGATGTTTACAGTGCTAAATCTGGTATACATAGTGGTTGTTTGGTGAGGATATCGCTTGCATCAGAAGTCTCTGATTTAATAAACAAACATTTGCTCAAGGACACCGCTTGCTCTCGGAGTGTGACCTCTTGAGCCCCATACTTCTAGTGAAGTGCAGATATGCATAATGTAAACATTTCCTTTGCTCTAATAATACTTTCGTTTGAGCAAGACTTTCTTCGATGAAAACGAAAACAAAAAAAAAACATAAAACACCTACATTAGCTCACTGTTTCCCAAAGACACCACTATTCCTCTGCTTCAGAGTCCAGAGTCCAAAAGGCTTGTGCAACAGAGGAACTGACCTGTAATTGCCATGGTAAGGCTTGGTGTAGTTATATATTTACTCTGTAGTCCCTAGGTCACAATGCACAGCATTGCTTTTGACCCCTTGTATTTTTTTATTTTTTTTCAAATGTATTATGTTTTTTTTTTTTTTTTTTTTTACAAAAACACACGACAGTCAGGGTACATAGCAGCAACCCTTTATTACAGTTGCTTTTTCAATTTGCCCGCACGTATTTCTCTACCAAAACTAAGTCTCTTTGGCAGAAAATGCACCTCGTAATGTTACCTTTTCCCAATTTCACTTTGCCGGAGAAAGTGAATGTTATTAGCGCTGTCTGCTAATTCCGGGTACTGCTCAATGGAGAGCACATAGTACCCGTCGTACCCCAAAACTTTGCCACTACTCAGGAGCTGCCTTTTCTCTCCCTCTGTCCAGGGGCGGACCCCTTCTTCGCCATCTCGCACTCGCTGCTGTTCCCTCGCCCACGCACCTGCGAGGGCGCGCTGGCGAGCTAGCTCAACAACCCGCGCTTTCTCCTCGTCCACTGTGGACCCATAGCGGATATGAAGAGCTAGAGCACCGGCACGGATCTCCACATCTGCGAAACGCCGCGTCCGACTATCCATGACTGTGGTGGATTGGGAAACGGTCACATTGACGCCGTTCTCCAGAGTTTTGTGTCCACTAGTGAGGTGCAATGCAGCAAGGTCGCCATCCGGAAGGCCTGGCTTGACAAAGTAGTGTGTGTCCCGCCCCTCTATAGTGAAGTGGAGATCTTCCAAATAGAAAGCGTTGTTGAGGATTGTTGCAACCTTGATACAGTCCTCACTGGCCACGTTGAGTGTGTGAGTGTGAACGCTGCCCTTGTAGATAGCAAACATAACGGCTCTTCCGATGGGAGACATTGCCGCCGCGAACCACAGCCAAGACTTTTCACCTCTGCGACCTCGACTGAGATGGACCTCTGGCAGCCGCTCGAATGACAAGAGAGAATGGGCTTGTCTGGTTACTTCCTGCTGGACCCCAGAGATAGACTGTAGGAAAAGTGCAGTGAAACGTTAACGCTTGAACATGGCAGAACCTGACTCTCCAGGCCATTTAGAACCGGCTCCTGCTCTGCTTCAGAGAGTTTTTCATCCCTGTCTAAGATAATGGTCTTTTCAAGCTGCGTTCTCAAGCCAAAAGTAGATAAATCCCCCATGACAATTTTACAGCAACAACTTTTTGTGTGAAGGCCTTAAACCAAAGAAGCTTGGCATAAATAGCCTCAAAGGATTGTTTAAACAGAAGCAACATTAAGACAATGTTAGACAATGTTGAAATGTGTTTAGCTGGTAAATCAAAAACAATACAGAGGAAATAAAAATTTGTGCTTATTAAGCATTTATGGAAATATGGCCCAATTAAAAGTGATATGTCCTACAATACATAGCAATCCAATTAAGAGATGGCAGCTTCAAAATACTGATGTAAGAGAATAACAATGTAAAGAGAAAAAACTTTTTTTTGGTGCCTGATCCCCTTCTCTTTATCCTCATACATGCTGGCTGCAGTAGTACAGTTTCTGTTTTCATTATGCATGAAAGATGTTAAGTTTACCGGCAGATCATCCCAGCGCTGACTCTTCTTCAGTTCATAGGATGGCATGCTTAAATCAAACTTTGGGACCGGAAACCCAGGAATGGTGTTGTGAAGATGAAAGCCAAAGGTTACAAGCCAGCTGTTCACATCTGTGCAAGAAAAATAAATGATGCATTTAGTAAGTTACAACATGAATGCTTGTTGGAAAAACTTCTCAACTGAAACATTTAGATACTGTATATTGAGAAAACTTGAACACTTAACACTGAGCATTTAAGTCAAGTGTTTCATACCTGTCATAGAAATGCTTCAAAACCATGAAACTATTTATTACCAATAAAAAAAAAAATCATAATAAATAAATAAAATCACCCTCAATTAGTTGATGGAGAGAGAACATGGAAATGGATTTTTTTTAGCTGTGAGGATCTGCTTTATTTGTCACATAAGGTAGTAAACTGAATATATTTGGGCGAATGGTCAGATAAAAAGTAAGACAAGATACAAGACTGAAAATACAAGATAAAATTCACTTTTCATAGATAAAAAATAAAAAAAAATAATGAAAATAATAATTATTGAACCCTAATTATCATATTTAAATGTGTCTTACCTGCAACATATTCTCTCATTTCATGGACTTTGCTGATTGGATTGTTATTTCTGAACATGTATAAATTAAAAGGAGCTGGCTCTTTGCCAACTTTTTGCCAAGTAGAGACATCCGGAACAGTCCACCTCCCAGACATTATGTCATAGTCCTGCTCCCCGAAGTGCAGCAGTTTGGTCAGGGGTTCATAAAGTCCTCCGTGAAACCCGAGCACGAGCTGGAAGTCTGGGTTTGAGTCGAAGTAGACCTCGCCGTACGCTGTGTACTGGAGCTGTTTGACCAGGAGGCCGTTGCTGGTGAAGACGGCCAGAGGTGTGCCGGTGTTATCGCAGGCGATGTAGAATTCCTCCCCGCTGCTGATCTCCATAGCAAACAGGTGGCCTTGGAGGTCATAGTAGAGCGAGGTGATCTCTGAACTGGAGTGGTTGTATACATGTGTAATCCTGGCCGGGTAGCTCAGGTCTGCGTAGAAGTACTGCAGGTGTTGGCCCAAGCTTGTCTTGGTGGACACCCTTCGTCCGAGTCCATCATACCGGTACTGAATAGTCCAGCCGCTGCTCTTGCTGTAGACCCGCACCAAGAGTCCTTTGGAGTTGTACTCAAAGATTTCCGCTCCCCTCTGACGGAGGAAACCATCTTCATCCATTCTGTATTGGATATCTCCGAGGCGGGTGATGCGGTCTCTCAAGTCATAGCGCAGAGGAAGAAGTCTGGCACTATTTCCTGCATTTAACAGGTGCAGATTTCCATTAAGGTCATACGTGTAGCGCCACATCACTTTCTCGTTCAGGTACACAGTCTGGAGCTGACCGTCCACGTCATACTCGTAGCTGTACTTGGTGGTGTTGGCGAAGGGACCGATCTTGATCTCGCGCTTAATGACTCGCCCCACATCGTCGTACTGGAAGGTGATCCAGTACATGAGTGAGCGGAATATCTCGTACTGGATCTCCTTGATGCGTCCATGTGCATCAAAGTGCTTGGTGTAGGTCATGACTGCAGTGGATATGATCTGATTTATGTCGTAGTAGATCACCCCAAACTTCCCAAACTGCTCCACCTTTCCTGAGATGTCATCAAACTGGTATAGGTCGATGGGTAGGGGTGTTTCGTTGATGACGCCTTGCACGCTGGTGACACGCAGGCTGCTGTCGTAGGTGTAGTCAAAGCGTGCATTGACCATGCCGTCCTCACTGAAGCGGAAAATCTGCCGGTCCACCAGGGGACCCACTTGGCGATAGCGGATGGAGCAGATGAATCCTTCGTTCTGCAGGTTGACGGTCTTCAGAACTCCGGCCGTCTCGTCGTAGGTGAAGCTGACCCTCGTGCTGTCGTACAGGATCTCCGACAGCTTGTTCTGCCGGCGGTACCTGTACAAGATCCTCCGGCCTGTGCCGAGGTGAGCCACTCTCATTAGGAGGCCGTCTTCGCTGTAGTCCACGGCCACTGAGGCGTTGCTCTCTGGGGGGTGATAAAGGTTCCTGTAGTAGCCCACTGACCGGATGGTCTGCATGGTGTAGCGGGCGACGCTTGGCATCGTGACAGCAGAAAGTCGGTCGAGAGAGTCAAAATCAAATATGTACTGCCGTTGACTATGGAGAAGGAGAACCATGGACTAAAGGGAAGAGAGCAAAAAACAAACCTTGTTATCTCGAGGTTACATAATATTAATACACAATATATGATTAATGCCAGGCAATGTGGGTGCAGTTAAAGAGAGTGGAAATGTAATGTTTGACAAAAGAAGAAATAGAGTATATGAAAAATCTACCAGGTAGCATTATATATCAATGTTGTGAGACAGCAGCTAGCAACTGCTCTGCCCACTGTCTGCTATCTGTTAATATCTGTTAATGCAAAATGTACACCACCCTTTGTAAGTGTGGTATTGATTTTGAATTCTACACAGAGCTTCTGTCAAATAACATTTACCAAGAACACTGGTGAAGAAAACTTTAGGTTTTTCAAATACTGTGTGATCAACTGTTAATGAGTGTCTCGTCGTCAACACACACACAGGGATGCAACATAATACGGGTTTACTTTTAAACCCGTATTACACACAGAGACTAGTTTAATTAATTAACAGCGCATGCATTTTGGAGTGCAGTCTGTCTTCTAAAGGTTTACCACCCTTTCTGTTAAAATGTCATGCCCAGTCATCCGTTGCGACATAGAGGTTCCCTGTGCTCCCTGAGCTCTCTGTGTTCCTTATGTCAGTGTGTTGACATTGCCTCTCCAGGTCACGCAATGAAAGGATGCGGCCAGGAGTGGCTGATGAAATCTCTCTCTGTGTGTGTTTATAGCTGAGCATCTCAGTGGAACCTGAAATACGGTCTACAAAACAACTTAAGGGTATTTTTGTGAAAGAGATGGATGGCATTTTGCTGTTTGACATGATAAAAGCAGCAGAATGCAAAGATCAAAAGTCCTGTCAGTTTTGTGGGTTTCAACAGCTTTACATTATTAAATAGAAAATGTGTGCCAAGATATACTCCTTACACTATGTACATAATTGTTATTTAGCAGGGAAGCGGATTCCTATATCTTCCAAAGAATATTATAAATCTAGGAGAAGGCGTGAAGACAAGGTGAAAACTACAGACATCACACAGAAATCAATGACTCTTTCCCAAAACACTCGAATATTTTTAGTTTGCGGCGGTCAGAAAGGCGCACACATATTTAACGACTGTATTTACTCAGTTATTAAATGTGAAAACTGCGCTCTGGCAGGATTTCATATAATTTTAGCCTGCAAATCTCCCAGTGTGTTGTCTCTGTCAGTCACTCTCTAAGACACTAAATATCACAATCGTACTCTCTGGGCGCTAAGACCTAAGAACAATGGAAACAGTCATTAGAAACCGTGTAGAGTTCAGTTCAGGGTTCAGGTTTCAGCTATTTAATTAAAAAAAAATTAAATAGCTGAAAACTAACCTAATTAAATCACTGGGACCAGATCAATATTAAGCATTGATGTTACCACTTGATGAATTGTACCAGTTAGCTTAAAGCTAATTATGCAGTCCATAAGCAGGTCTCAATTAAAACATAGTGATATAAATGCACTAAACAAACAGGGCAGGACTAACTACACCAAAATACACACAGCAGTACATAACACGGTTAGTCTTCAGGTCTATTCCCAGCTTTACACACAGTGGTTTAATACTCTTCTATTGCACATGCACTGTATACTTTATACTGCTGCCAGAGCTTAGGATACCGCCAACCAGTGCTACCTACTACACATTTTCTAGGACAAGAAAAATGTTACTGTGGCAGTTATGGTAATGAGACCGACTGTTTAAGCCATTTGTGGCCCTAATTTCCTTAGTTAACTCTGACATACTATACTATATTCGACATGCAGGGTAGAGGTTGAGGTATAGCTCCCTCTGAACATGTTTATACCTAAAGCTTTTAAATGATGCTCATGCATCTGCTGTTAGTGTAAAATGATTACTGTGCTCGCTAAGTACCTCTGTAAGAAGCAGAGTTATGTACCAGGAGCCGGTGATTATTGCAAAAGAGGCCTCTTCAGGGTGACCTCTGCTACATGTCAGGGTCTCCTATTCACCCTGCAGCGATAATGACTACGCTGCTGTAAAGTATATATTACATATTGCTTCCTCAGGTCATGTTATTTCCTCACCTGTTCGAGGTAGGAGTAACTCCATATCTTCCCATCAGCAAACACCCTGGAAACCAGGCGGCCTTGGGTATCATACTCCAGTCTCTCGGTGGTGGGGCCTCTCTGCAGGGCACTGATTTGCCCACTGCTAGTGCGGCTCACATTAACCGGGAGTAGCTTACTGCTGGGCACCCAGAGCACCGGATGGCCTGCTGTGTCGTATATAATCTTTAAGAGGAACTTCCTGTGGTCATCATAAATCTTCTCCGTCCTCAGGGTACGATCGTAATCGACAGAAAGAATGTTCCGTCCGTTCACCTGTGGGAAAGATTTGATTTAATAATGCGTTAGAGAAAAAACTACAACCACTCTTTCTACTGGCTACTACGAGAGACAATAAGACAGGACTAACAGATGAGACTAGTTCAAAATTATACAACCAATGTACGTTGATTACACAATTCTTGTCTTTGTCTGGATGGCTCTTTAAATTGTATTCAAGTTATTTTCACTGCAGTTGTCACAGAGATTAACACCTCCCTCATAAGGCCCATTTAACTGAGAGACACTCTGGCGATTATTCAGGTGCCCTTAAATCACAACCTCCTAAATTTAGAGGAGACAAAAATGACTCAGAGGCAAAGTAACCACCCAAGTTAAGTTCATGAAGAACCATAAATCATAAATCCGAGTGTCAGATTCTAAGAAGGAGGAAGGAGAGGAGGTGGACTTATGTACAGTAGTTGAATTTTGATAACCCTCTATATCAGGAACTAAATGTTCAGGTGACTCGTAAATTTAAACGAAAAAAAAAAAGAAATATGGAAATATTGTTTCAATGTTAGAATAAGGACATAAAATAACATCTGTCATATTTTAGACAGTTTGGCCTGACTTTTGCTTTGACCTAAGTGTCACTGCCAGACTCTATCCAACACTGAGGTAGAGCCAAAGGGAACAAACACGTTTGTATTCATGGCAAGCTGATCATCTGAATGTCCCACAAGCAAGAAAAAAATAAAAATAAAAATAAGGAACTGAATCAAACATACCCTCAGCTTGCGTCCAAACACGATCACTTTCCCTCTGGCTTGTTCTTTGCGGAAGCGCCACTCAACCAAGTTTTGCCCACTCTCCCCTGGCAAGCTCATGTTGCGTCTGGCTACAGTTGGGTTGGCAGCGCCCGCCAGGATGTGGGGCTCTGTCTGGTAGTGGGTGTCCATCCCGTTGGCATAGGTAATCCTCAGCGAGTTGTCAAAGCCCACTTGATAGATGCTTCTACATTGGTCTATTGACAGCAAAAAAAAAAAAAAAAAAAAAAAAAGTGAATACAAATGCAACTTAGAACAGAGGAATAAGTCATTATATTGTTATGGTTCCTGAGGTATTTAATTACGCTTGAAGTCCTTAGTATAAATTATGTTTTAACTCCTTAGTATTTCAAATTTGCAATTTTCAGATGGAATAAATGAACATGAATGATGTGCTGGCCCATCTGGGTCTGGCAGAGAGAAGAAACCATTCAGATACAAGGTTGATGTGTCTCCATGACACCCCGAACCCACACACTGAGAGAGTAATCATTTACACTGTCATCTGTCAGACCCTCTGAGCTGTAATGATGCACGACTTAAGCTTACTCAACATTGCCCCAGCGACCCCTGAAACAATGACAAATAACTGCTTACAATATAGCTGCCTGAGTAGGGAAGATGAGTGCGCGGTGGCCTTACCCTGAGCCAGAGTGTAGAAGGCACGGATGGTGGAGGTATTGGTGGTGATGCTGATTTCCTCCTCCGTCATGGAGCTTTCGATGTCCACCGTCAGAGCGCTGTACATGTCCGTGTACAAGTTATTCACCATTCCAGTGGGGAACGTCACATTCATCAGCCGTCCTTCACTGTCATAGCTGTTTGACGAAGGGAACGGAAAATGACAAAGCATTGATATACGATTGCTCTCAGTGCATTCAATTATCAGCTCTTTTATTCTTGTGGAGTAAGTGCATAGACTGTCACATCGCATGTCAATTTCCAGAGCATAAGTGTAAGTATATCAACCCAAGGCACAATCCAAATATTTGATATGGGAGAATGACACATCCCATCAGCTAAAGTTTTACATAATTATTAAAAAAACACACTTAATAATAATTAATGCATTGATTGATTTGTCATCTAAATCTCAACTGAAAGCGTTGCTTTTTCTTTTTGTTATAGTGGGCATATCATTCATGGCATAATGTGACATGACAGCAAATTACACAAGAGAGGCAAATTCAATCACGGAGAGGCCATGGTAAAATAAAAAATCGTTATGACAGAGCCAGGTGGCTTATTATAACAAAGTATAATCATGAGCTTGTCATTTTGTTCAACTTTAACTTTTTAGAGGTGTGTTAAAGCAAAAATTCCTATTGCAACACTTCTGTTGCTCCTCTTCTGCTCACTGCAACATTATTGGACAGACGGTTTAGTAAAGCAAAAGAAAAGAAAAAAAAGTGGCAGTTCTTTTTGTCTAACTGGGCTATTTTACAGATCTGAGGCAACTTTTAAAATTAGGTTTTCAATTAAATGTACACCCTTAAGCAGTCTGCAGGTAAGTATGGTTACCAATTATAAAGTAAACTTGTACTGAGCCGTGAGACAAGTAAGAACACACACAGGGTTTCACACATAGAACACTTTTTTTTGTCTTTTTTACATCATGTCATGAGGTTTGAAGTGTAAAAAAGGGATATAAATACAAGTGTCAAACATAATTCAGTAGTAGTAGCTCAACTGTTCATACTGCCTCCTCATCCATTAGAAGCAGGGAATACTATTTATATATTATTCCTAATAATAGTATCATCTGCGAAAACGCAAAGAGCAATTATTTAACATAATTTGTATTAGTATGCACACAGTACGAGGTGTGTTTCAAGTTTTACCATAAGCAAAGAATGTTCTTGCTACTCTCCATTATACTTACTCGTAGAAAGTTGTCCAGCCAATCTCTGATGTCTTTGTAGCCAGCAGGCCATTGTTACCATGGTAAGTAAGAAGAACTAGCTCCTGGCCCTGTGCTGTGAGTGTTTTCAGCCCTCCGTTGGTGCCCATGGTGAGCCAGATCACCTGGTTGTCGGGGGCGACGATTCGCACCGGTGTGCGGTTGGGATCTCTGCGGATTCTCAGAGTGTTGCCACTGCTGTCAGTTACAGCTGTGATGTCATTCTCCGTGCTGTAGCTGAACGTGTACTTCAGGTCGCCAGTGAGCAGGCTTGCGGTGTGCTGGTGGGTCCCATTGCTGTCGAACACGTACAGCTCCTGGGCGTCAGGGGAAGCCACCTCGTATGTATTGGCGCTGGGAGTTGGTCCATTTCTGGAGATGGCCCGGATGCGGATGTTGCCCAGGTCTGCCACGTAGAGTGTTCCATCTGGAGCTGCCACTAAAGAAGATGGAGCGTTGAGCCTCGCATCTTTGGCATAGCCGTCCCCTGTCTGGTAACAGTCGCAGTTGGCATCATTCTTGCAGTCGCAGTCGGAGGGAGAGCCGGCCAAATGCGTTATCTCACCATCCACAGAAACCTTTCTGATCCTGCTCATCTTTCTCTCATCCGTCTCCGCTATGTAGATGGCCCCGTGGTAAGATACGGCGATGGAAACAGCAGATTCTATGGGGGTTAACTGGGCCCTTTGCCCTCCAGCCACACCGCGCTCCAGTCCAGCCAGTGGGCAGTGGAGTGGTCGGCCAGCTGCAATGCTCACTTGACCCGTCTCTGTGATGCGCAGCACAATATTGTTGTCCAGCACATACAGTGAGTTGTCCATGGGGCTAACTGCTAGGTCGGTAGGCCACTCCAGAATCACCTGAAATACAGGACATCATTATCTCAAATTGAACATTTGAAATAGAGGGTTGTACCTGCTTACTCACAGTAAACATGAGCTATAATTCATTCAAATAAATATACATTTGATAGTCCTTTTCCTTATAAATAAAATGCAGCAGTGAATCAAGCGTAAGCCAAGTTCATATGCACGGGAACAATGTAGCAAATTTGCATGGTTGGATTGTCTTTCGATCAGCAAGCATAACATTTTTTTTTCACTTAATTCAAGAAGGCATGCATATTCTTCCTTATGGTCATGAATAGGCTGCCATACAGAGTGACTATAACAGTGAGTAAACTTCAAACTGACAAAGTCCTGCTCTTTGCAGCTAAACTCTGTATCACTTGTCTCCGACAGACAATTTATTTTCTCATAGAAGATTACTCGTATCCGTCGATCTCAATAGGTGCAATATATCTAGTTTATTATTTGGACATTGACTAGTGCAGGAATTAAAGGTGACACATTAGTGGCATGGTATTCTCTCTTTAGACTATGCTAGTTTGTCTTTGAATATCTAATTTAAATTGGCTAGAAGAGAGAAATAAATAATATATATTATACCTTAGGGATATAGGATTAATGCTTATCTTCTTGTGCTAGTGCTGCTGATACATGCATTTAAAAGGGAGAAATCTGGCCACAGTGACGGTTAAGATAATTTTCCATTATTGCCCTCTATCCAAACTAAACATTGACATTTTATCATGCTGCTACTGAGATTTAAAACTAAGCGAAGTTCCATGGGGTTATGCCCTCTGTGGCAATAGTATAACTGCCAAAATAACCCAGAGCATGCCCACTAACTGATGCTGCAGCCTGAGAGGGGAGCACCCCATTAAGTGATCAATTAAGTGTATCAAATTAAATCGAAATGAAGTCAAAAATCGTACACATAAAAAAAGATAGCAGTATTAACCACATCTTGGAAGAAATAACAAGTAGATATTACAATCCAGCGTCCTTTAACCACAGCCAACTATTACAATCTGCTCGTCAGAAATGTGTCAGTGAATAAAAAGCGTATTTGTCAGAGCACAAATGATTGGCCTGGCCTTTAAATACATAACTGTGTCATTAAAACTGTCAAAACGCTTTCTGAATTGTGCTTTTCCACAGGGTGATTAATAGTCAAACGCACTGCCTGTAAGGCTGCCACTAGTTAAACCGCACTGAGCCAATTCTCTAGCTGGGATGCCTGAGGATCACACAGTCTCGCCAAAACCATCTTTTTATTGGCTCAAACCAAAGGACTTGGTTAATTAGCAAAAAAGTGACAAGCTTAATCCTTTGTCTTCATGTTCTCTTATGTTTTTCCCCCTTCATGTTCACCCACACACACACGTACACACACAAACACAGATTGTCTTCTGTTCTGTTTACATTAAAAAGGGTTTAATGCTGCCAAAACACTGTTTAACTTTCTCCCAGCTCTTATTTGTGTTGATGCTATTATTATCTAACTTCTCAAAAGGGAACAAGGCCATTTGTGATATCCGCTGTCGGGGTCATTTGGTTTTTGACTGTTGCAGTCCTTCCTATCTACTTTTGAAGTGTTTTGTTTGGAAGCTGATCTGCATTAGAACATCAGAAACCTAATTAAAATGTAAATTGGCTAGTTAAAAAACACTGCTATGTCTGGTGCACACATGTATGAGGTGGGAAAACCAGATCCTGCGGCAATTACATTCACAACAGCCAATACACTATTAAATTCACTTTCTGCAGAAACAAGATATAGAGGACGCTGTGAACGCATCCATTTTCATATGCATGCGTTCACAGCATAGTCCTTTTTTTAGGTTTTTATTTTCCTTCATTATTCATCTTCCGTCAGATCTGAAAACTCTAAAGGAGTGAAATGAGGAGGGATATTAATGTTTGAGCGCAGGGAGCTGCACTTCTCTTCTTTGGAGGAAGTGCCGCGGTATTGTAATGCTATAACCTATTGTGTAGGGCCACGGTGCTGCTTTTATGTCACCTCATTCACAGGGAGTTAGTCAATTTTGCAGGACAAAGTCAGCCATCCCAAGGTGCTTCTGAAGAAAAAGGTTATATGTGCAGCAAACTGGCTACCGATTTCTGCTTCATTATCATGTATGGTGTGAGTGTCCTCAATCCGGAGCATTTCTAGTGGAACACCAAACACTAATTCAGCTCCAGCCACATCAAAACAAGTCCCCCAAACTGAGTAATTATTCTTCCCTCCATATCATCCGCCGTGACCTGAAAACTCATCTCCTCAATAAACACTTCATGTCTCCACTTCCTGACTAAATCACATCCTCCTCCCAGCATATATCTTCCTCCTGTACTTTCAAAGAAAATGCTCTGCTCTCTTCGAGTTAAGAGCAAAAAAAAAAAAGAAGGAAGAAAAATACACCATCTCTATTTTTTCCCCTTCACCAAGCACCTGATAATGTTGATGTAGGAAATGGAACTTATTCCACTAATGTCACTGTATGTCTCTCTGGATAAGATCTGTCAGTTAAATGCCTATATTATATTTAACATTTGCTCAACCAGGAATTTCACATAGAGATTACAACTTTAAAAGTGTCCTGGCCAAGAGATGCAGCAATAACAATGTCACAAGCTAACATCATAAGGAGATCACCAGATCAGAATTTATCAGAAATGGGATTATATAACCATAAATAAAATTGCCAATAAGAATCCTTTAAAAGATAAAATCCTTGAAACTAACTGAAGAGGCACTTTAAAATCAACCAAGGGCAATTTAACATCAATATAAATAAGTAAGAATGATTCTTTCAAACAGTAAATGAATTACGCTAAAACATCAAGATTGCAATATTCTTTTAAATAGCAGCCAGAAAAGAGGGCATACAATTTCTGCAGCTATGATTCAAACTCCCGGAAAGAGACCTTTTTTTTTTTTTGCAATTTTAAATGGAATTGCAGAATAATCCAGAGAGATTGAGCAGCATGTAAAACAGCTCCTCCACCTTGCTGTGAAGTCTTTGGGCATTGTTAATAATTATATAAATGATGAGGTAAATAAAAAATAAAATAAAAAAATCCTGCATGTCTTCCTTTCACTCGAAAAACAGTTGCCCGAAATAGATTAGCATTCATGAAGAGATTAGCTATACTGCATATGTAATATATATATATATATATATATATATATATATATATATATATATGCAGTTATATAACACTGCATATCAATGATGAGTCATGGGTGAGTGAATTGAAAGAGGGTCGGAGCGGTGGGGGCACAGGGTGGCGCTGTGACATGCTCTGTGTGAGCACACATCCGTCTGGCACATTTGTGTACAAGTCACCTGATTGATGTCCATGCTGTTGTCACAGGTCAGAGGGCGAGCCGATGTCAGGTCGTTGGAACCAAGGAAAGTTGAAATGATGCCGTTCTGGTCCACCTTTCTGATTGTGGTGCCGTCGACAAAATACATCAGTCCATTCTTGCCCACAGCGATGCCTGTGAACATCAGGTAAGAGGAGGGTGGGGGTGTGGGGACAAAAAAAAAAAAACTTGTGATGACAAGAAAAACATGGTAGATATGCGGCATCTCAGCTTGCATGACTCAGTGGACAGAACACGAAGGATACATGTGTCAAGCTTGCCTTCCCATTATTCAGGTCACTGCAAAAAGCACAGCCATCAATAATTCACGGGCTGCTTTTCTGGTATTAAATTATTTCGCAGGCAGAAGTGGGAAAGGCTGTATTCATACGGTATATATGCACTTGCCACGTCTTGTAACCCTCCTCTCTATAAAAAGGACCTCAGGACCGGGGTGAGGGGGTGGGGGTGAGGGGGTGTCAATGAGTGGTGCGTTTGTGAGATTTTCTTGACATCGGCAATCATCAACAATCTGCACACCATTTGAGAAATGAATGAGCGAGGGAGCGGAAATGACAGCTCCGGCCAATTTTAGATGAAAGGGGTGAAAGACAGGCCGTTGCCATGGTGACAACTGCGGACTAAATTGTCTCGATGATTGAGTGTCAGCTCAGAGTTGTAAGTTGCAGCCGAGCCAGCGTGGAGTTGCAATAACCATTTGTCCCAAACTGGGAAAATACATGAACGGGCCACGACAGCCACGACATCAGTCTCTGTGTCCCCGTGCTGCTTAATAGAGACCAGCACCTTGGGGAATTCAATCATACCTCACATGCAGAGAGACCACTTTTCATAGTTCACATTGGTTTCAACACGCCTAGGCTTTGGGTTTTGATTCTCAGATCTCAGGAACATATTTGTAGAGTGGAATATTGTTCCTTTCGTTTCTGAAGGATTTAGAATATCATGAATAAGCTTTGAATTCAGTTTTACTCCGAGAACATTATTTCTTTTTCAATGAAGACTTTTAAAAGCTTCTATGGAAGGTGAGTGGTTTGGTTTGACCTGTGGCTAGGTCTGCACAAGATTGCTTTCTGCTAAAACATTTACGAGTTGAGGGAGCCCACAGTGAATCCTTGGCGGCTGGCTATTTGACAGTCTGAGATTCTCAGACAGATGAAAAGTGTCACATTTGAGCAAAGTTCACCAAATGTCTGTGAGGCGAAAAAAAATGGAGCCATCTGCTGTTTCTTCTCTGGTCTCGGCTTCCACCCACTCCATCATTAGAGTCGCTCCCTCAGATTGCCTTCACTCATGCCTTTATCACCCAGCTGAAGCTGAGCTATTGCATTTGGCATTCAGAGTGGGCAACAACTAGCGCAAAAACAATTCATCTGAGCCTTTTCATCCAGAAGAATTTATAAAAAAGTGAGCAATCCAACCGCAAATGGCACAAATGGCCATGTGCTATCTAAATGTGGACAACAGGTTGTGCACGGCGGGTATCAACTTGTGGATAGCTGTTACTTTGAGCTTTAAAGGGCTGGAGACTTTACTTTCACAAGAGCTGCTTTGAGAAAGAATCTTCAAGGATGAAGTATACGTTTTAAAGGATATCTGCAGGTATATCAAATTCTGCTTAATAAATGATGTATTATATTATGACCTTTGATAGCCGGCAGCAGAAAACAGCCTTAATCTACAATGCTACATTTTATTTTGTTATTTTGTTGTTGTTGACAGTCCTGCTTACTTTTACACACAACATGACATAAAACTAAAATCAATCAGAAGGCCCAGACTTGGCATGGACCAGGATGACACACATAAATTAGAATTTAGCAGTTGCCACCCTTGATGGAGAAACCCATCACTGTGCCCCACCCCACCATTATGGGTACAACATCTTCATTAGTTTTAAACGATACCTTTGGGTCCAGTGAGAGAGGCCTCTGGAGCTTTGCCGCCGTCGCCACAGTGGTTCTCATCAAAGGGCAGACAGTGCTCCCCGGTTCCTGCCACCACCTCTGCGTTCGACTGCAGTTCTTTGGTCCCGGTTAAGGTTTTCGGTCTGTAGATCCTCCGGGAGTTTGTGTCCGACACGTACAGCTGCCCACTCACTGGATCAGTTGCCAGGTAATACCGGTGTGCCGGGTTGTTACTGCATTCAAGACAATACCTCAGTTATACACTATACACTGTTCCTTTTTTTTCTTTTTCCAACAATGCAGCCAAATAGTCCTTTAATTGTGCTTATTTACCACTAATGTAGTCTAAATCAATATTCTCTGTCAGATACCTGGAACAATCTGTAAACCCCAACTGACCCCTGATTAAATATAGCCTGATTTCCACTCCCAATTAAACATTTAGAGAAAGGCATATAATTAATTCCATTATACCTCTCCAGAGAGCTAACACTGGCATCACTGCATGAAATGTGTTTAATTGTGTAGATTGATAAATACTTTCAAAAATACTCTCTGAACATCGGAAGGAATTTAGAAAGGTGTATTGTTTCAATACTAACAGCAACTCCTGCATACATGTCATACATTGCTTTAAGTGTAATGGATTTAGAGAACCTTCTTCTCACTAATGCATTTTTTTTTAGGAGATGACAGAAAGTTAATGCTCATGTTCATCCAGGTTATGTTCTAGCATTTAAGCTTATTTTCTAAAACACACTGTAAATGGTTAATTATGTGTCATTTGTTATTTTCCAGTTATGTTGCAGCTAAATATATAAACCCTTATTAACAACTTTGAATTTGCATCAACATTGTCATGCACATGGATAATGAACCGAAGAGGGTAATAATGTCTATTTTTAATGTTGTGAAAAACTGTGTGAATAATTTTCACAGCAGAAAGAAAACGAGCAAGACTGAGAGTGAGAGAGAGACGGTTGAAATGGGGGAACAGGATACCACTGCAGAGGGCTTCTAGTTAACAAAGCAGAAATGGCAACTTGTGTGCCAGATCATTTCATTTGCTATCACTCCCCCGCGGGGAAAAGCCTTTGGAAATTACAGAAACGACTGGCTTATGTTAACAAAGTGCAACAACTAATGGCACTGCATCTGTTTCTGCTTATTTGCTTTCTTTTTGCTGTCTCGTAATGGATTCATGAATCAGAGAGCAAACGTGTCAAGGATAAGGAATCAAAATATTTTACAACACAGGATTGACTGATATTTAGACACGAAGAAAGCCAATTAAATTATCATTTTCTGTGAGTCCCGTGTAAACAAATTTAAAATGCCGAAAAACTAGGCATTAACCTTTCTATTGAAACAGAGTTGATACATAGCAGGTGCTTAAGTGTCATTAAAGGGCTAAAAACAGAGGCAGTTAACATGAAAAATAGCGTGCTTTACAGTGCAGTCGTAAACATGGCTTCTCTGGTTGTACTCCAGCTTAATGGTACTTCAGTCAATACTGGTTGGCTTTGGAAGTGGGATAATGCGACGGCAAAATAAATGTGGCAATGAAACATCTTTATAAAATGATGAAGATGGAGTCATAAAACTTGACAGCTATTATGAGTCAAAGTAAATGCCCAAAATAGGTGGCTGCCATCAAGTTCTTATTAAGAATTCAGAAAGACGTATATGAGTAACCCTTTTTTTTTTTCTTTCTTTTACAGTCAACCTGCAGGGGGTGGACACAATGAATGAAGCACCTGTGTGACATTGAGCAGTCCAATATAACAGCCCTGCAATAAAGACTATATTTATGAAGCCTCTCATGTTAAGGCAGATGCATGGCAGTGATAGATAGTGTCGGAGAGGAGCACAGGCTCCCAAATACAAACAATGTGACCTGCAAGCTGATTGGTTAATTCAACACTTGTTGGAAGGTGGGCTCAAAACAGAGAAATGAAAAGAAAGAAAAAGGGAAACATCAAAAAGGTTGTCTTACAAAAGTATAAAAGAGAAAAAAAACATTTGGAAGTATTACAATAACTTCTGTGCTTGTTTGCCTATGTGCCATGTTTCAGCTTTAACAAGGTTCTTTGGAAAAATGCATTGAGGCCAAGTTAATTTTAGATTTGTTTTTCGAAATCAGCGTAGCTTCATCTAGTGATGTTATGTGCTGTGCCGAGGCTTTGGAGCTTGTGTCGAGTAATCCAGGAGGTTTTCTGTGAAGCCTGTATCTAGGCTTGTATCGTTTTACACATTGAGAAATGATTGTTCCTGAACAAACACGAATAAAGTCTCCCCTCTACATCATTTTCTTAGTTACATAAGCACATACATTGCCCGGTTAAACCACTAATTTTGCCCCTTCTACTAATACTACTATTATCATATCATGATACAATGATTGACCAAAGGATTGATTGGCACACATTTGATTCATTACTCACAAGACAATTAGCTTACAGGTGCAAAATACAGTAGCCTATATCACAGATCACACGGTTGAGATCAACAGGTCGAGAAATTAACCCTTTTATGAACCAATTTCCTGGAAAGCCCCAATGCTTCATGGGTCTTTATCTTGTCATCACTAGATATATACACGCCTGTCATTCCTTTCCTAAAGTTTGGATGAAGGATATAATAATAAAATTCAAAAATACACAAATTCAAAAAAAGTTAAGACAAAAATAAATAAATTAAAATAATGGTAATAATAAGTGTTGTTGCCTTTTAGGTCTACACCATTTAAGGTAAAAAAAAAAATCAGAGCTGTGCTGCATCTGACCTGAGCAGCAAGAATTAGATGAAGGGGAAACAATACACCCTGTAGTAAAACATGGAGGAGGAAACTGCTGCTGCCTTCAGCGGACAAATAGGGCATATTAGTTTAGACTTCAAATTAATAAAATAAGCCATATATTCATATAAAATAACTCCTTTGTTACACCAGATATACTACCTTTACACCCATTCAGACAACCTTACTCTAGTTAACTCTGTGTAGCTCCTCTGGCCCTTGGGAAAACCTAATTGCCACCAAATGTGCATCTTCACTTGACGTTGTCTTAATCATGAATACAAAGCAGTTGTGTTAGCCCCTCTGGATAAGAGCATCTGCTAAACCCCATCACAGTAAATGTAATTATACTGTATGATTCACAATGGGGCTGTTTATTGCAGAGCTATTGTATTGGACGACTTTACACTAGGTACATAAGGCTCTTTTTGATATTTATACCTAGAAATACTTTAAATATGTAGATGCAGTGTGTGTTGTAGCAATTTCCTCAATACACACATTGCACAAATTCTGACAGACTGTGCCCTCTTCCGCCTGTTTGGATGTAATCAAGCTATAATTGTTGTGTTATAATCACACATGGAAATCACTGGTGCTAAAGGCGACTGTAAAAGAAAGAGTTATCCACATACTTAGGATGATACAGATGGTGATGAGTGAAGAAATCTTGAGCAACATGCACTAAGACGATACACCTACCTGTGTCTAAAGTCTTTATTTCTATGACAGGGTACAGAGGGAGCAGGAAAAGAGGGAAAAAGAATCAAGACAATAAAATTGGTTAATCTAAAAGGGATACTTTTACTTCTCACTTTTATGGTTATGGTCATTTCCCCAATCAGACGATTTCCTTGTCATAGGAATCGCTTACAGGCTTTGAAAAGCTAGCATTTTTTTTCTCCTCACAATATGAAGTGGGGGAAAAAAACAAGCAACTGAATCTCAGAAAGTCAGAGTATCCCCTTGAAGAATCACCACAGACACTATGACAACCGCAGGCAATGACAATCCGTTTGGCGGAAAGTGGAGAGGCCGGAGAGTCACAATCCACAGAGAGGGAAATATGTACTCCTATCTTCATAAAGCCGCATCCTGCATTACCACTGCTCTTCTCAATTTGGCCACTCGTATTTGAAATATTGATTCTACCACTTGATACATTGGCCACTGAAGCCAGAATCTAAACACAGACTTTACGCTAACAGCATTTGAAAGAGGTTCAGGGAGTCCCATATGGAGCATCTGGACTTTTCTACAACAAGCATGCATCATACATACCAAAAACTGACACCAAACATGGTCTGTAAATGTTTGCAATCAACTAGCACCAAAAAAATAAGCAGATAATCTGCAAGCAATGAAGATATGGTGTATTATGCACTTTTGCGTCGGTACTGGTTTAAATCTGCAAGTGGAACTGCCATCTAATGTGAACTAAATTTGGCCTCAGTGTATCTTTTGTGTCAGACTGAATTTAATTTGGCCAACACTACAAGTTTTCACAGTAGTGTTTTTCCTCCTTGTAAACAGAGTAAAATAGTTGCTTGGAGACACAAACCATTTCTTAAACCATTATTTATCAAGGAAAGGGTTGCTGAGCATGCATGCTCATTTACAGCAGCACTGTGCCTCCCATTCAAAGTGTTACACACACATCTTCACATTAGAACTGCCCTGTAGGGGCCGATCACTGCACAGGTACAGCGGAAGGTTCCTGAGATGGAGAGGATGGTTTTTAAATCCCTCTCTGATATTAATATTTGTTCCTTGTAATTTTAGCACTTACTCACAAACTGCCTGATTTAAAACTACCCACGAACAGTTCGGTGACATTCGTCCTTTTTACGGCAGTTCTCATATGTTTGTCATGTATGTGTCTCATAGAGGATGATGGCCCAATGTACATTTAATCAACATCTGCCACTTTGAAATAAGCCAACTGGTCGAATGAGAGTCATCGCTGACAGAAGCCAACTTGGCATGAGGGCGTAAATCATCCCAATTACACGCTGAAGACAGGATGTCTTTCCTAATTATGAAGACGGATAGGGAAAAGATTTCAAATTTCTATGGGTGGGAGAAAGATGTGTGTGACTGAAAGTCTGTTCCCCCATGCCGTGTTAGTTTCCCTTTCCACACTGGAGGCTAACTGTAGAAATGTAAAGTGGGATCCAAAGCCTTTAACTGTGCATATTTCACTTTTTTTTTAGGGGTCAAATACAGTATGTTGCATGTTTTTGTTTGTTCCTGTTGAACTGGAGATTGAAATAGAATACATTTATATACATACATATACAATCACTATTAATGCTGATACTATAACACAAAATACTGCAATCAACTTTTGTCCTTTCAGGTTATTGCTTTGATAAAGAGACAAAGGTAAAGAGTCGACAGGTTGCACAATAAATGCCTTAAACTAAGTGTAACATGCTATTAAAAATAATCCCAACAAAAAGGCTGTGATCTTACCGGAGCTCCATGATACTTGTGACATTGCCCGACGGGTAGATGCGTCGGATGTAGTTGAAATCTCCGACGTACAGACTTCCATCGATGCCCCATGCCAGAGCCACCGGCGCCAGCAGCTTGTTGCCTTGGGCCTGCCCATTACAGCTGGGACAAGAGATGCTCCTGCGCCGCCCGTTCCCCATGACAGTGGAGATCACAGGGGGCTGGAGGGAGATGAACTGGTTCTCCCCGCTGCCTTTGTAGAGAATGCCTGGGAAAAACAAAACAGCAGTTATTTGCAGGTGTGGAACCATGATTGATGTTTGACACTGGTAGCCGGTACATGACTCATCATTTATCCTTTAATCAATCGGTAAGTCTCCAGAGAGGCATCTCTCTTACACAAAGGACCTGGCTAAAAAAGAATTACACAGTAAAAGAAAACACACACATTCAATTGACAATACCAATATTTAACGTGCTTGACATTTTGGTAAATGTGCTTGCTTGATTTCTTGCCCGGAGCTGATGATAAAAACTATGCCCACCTAATTAACCTTGTGTTTCGCTTGTTGAGTCAGTACAAACACACCCACAAAAAAAAGTGGTTTTAGAGAGAGTTATATGCTGTACACATTTATTTATCTCTCTTTTCCAGTCTCTATGCAAAGCTAGGCTAACCACGTCCTGGTTCTAACTCCATACAAAACTAGTATAGATCTTCTTATTGAACTCATGGCAAGACATCAAATTAACATATTAAAAACAATTGCTTTCTAAAGACATATATGAAACAAAAAGTCTCCCGTTTTAATTAATAACTCTCATCTATTAAGGTTAAAACATTTACCTTGTGAAATGTTAAATAAACCGTGAAACTTATTGTAAAGTATATCTGGCTAATTTAGTTCAATATGCAAGAAGATATTTATTACACTTTAGTTCTAAATGCACACAAACTCTGCAGTAGCCGACTAATTATTGCCGTCTAAATGCCATTTCACAAACTTGGAATTATCAAACAATTTAGGCGAGTTTAATTATGTTCTCATAATCACTTTAACTCAACCATAATCAAACATTCTGTTCATTAAAAACAAATACAGTACGTCCATTGCTAATATGTTTTTTTCATAAAAGTTATCAATTTATGGTTTACACCAGTTTTGTTTATGTTGTTGTGAGTGAAGATTAGACAATGATGTGATTTAAATTCAGTCGTGCATGGAGTGTTTTGCGGCACACAGACAACCAACTGACCATCAATCCATCTGATATGCCATAATACTCCAGTCCAGTGCATTACTATAGAACTGCTCCAGTGGGTTCCTGAAAACTTCACACAAAGCTGAATTCTATTTAAAATGATTTTCTTTTAAGTCATCGTTTTTCCCAAACTCACACAGAGGTGGTAAACATTAATACAGTGGAGTGAACTTCCCCTAATAACGGTGCATACATTTCTCTGAGGACTCACCAAATTCAGTGACTCACTACAGATTAATATTTTAACAAGAGGCAGCTATAACCGGATTTTTTTTTTGGGGGGGGGCTGATATAGTGGGACTCTCTTCAAAGGCGGAAAAAAAAAAAAACACATCAAAAGAGAAGAAGTGCATGCTGGAAGCAGTTAATTATTCACATCCAACAACTTGTTTGAATTCACATTGCCTCTGTCCTAATTAGTGGATCTATGACACCACGGAATGGCCAAATAATATCGTTCCCCAACAGCGTTATCCCGCAAGCCATCGTAACCCCTCGATGTATGTGAAATTGAGCGTGCGACCGTGCTGCTTGTCCCTCCGCTGATTAGTTCCTTTCATTGATTTAATTGATTGAAGGGCAAATCCAAATGAAGGCACGGTCTGGCGAGACTCCTGACAGGACGATCTGACCAATCCGTCTTTTGTATGCGAGCGCATTATACACGAGCCTCTAACAAAGACAAATAGGTCCGGGGGACGGCTTTATGCGTGACGCCATCAAACGCGCGACCTTGGGACTTTAATTGAACTGTGATCCATGTGTCTGCTCGCTGAATGAACACGATGTGATGAGAAACTGAAAGCTGCAAGGTTGACGCTGCACACAGAAACATAGCTACAGATAAGAAATATGCTATGTGATCTGACTAGAATTTTGAATGTCTGTTTGTGTAATAGCTCCTTTAACATTCTCTGGAAAGACAGACGTTCCCTGATATCCGGGAGCCTAATGCAGTGTGTAGGACATGGATCAGTTGCAGCAGTCTAGCAGTTTGGCTGACGTTCACTGCTCAGGTCATTTTGGCAAGCCGCCGCGGCCTTCTCTATTTACACTTCCATCACAGCTTACTGTACACACACGTCTTAGCATAGGCTATTACACAGCGTGATGGAATGGAATGAATGCAATTTTCAATCATTAACTAGCCCTCCTGAAATCACGGCACACTTAGTATGGAAACTATACTCTTTCATTTTTATCTTTATCACACACGCACACAACTTCGACTGCTCTCAACTTAGAGTGAGTGAGGAGATTAAGGTTCAGTTTTCTTCCCTCAAGGACACTTGGTCATGACACATTACCGCTGATGATTGTTCCGAGGATCAAGCTTGTGACGTCTCAGCTGGAGTGCTGCACTGATGGGATTTTGGTTTCTGACTATCTGGGGCCCCAGGCTAAAAAGGGGGACTCCTACAGTGTCCAGACTAAAATGGCTTTGCATTCATGCAGTTTATTTATGAATATTATTTTACTTTCTTTCCAACCTGATTTTCAACAAAGTTTGGCTGAAATCCCCCCCCAAAAAAAAAAAAAAACCATGAACAAAACTTTCTCATAAATAAAATAGTGCTACTGTTGTTATGTGAGACAAGCAGAAATACAATTTGGCAATGATCTGTTTTTCTCTGCACATGCTGAAACAAACTAGTGCTCCCTCGACAGATTTTGCAGAGGAGACTTTAAGTCAAAGTACAAGTATGGCAGCTGAATGGATCAACCATTAGGAATGTGTCTGCTCATTGAGTAGTACAAATGAATGTGTGGAGGCGTGTTTGAGTTTTGGATAGAAGTTGGTGGAAGAGAAAAAGTCTCTGTTTCGCCTGGCATAGTGAGAAAAGGCTTTTCAGAAAGTCTGAATCTGTTGTCTCTTTTGCTCCATATCACTCCAACGCTGCTCCATCCAGCCAGGACAGGACACAGCCCATAATGTAAGGTAACTGCACTTCACACAGCTCATTATTAAAGGTGCTGCATTCCAAATCCAGAGCATTAATATAGCAGCAAATAACAGTTCGCAATATTAAGATATACTGTTGGCTCTCTCAGTACTGTTCATTTCCCTGTTCGTGCTGTTAGCTGCTAACAACTGAATCATCCGTTGATATTTTGAGATAATCTCTCAATCATAGATGTGCTAGACTGACAGAATCATTGAATTCACAAATATTAATTAAGAGATATTGAAAACAATGCAAAATATAAAAGTGTAGATTATTGAAAACAACATAACGAGCCATAACTATTTACTATCAGTAAATAGAACGGAAAATTAAAAGAGTCATCACAGAGACATTTGATCAAGGACAGGAAATTTCTGTTGCTCTGCTCTCTTCACATACTCTGACTTACATCTGTATATAAAACCGATCATTTCTCATTACGCTGTCCGGAGCTACAAGGCCACCTTTCTGAATATGCTCAGTTCCTTCAATTGATTCCTTTATTAGAATCATTACAGAAGGAAATCATCCTTTTGATAAAAGGCTAATTTGAGTCATGTAGTGGGAGAAAAATGCTTCAATGCCGACATCACAGCTTCCAGGAAGATTAATGGTACAAATGCAAGGCCGAGCCTCCATACCTGATAAAAAAAACTGAAGCGCCCTGAGCAATGTCACCTTGGTGACACATAGAGAGCTCAGAGATTGGTAGGGGAGGGGCGGGAGTGTGTCTTAATTGCACCCTGTCCTTCTTTGTTCTCCTTTGCACTGTGTCATCCTGTAAGATACCACCCAGGCCCTCGCTGAGCCACCATGATAGACGCTAAAAGTGGGCAGGAAACCACTCGGTTCTTCAAATGCAACAGTTTCCTGCCATGCTGTAGAGTTAGCCCACGCCGTGACACTGAGATGCTGAACTCTGGCTGTGTCCAAAAAGAATCGGCTGTGTTACCCTCGATGGAGACAAGCTGCAGATGGAGGGGAAGGCATATCCACTTGTAATGAAGAAAGGAGGGGCAGGAGGACATGACTAAAGCACAGACACCAGCAATTTGCCTTATCTAGTCTGACAGGCTCTGGAGTGGGTGCAGAGAGAGGGAGACGGCTGTTGCTCGGGTCTTTTGCCACAAACGACGAGAGAAAAAGTCCTCAGATGTTCGAAGTGGTGCGAAAATGAAGCAGGAGTCACAACAAAGAGCGATGGCAAAAAATGTCTGGAGCTAAAACCAGTGTGCAGCTGCAGAGGACCACGGCTTGCTAACATGTGGGGTGAGGACATTAGTCAAGGTTTACAGCATGAAAGAATCAATACTGGAGCAGCAATGAAGGCAAACAGTGATATTTGGATTCATCTTCACGCTGGCAAAGGATATCGAACTGCATTCCTTGCCCAAAAACCCACATGGGCCATAAATCTGAAATGTCAAAAAGTGGCTGAATGCAAGACTGAGTAATTCAGTTTGGATTAGAAAATGCAAGAAGGCCGACTCCCCACCTCTCTACTAAAAATGAATGTGTGAGGACAATGAGAGATAGAATTACGGATAGGGTACAGATACTGGAATGTGAACACACAGTATAAACTAGCATACCGAAGTCACTGACAAAAACATTTCACACTTTCAAGAGCTCCCTGTCTTTGGGTTTGAGCTAATAGGATTGCGGCATGCAACCCCTTTAAGCAAATTGATTAAGCTCCTGTCAGACACAGGTACATGAAACAGAGCAACACTAGTCTGCTTAACTGTTTTTGAATCTTCCAAAATTAGTTAGACTTTGCGATTTATTTTTGGGGTGCTGCTGTGATAGGACAAGTGTGAAAAAAAAAAAAAAAAAAGCCTTTGGGGAGGCTGCAGCATTTACCGCACAAAAAACAAAACTCGACACCATCTGGTTGTTGTTTTATTTCTGTCATCACCGTTTCCGTGTACAAGTAAAACCCTGAACATAATGATTTTACACGAACAGTAGCGTACAATTTTCTGATAAATTCCAGACACACGCAGCACGGCTCAGTCTAATAAAGGATGCAGCGTACATTTGCATATCACACGTGCTGCATCTATCTGTTGATCGCAAGAGCATCTCACAACAACTCCAACGGTGATGCTGCCACAGTGAAGGCTTTGGAGATGGGTGTGCTTATACTTTGAGACAGGTGAGATGAAACGCGACGCCCCGGCGGCAGTCAAGCTAGAGGCATATTTCAATGTTCTTTTTGCACACTTCACAAATCCCATGTTTTGGATGGCTTGACAGATTGGGTTCGGCAATGGGCCCTTGTGTCTGGTCTTTTAATGTTCAACAAAGAAGCAGGACAAAGTGGCACCGAGGTTTGAACGAAGTAAAGGAAGACTCAGTTTCAGGAACTGATTCTCTGACATGTTTTCCACAACCGCATCCGACAAAAGACAGATTGTGCAATCTCTGAGATGTGAGTGCACTGTTATACATGCTGAGTTCATGGATGATATTACTGTGCAAACCCACAGAGTATTGTAGGATGAAGAGTGTTGCTCTTGCCAATTGTGGGTGTGCATGTAAGATGCTATAAAAGACTAGATTCAAGATGTAGGCAGTTCTAGTTACACAATCAGTCCTACTTAAAAAGACAACCTCCTCTAGTTGGCAAAATATCTAAGATGGGAAATAACTTCTGAGGTTTACTTAGAGTTCGATGAACCGGTCCAAAGAGGCTAAAGCAAGATATATAACGTTGTGTCAGGTGGTCTTCAGAGGATAATGAAGGATGCTCTGAAACTCTACCAGAGCTCATGTAAACCTCCTCATAAATGTAACTACACATCAGGGATGGGGAGATGCCACATGGCGACCACAAGAAATGTGATTGGTCAGCTTGGCCTGCTTTCATTTTCCCCAATGCATTTCTGATGACAGGAGAAATGATGAGAATACATGTAGCGATTCAAATTCAATACCAGCCCCATGAATACATATTAATAAAAAACAGTAGTCTACTGTCATGCACAATTAGCCACACAAACACTTTAATAACGTGCTGTTTAACAAGTGAACCTCATTAACCTCTTTACCCTCACTGGACCTACTGGTCGGGCTTTATAAAACTATACTATTTATTCACACGCTGGGGTGATGAATACATAACATTTAATAATCATTTCATATTTTGTCATTTAGGAACCAAGCCTTTGAGCATCAGGCATTTCGCATGCAAGAAAATAAATCTATTTTAAAGTGATTTATCTATCTACAGCACATAATCCAAATGCATGAGTGGCATAATAATTACTGGCAACTTCATGGTGATGTACACTTAAGTGATGATAGCTGCTGATGGCAGACCTGATAAAAGGCTCACTTAAAGCTGAATTTGGTTTTTTTTTGCTGCTTTTTGACGAGTTTATTTTATTTTTTTAAGCAATCAGAAATGATACTCCTACTGGTTAGGTGAACAGTACGATATCTAGGGGAGTGAGCTTGGGCTTGCAACTCTAAGGAGTGGAAGCTTGTGCCAAGGCTTAATAGGATGTTTTGTAGGAATGTTAATACAGATATTATTGCATATCAGGTCATTTTGGGGCCCTCCTGACGGTCATATAAAGGAACATTATCTTGAAATGGGATTTTGCACCACAAGAAGGGACGTTGATAAATGCTCTTCAAATGAAAAGTAATGTTTGAGCGTTTATCTTCCTCAGAGTGATGGAATTTGGTTCATCTTTTCTTCAGCACAATGACCTCTAAAAATCAATGACGTGATGATGACTGAACATAATGGAAGACGTTAACAAGACGCTTCCGTCTGCATGCAAACATGCCACACTGTACTTCTCAATCCAAAAACTCCCACGCGCTGCAAACACACCTAACTGCAGCTGTTATGTGACTGCCTCCAAACTTAAAACTGAGGAACGATGGATTCGAGAACAACTGGTTCATATCTATTCATTGCATTAGCTGTAACATTTGCACTGCGTTACGGTTTCTCTCCCCGAATATAATGGGAATTAAGTTGAACGAGAAGCAAAAATCAATCATAACTATGCCAGGCTCCTCAGCAGTGATGCTATCTCTGTAAGAAACAACAAAGGAAGCCCCCAGAGTCTGTGGCTCACACACACTGGCTAGTTCAAGGAAACACATAACTACAGGTAATTACAGTTTCTCAGAAGCATTTGTTTATTCACACAAGATCTGACTTATTCTGTTAGATGCCAGTGGAAAAGAAGAAATCCTATATTTATTTCTGTCTGCCATTTGGATATGTGATTTGGTGATAGCTAAAACATGCATCCACGACTGTGCAAATGCAGGTGATTTAGCACTTTTTTCATATGGATGAGTAAATTATGTTTGAAAAAAATCAAAAGACACGCATTAAATGCTCACTAAAACAAAACAAAGAGACAAACAAACCTGGATCTTAAACAGTGTCAGACTGAGGACTCTGCTGACGACCATGAATATCGTTTTGAATATTTCCGAGATGAAAGGGACACAAATGGTGTTGGACAACTGGAACAATGATGCTAAGCTGAAGTGGATTTAATGTAAAAACAGAGCAGCCTGGAAAACTGACAATGCACACGACCCTGAGGCTCTCTCCTTATAATTGCAGTCATACTGTCTCCATGGTTGTGTAACAAAGAACTGAATCCACCAGATTACAGAACGTGACTTTGTGGTACTGTAACCCACCAGTGACTCTGTGCTGTATGTTTCATTAAACATGTTTCACATCCTTGTGTCTCTGCACCAGCACGACAAAGACCAACTCCTGTCCATTTATTGTACTTGGCGATTAAAGCCATTCTGATTGATGAAAGAACGAGAAATGAATTCAGTTCGTAAAATTAATGAGAGAATTAAACATGACGCCTGTTCATCAATAGCACGAGCCTCCGTGTGCAGCAAAACTCCGTCTTCTTCCCAAAATAGCTGAGTCGTGTGGAACCGTAGCGAGCCCTGCGCCCTGGTGACTTAGTCTCTGATTTATTCTGTCATTACCGTGAATGATCGGCCCTTCAAAACTCTCCTCTATTATCTGCCGATGGGATGACGAACCATATTTCATTTTGATTCACGTATTTATTGCAGTGATTCAGGGTAAAGACCACCTGCCTGTAACCCTAAGAGGCCACCTATCTCCGCCCCTCATGCAAACACAAACACACTTACACTAGATATATGAGTATCTCCTTACCGTTCTGAATGTCCAGTATGTGGTGTTTGTCTAACATCCACCCTCCCATGGTGGAGGCATCCAGTTCATAGCCTTGCAACACCGCCGTCCTCTTCTCCCAGAGCACCACATCAAGGCAGGACTCGTATTCATATCCCACTGACACTGAAAGTAATGATGGCAGATACCTATGGTGAGCAAGGTTGTAACCTCCTTACCTGACACTTAAGGCAGCAATGAGGCTTGTAGCCAATAAGACATTCAGAACACGTTGCGGTTGTTTTTCTGTATTTGCGGGTTCTGCTTTCTCTTTGACTATTTCATTTTCTCCAGCTGGTATGATTTTAGAAGACCTGTGGGGTTTCTGTGTCTCACCTGCACAGTTTGGGATTTTATGCTCTCTCCTGTCATTTGTTTTAGCTTGTGTTAATGCAAATAAACAACGACATAAAGTGGCATGAATGATTTGAATGACAAAGATGGAGCACATAATAGTAAATATCATAAACACTGCAATATGGTCCAGTGAATCCTGCTGATTGTCAGGGCTGTGAGTTTATTTTTTTTCCTGTAATATGTAAGCTTGAGTGCTCAAACATTCATCCTTCTTAACAAAATCCCCCAGATTTTTTTTTAGACTTTTAAAAGCGTGTCTGCAAAACATTAAGATGCAAGTGCTACTGCATGTAGTTCTGAAAAAAACAAGTCTAACCAAGTATATGTGTTTAAATATTAATCAAAATATCTCTTAACAGTTAATATAAGACTCATCATCTCAGTGAAATATAGGAACTTGTTTTTAGATGATCTTGAATATCTTACATATGCTATGCTACTTTTGAGCAATAAAGGCTTTTTATGACACACAACACTTCCTAATACTAGTGAATCATCAAAGCTAAATTTAAGATCTTTTTAACTTGGGAGAAATCTTACCATCGTTCAATTTGCAGATTTGTTTAACATATTACTATTTTCTTAATGGTGTTTATTTGTTTTTCCAGTGTAATGTATTATAACACTCAAGATGACACTTATTAATATATATATATATATATATATATATATATATATATATATATATATATATATATATATATATATATATATATATATATATATATATATAAAACATAGATAAGATATTTTATCATGTATATCAAACGATTCTGTTATTATTTGTGATGCTGGATTTTTTTCCTCAGGCTACTGCCTCATAGACAATATTTTAGTCAGTGCACTGCTGCTGAAATATACATGCAAAACAAAGAAGTCAGCAGAAGAGCAGTGGCCCTCAAAAAATGCAGTACTGGGGGGATTTTCAGGATTTCACACCACCTGCTAAAGCTTTATTGCACATGGTAACAAAAGCGGTCCCTGGTTAAATAATCCTCAATTTAGAAAGAAAAACAAAATCAATCTTCAAAAGTTCACCCAAGGTTCATTGCCTGGAGGTAGTGTAACTGAGTGAACCTACGCTTACATAACATCTTCAGCCCGCAGCTTCACAGCAGGTACTCACCCACAGCCTCTGCCAGGCCGAAGACCTTCTGATTGTAGGCGTCTGTTTTATCCCAGATGAAGGTGTACGAGAGGTCGGGGAAGGCCGGGAAAGATTTCTGGAACTGACGGCCCATGACGGCCACCATCAGGTGGACCTTCATCAGGCCGAAGGGGAGACGATCGTGGGTCAGCAGCACCTTGAGGATGGGCTTGTAGCCAGCTGCCCTGGAGCTCAGGTAGACCAGGTTGAGGTCACTGCCTGGTATGGCCACTTGCTCATGGAGGACCTAGGATTTTAATTAGCAGTCAGACTGGTGCCAAATACACAGTGTGGTGTATAGACTTAAGTAACAGGAGTAACAGGAGTTTGCTGGTATTTAATGAAGAGGGAAACTCTAAATAAAGTATATAATACAAAACATTTATCAGATTTGATTTTATAATATAGTGCACTTCCTACAGTGGGCTTGGCTCTTATCACTCAGTTAAGAACATTCCAGTCACGTAAGGAAAATTGTGTTTACAGATATACAGGCTTATCATTTATATATAATCTATGCAGCACAGACAAAATCAAACAAAGTTCTTACTTATACCAAACACAGAGTACAAAAGTCTATATGCAAATTAAATAACTCCACATGAATTCCTCATTATTTGAGCCTCTGAAAAGAAACTACTTTACTTGAACGTGACAACTCCAATAATTGACAAGTCTTACTTTCTTTCATGTTGAGTCTCTTTCACCAGGTTTCACCTCACTCTGCCACTGAAGCATGGCTGGAAATGTTTTCCCTCAAATGTAATACAGATCTTTTTTGTTCTAATCAGTTTTAGAGCTGCTGAGCCACATTTTGCATTCAGGGATTTTCTACTCTGATTTGGGCCAAATGGATATAAACCAAATCCTGAGGCATGTAACCTCCATGCGACGTGCCCTCAGAATTTATCAGCATTACTGTGAGACAATTTATGGCTTAGTATTTGGGGAGACGCCTCAGTTCAATCAGAGCTCAAAGGCAAACTGAAAGGCAAATCTGACTGTGTTTAAAATAAGCGAGAGAGGGCCATGGTAAAAGGAAGATAAGAGCATTATGGTTACTCTGTGTTTGTGCATTTTCATCACAGCTCCATGTTATGTTGGGAACAAACATGGGTCGACTTTTTAGAGTCATTCAAAACAATTGGATATGAGCACAATTGTGGAATTGACCATAAAAAACCCTGCAATGTGATCTCACCTGGGTCTCCGGGATGACGGGACTGTCCTCTGGGGACGTCTTGTACAGAGTGGAGAGGGGCGTGGCCAGGATGACGGGGTTGGGCCGAGCCAGGCCAGTAAGGTAGCAGCTGGGGATGTCGTTCTCCTCCCGCTTCATCACCACCGTGTCCATCACGTGGAAAACGTTCCACGGCAGCCACACCGTGCGGTGCAGCGTGGGGAACGGGGCGCGCTCGTAATTCAGCGTCAAGGAAGCGCCGCCGTTGGCCAAGAGGTCAAACCTTAACACAGTATCGTGAGATGAAAAAACATCACTGTTATGGTATTTTGCTTAGTAAATGAATTACTTGGATATGGGAAACATTTTAATGATTTGAAATGATCTACCACAAGACTAAAAATAATGGTCAAGGTTGAACCCGGAAGTGATAGGGGTACACCTGAATCCTTTTTTCTATATCTCGCTTCATCTGACTTCTTTTTATCAATGTTATAACTGAAAGCAATGAAAGGCATAACTATGGAAATAAGCCTCCGGTTGTAATAAACTGGAATTTCACTTTAATAAGTGCAAAGTAAATATTTATTTCAGGATTATTTTTCAATGGAAGAAAGGACTTTTCCTTAAGTAAGTGTATTCTCTCTGCACAGCCTCCACATATTATTATCGTTCACTGAATCTAATTTATGGCTTTTGTCTAACCAGGCATAGTGTGAGAAGACACTTTATGGTTGAATTTGGTTTAGAGTCTCGAGTCCTGGGAGTTCTCTTTGGTGAACTGGGTTTAATTAGTACGACATTACTCAAGGAAAAGTTACTGGTTTGGAAATGAAGGGCGAGTCTTTGAAGTGCTGCTCTATATATTCTGCGAGCTCCACTACCCAGGGGGTAAAGCATCTGTCTGGTGACATTGCATGCATTCACATGCACTAAGACACACACACTCTCAGATTTCAATGCTTATGCACGCACCCATACCCACAACCACACACACACACACACACACACACACACACACACACACACGCGCCAACAGCCAAGCTGTGCAGCTGACCTAAAACAGCTTCCTTCTCAAGCTCTCTCCACTTTGGGCAATGGGGAGCTCACAGCTGCAAGAGGCCAGGCTTTGATGCTGCCCCCCCCCTCTTCTTAACTCCACTGAGCGGATCTGTTGGCTAACCAAGTGTGATTATCCCCAACCATTTATCACGCTCCTTGTCAGAAGAGTTACAGGGCGGAATATCTGAAGAAATCAGCTAATCCTCGGCTATCTAGGGACCCAAGGATTGTGCTTCATAACAACAGCTGTGCAATTCGGTGCCACTTATAAGCCTTTTATTCCATACTGGCAACACACAAACACAACCTCTAGCTACTGAATTTGAATGAAAGGCCTTGGTTTACTATCTCTGAAGACCATCAGAAAGCTAAAGCTCCAACCTGAGGTGAACCCTTTCCTGTAAATTCTGACATACTTTTGTCTTGTATGTGTTTGCACTCCCATTATTAAAGACCCGTCTGCGGTAACAGCAGGAGAAGGTCAGACAATAATCCCTTGTTTTACTACACTGCGGGCAGATTGATTCTACCCTCGCTGATTCAATGCATTTTAAACAGCCCGGTTCAAAATGGCCACCACCACTGTGACATTTGCATGAGGAATTGTTCTAGGGCACAATGTGCTGCGGTTTCAATTTGTTTTGAGCACTTCTTTTTTTTTTTTTTTTTTTGGATAACTGCCAGGACGACTCTCCCACTGTCGGACAGCTTTTTCCTGCATTTTTTCCATACTGGTCTGGGGACAGCAGTCCAATGCCACAAAATAAATTGTTGCAAGGGCAACGGTTGAACCTGAGGGCTGAAATTCCTGCGGGAGAGTACTCATGTTTATTTGTACATGTAAATCAGTGTTGATGAATGCAAATGAGTCGCTGAATGTCTACGCATGCTGCACCTCCTGAAGCATGTCTGCGCAGAGTGTCTCACTTACATGCCATCCTGCCGCGTGACGGTGTATCCGTACTCCGGGTAGTGCAGAAAAGACACGTTGACTCCAATCAGCGGCGTCCCGTCTCCAGTGAGGACCTGACCCCGGATGACTGATGCCAGACTGTGTGGGCAAACAAACACAAAGAGGGCTGAGTGAACAAACAATGCCAGCCGGCGTCAAGGCGCGGCCACATCACCGATTCTGCATACAACTGTCACCCGGTTGCCAACGGCACCAGCAGGGAGTTCTGATTTACTGACCGTTAGGAATACACACACACACACACACACACACACACACACACACACACACACACACACACACACACACACACACACACACACACGTCAGAGGTTGTTATTCATGAAAATGCCATCTTACAGAGCACCTCTCTGTCTCTGTTTACTGCTTTAAAAGCCCATAATTCAGCAGGATGAGGTTTTCCCAGACATGGAGTCCTGTTGAGATTTTGCTGCATCTTGCACGTGTGATGCAACATTTATATTCCAAGAGATCACAGAAAAATGACTTTTTCTTCACCCTCAAGCCATATCTTTATTTAAAGCATTATTAGTTTGAGGAAGGGAAAATTTAATTTGCGAGGCCAGCGCAGAAAACAGTGGGCTTCTAGGCAAAGAGTGGAAAACAGTGGACATTATCTAGCCAACCACGTTCACAGTTAGATGATAGTTAGTCTGTGGAGTAATGCCAATTTAGTAAATGAACAATACCCAGCCAGAGGCATATCAAATGAGATTCATGAGCGAAATATTCACAGTATTATCACCCTGACCTCGCTGAATTAAGAATTTCCCCTAAGTTGTATTTTCAAGAGGGTGTGATCCAAGCGTGATTATTCTTGCAAGTACTTTTACTTCCAAAAGAGAGCCTCTTGTCAGTGTCATACCCGAGTGTTGTGCTCACTTGGGCGATACATGTCTGTGGTAATACTTGCGATGAAAGATAATATATCAACAAGAATTGTGTCAGAACGAGCTCTTCAGCTCGGTTACAGATATCCTCTTCATGTGAGAAGTTGCAAACCTCGGCGTCTGATGTGTCAAGAGGCACTTTGCAGGAATTCAGAAAAACTAAATGCAACAAATTGTCAACGAGAAAAAAAAGAAATGAGAAGCGGTGTTAAAAAAAAAGGAATGCAATAATCCGAAAAAGATTCGCCACAGCTGTTTAAAAAGGTGAAGTCGTAAATATTGTAGATGTGAAAAGAAAAATGCAATTTGAATACAAGAAATGTAAAATGTTCAGCGGTGAAAAGTCAAAATGTTATGGTTTTAGGCAGATTTGAAGTCTACGGAGGAAAAACATGCTCCCCTATTTAAGAAATAAATGCAGGCGAGGCTTTTTGAAAAAGAAAATCAGTATTTTGACATAGATTCACACCTAGTGGCTGCGGAGGTTAAATGTTTCACTTGAGGGCACCTCTATGGTAGTTAGTCTAGCATGGGGGAGCATTACTCATTCACTTTGCTCACCCAGATTTTCCCTTCTGGCAAATGGATTTGCTTCTGGTCAAAAGGCTCTCCACCTTCAGCGTCCCCATCCCTTGCTTTCACCTGAATAACTGTATTTTATTTGGCATTTTTGCTTCATAAATCACAGCAACGCAAGCTTCATACATGATTAAAGCCTCAGATACCCTCTGCGATTATTCAACATGACTGCAGGACCTTCAGGTAAAACTTGCCAAGCGATGCTTCTGGTTCTAAAGTGTGAAGTAATTTGTTAGGCCAGCCCTTTTGTTTGATGGTAAAAAAGAGAGACAATACGATATTTCTCCATCAAGATTTAATCATTCCCTACTTCTCAGCCATAGAGATGAATTTTAAAAGTGTTCCCTCTGCATTTGTCACTGGTGGGCGAAAGATGTCTCATTTTGCCACTTTATCTCCGGGTCATTACGTATATGAGACTGGGATGATCAACAGCTTTAGCCTCTCTTATTTCCCCTCCCGCTCCGCGCCCAGCACAACCATCTCCCATCCTTTATTTACCGGCTCGGGGAACAAGGCCACTTAAGAGGCCCGGCGAAGGTTCAGTCTTTCTTTCCTGTGTCTCTATTAATCTTTTGAGTGCATGCTAGAAAAAAGCCAAACCCCCCAAACAAACGCCAAGTCACACCACCTGCTGAAAAAACCCTGAAAAATGAATCATGTAATTCATGCATTCTTATCTGTCATTGTCTCACACCGGCTGTAGAAAAACACCATCTGAAAACCCAATGGGGGACTTGTGTAGGGACATGTGATACAGCTTGGGGAGTAGTGTGTGTGTGTGTGGGACACACACACACACACACACACACACACACACACACAAACACAAAACCACAACACTCGTTTTATTCTCTGCGCAATACAAGGGACAAGTTTACTGCCGAGTTCTGAAACCTGACCGCACGCTGAAATCTGCACCCTTTCTCTGCACTTTCACAATGTCTTCTTAAAAAAAACAGGAGAGGAGTGACCTCTAAAGTGTTTCCAATATCTGTACCATTAGACATCAGATACTCTACAGCGAGACATAACAGTCACCGCTGCGGATGGAAGTCTTGATGCTGTTCTGGCTTTGTTCCAGTGCTTCACAGACTTTTTATTTTTTATAATGTATACTCTGCGAAGGTTTGTCAATAAATTATTCACCCTATAACCTCAAATGAATGTTTGAAAAACTATTGGTCTCCAAACAGACTTTTCCACCAGTACATTCTACTTCATTATCCAACTCTTTCAAAAAAAAAGAAATAGTTTGAGCTGAAGGGATACAGTTTTTTAAAAAAAAAAAGAAGAAAAAAGGTAATTAATTTTGTCAAATGTACGCACGTTTGCAGAGCCTATCAAATGCACGATGCACTTTTGACTACAAAAGTAAGTTCTACAAGGAGATAAAAGAGGCAAATGAGTATTTTGAGCAAGAGAGCTAATGCCACTGCCAGACATGAAATCGACAGTAAGCTGAAGACAATGAGCATGAGGATTACTGAGAACCCGGCTGAGAAGGGGGTGGGCTGGGGGGGGGAGAGATCGTCTCATTCTATATTTTCACTAAAGCATGCTATTTACATAAGGATTACTTTAAACTATTGGAAGAAATATTCCCAAAGCCTTCTGCACACAGCTGGCAATCATTTTCCTCACCACCAGTCACAAAACAAACGCCACTCGTGGTTCTGAACAGATGTGGGAGTTTTTTTGTAGGTTTTGGTGAAAAAAAATATAACTCTGTGTCTCAGTTTGCACATCGATGTAGCCCACTAGTCTATTCATTGGGTAAGATATTGTCTTCCTTTATATCAAACTTTTTTAATCAATTCTTTTGAAGCAACTTTAAACTTTAATTCTTGTAAAAAGGATGAGAAAAATGGGTAGTCACACCGCAACGGTGTCACGATGAATAAAAAGCCGGTCCCGACACTAGAAGGTCACAGGTTTTATTAATGTCCACCAATGTCAAAATGTCTTTGAGAGACATAAAAACCTCTTCTGCTCCGTGGGTGGACACTGTGCAGTGTATCCAGGCAAGGTCATTTTTATTATAAAATATAAATACAGTCACACATTTCAGACACGAAGGCAGGACAAATTACTTAACATAATCATAGACATACAACAGAAAAAATACAAAAGGAAAACAATAAAAAAAAAAAAAACAGGTTCAAAATACAGTAGATTCAAAGGATTTTTTAAATGTTGAGGCGTAGAGAAATAAAAGAATGTAACAACTTCAAAGGCCCTCAGGAAAGTGGCAAACAGAAAAGTTTTAAGTCTCGATTTAAAAGAATAAAGGGCTGGAGCAGACCTCAAGCGAACTGAAAGTTTAAACCAGATCTGCAGTGCATAGAAGCTGAAAGCTGCTTCTACATGTTTGGTGCTGACCCTGGGGAGAGTGAGCAAGGCTGTCCCAGATGATCTTAGAGCTCTGGAAACTCGTAACAGAGCAGCATCCTTTGGCCCCAAACCATTCAGTGCTTTGTAGGTCAATAATAATTATCTTTTTAAATCAATTCTTTCATTCATAGGAAGCCTGTGCAAAGCTCTGATAACTGGGCTGATGTGTTCCACTTTCTTGGTTTTTAGTGAGGACTCGGGCAGCAGAGTTAAGAAAAAGCTGACGTTGTCGGATTGATTTTTACATAAAAAGATACATATAATTCTTTCACATCGACCTGTATAGACACTGTTACAGTAATCAAGTATTCTAAAGCAAGTTTCTCTAAGTTGTGCTGTGACATGAGTCCCTCAAAGCAAGCTCTATTTTAGAGGAAGTAGTAGTGTGGTTTTGTAATTCTGTTGATGTGGGTTTTGCAATTTAGGTCTTAGTCCAGAACTTGCCTCTAGACACAGTTTGAAGTCTTGAACATGAGGGCTTTGAGATGAGCACTGGCATTCAATCATTCCTTTTTTGACACCAATATATATATTTTTTTTTAAATCTGGCAAATCCAATCAGTGATTCGTCCAATGCACTTAGTGCAAACTCAGGAGGTCAGTACAAGTTATTTGCCGCTTAACATTATGGTACCTAACTTGAAAAGTTACAGTTATATTGAAATATTTAGGTTGTATTTTTTTACCTTGGTTTTATTGGTGGAAGTCATGTGTCATATAAGCTCAGTGGGCAACTTTATGGATGAACGATAAGGGTGACAAAACAAAACACTGTGAAATATAATACAGTGGCATGTTAACGTTATCTGTTGATATAGAAGCGCGATAAACACGTGATTTTCCACCTTAACACACGTGATAAGAAACATGATTTTCCACCAATGTGTCCTGGTGATGGAGTTTGTTCCCAGCTCAGGAGGTGCCTGAGCCTGAAGCTCAGTAGTGGGATGATACTGTGATTTTCCCCAGAAATGGGAGGGTGGGGGTGGGTGGAAACAGGCCACTGCAGTTTTCAGTGTTTCGGGGGAAACGGCCTGAGAGAAAAGAGTTATATTGACTATCTCCAGGAGGTCAGATGCCATGCAATTAAAACATTCTTTACAAAGCTTGTGGGAAGAATATCAAGACAGAAGGAGAAATAACTTAAATGTAACACTATCCCCTTCAGGGTGTTATGGCTGATGGGATTAAATTGTTTCACGGAGGCAGAATTAATTTCAAGAGGAAGCATGGAAGACACGGACCCTTTGCCCGATACAGAGGCACTGACAGCTTCTCTGATTTTTTTTGTCTGTGTAGAAGGAGGCAAAGTTGTTGAATGATTTGGTAGAGTGTTGTTGGGGGGCTACTGATATGGGGGTTTTCATCATGTCAGAAGCTCCAAATTAGGCACAAGCATTATTTCTATTTTTGGTAATGATGTCAGAGGGAAAAAAAATGTCCTGTATTTCAGTTCTAAGTGTGACTCTGCTTTGGTTTATGCCTTAATTTGCCCCTTAGCTGCACTACAATCACTGTAAACCACACCCTCTTATGGCTTATTGCTTAATTATTTAATATCAATGATAGACATCCATCCATCATCCATCCACCCACCCATCCACCCATCCATCATCCATCATCCATCCATCATCCATCCATCCATCCATCCCATCCATCCATCATCCATCCACCCACCCATCCATCCATCCATCATCCATCCATCCACCCACCCACCCACCCATCCATCCATCATCCATCCATCCACCCACCCACCCATCCATCATCCATCCATCCATCCATCCATCCATCCATCCATCCATACATCCATACATACATATACCCATCCATCCATCCATCCATCTTTAATTAATTTCACCTTGTTTGATGCTTAAGTACTGAACACCTTTAACTTGTTGGCTCTTTGCAGACTCTCTGTGATTGGTCTGCTTTATTGTGGTTTTCTGTTGGAAAAGCAGTTCCTAGAAAATACATTTCCTAGCAAATATCATAGAGCAGTCTATTTAAATAAGCCAGTCTCATATATTCAAATATACTCTGTAATGTGCAGATAAAAGATGCACATTAATGTGCAGTGAAAATGATTTCCTCAGAGACATGTTTGCTGTTCCTTTCTTTCCAATTTGGAACACCACATGGTCCTGTTATCTCGGTGTGAGATACCTTATCCTCATGTTGTCACAGTCACAGGGGCTGTTTTTAGCTAGCATCGAGCTCACTCTTAATCTTGACTGGTGGAAGAAATAAACGCTTGTGGCAGCGACACCACTGTAAACACACTTGTCACTGTGGCAGCAAAGACAAAGAGATGTGAGATTCTTTGACGTTTTGGAGTGGCTTCACAAACACAGTTGCCTCCCGACTGGTAATGAGACAGCAAACAGCCAACGTGATGCAAAATAATTAAAGAGCTGTCAGTAATTCATTAAGCCGCTTACCTGCTGTTGAACGGGTTATCCCAGGGTATCACGTGACTGCCGCTGGGACCAATCAAAAACCTGACGCGCTCGTAAAAGCCCTTGGATGTGGGCTGAGCGGCTGAGCTTTGGCCCTGGCCGGCGATGGCAGCGGGGTCAGGTGAGCCGCGACAGTAGGTCTGACCCTGGCAGGCGATCTGAGTGCAGCAGTCTGGGTCCATGCAGTCCACGAGCCCATCTGGAAAACAGGAGGGACAGTTAAGACAGGGAAGGGGGGGGACACACACGCTTTGTTGACCTGGATGTATTAGAGCATATTAGATGACTTTGAACGTGAACTTAAACTCAATAAAGATCCTGAGCTGACATGAAAGTATGAACTATTACAAAGTATGTCACCTTCTATGAACAACAGAAGTTCTGAGATTGTTGATCAGCAGTTCAATATACATCTGGCAACAGAGTGTTGATGTATATGTATGTATATATATAAACCACTCTTTATAATTGATCTACTGTATATTTAAAAGCTTTCTGTTTAACAATCTGCTCTGCTTCTCCATTTGCATATTCTTTCCAGTGATGTTTTATGTATGATTGATTTGTTTTGTTTGTTTGTCACTGAGGAGCCACATCAAAGCCAATTTTTTCTTGCACAAAAAAACGAAAACAGCCTTTTCCGAAGCTAAAAGACGATTTGTAAGAGGCTTTTCATTCTTCCTACCTCCCTCGTTATCCTTGCCATCTGAGCAGAGCGTTTCCGTTGCTACATCGCATCCCAGCCCTCTCCACCCCGACTGGCAGATGCAGTGCCAGACGTTCTGATCCAGGACGCACCTCCCGTTGTTGTTGCACAGCCCGGGGCAGCCGTCTGTCAACGCATCATGTACGTGTCAAACAGCGGAGCAAGTCAGAACAAGGAAATCAGGAGGAGAAGGGGAGGAAGACAAGAGTGAAGGGGGCATTTAGAGTGGACAGGGGGCAGAGGAGGGACAAAGATGATAAAAGACAAGTACTGAGTGAACATACAGTACGATACACCTCTGACAGGACTTGGGATGTGGGGGAGGGTGTGAGGAGTTACTGTCGTTTCACATGAGTTTAAGGAGCACTTACACCCACGCTGGAAAGAATAATGTTTGGGATAAAAAGAAGAGGAAACCTGCTGAGCTACTTATAGTTAACGAGGCCAATGGGAGACACTGTGAATGCATGTTAAGTCAAAATCCTTGTGGCAATTGGAGTTTTTTTTTGTGTTTAAATCAAAGTAAGAATGATTCTCCAGGAGTTCACACATGACTTGTGTTTTGGTTGCATGAATTCTCATATTGTGCTTCTTTTTTTTTTTTTAAATTGAGGTCTGACGTGGAGCCAAATTCCCCCAAATGTTCTATTTGAATCAAGCTTTTTAAGTGTTCCAAGTGAGTTCAAAGTTGCACAAGTCCCATTTAAGAAGCAGAAAATCAGTGACTGTCTTGGAAGTTTATTGCTTTCGCCTGAAAATAATTAGAGTAGGAAAACTAGCCTATCGCAGGAACACTCATGTGAAGTAACAGCAACATCAAAAGGGAAAGGGAGGGATATGTGTAAATAAGGGGAGAGGTGTGGGAAGAAGGAAGGGGGGGGGGATCAGGACTCTCCACATTTACAGAAAACAGAGCACTTGCTGCCAGATCGCATTCCTTCTGGTGGAGGGTGAAGACAGGGAGCCGAAAAACATGACTAAACCGCACCAGTTTTGGGGCGTTTAATCTGGCAGACACAGGGAATTAAGACAGGGTGGAGGAGAAGGGACCGTGGAGTCTGCGTGAGACTGGTTAAGACGGACAGGAGATGAGGAAACATATCGGGCGAGCGGGATCACAGCAGGAACATTATGATCGACTCGGACATAGAACAGGTGTATAAACGCCGTGCTAGGAAAGACAGAGAGCAGGGAGGGATTGTTTGTGACAATCTCCCTTGGGGGGTGGGGGTGGTAGTGGTTCAATTTACCTTTATATCCTATCTTGACTGCTCCTATTACACAACCGAGGAAAGGGAAACATTTGGAAAAGAAAATTACTTATCTCCTTGGTGGCAGAGGGCTAAGACTGACAAACACATTTACTTGTTGTAACTTACAGGGAGCACAGACAGTGAGAGCGAATGCTGGCTTAAAGCTGATGCACCTGCCAACTTGCTATGAAATATTTGGAAAAAGAAGCTTTGCAGGTAGTTTTCCCCAAGATTATAGTTGGCTTCTCCCCGTTTTTAGTTTCTGCTCTAATTTCAATCTGTCGACTGTGTATGTAAATCATACTCTTTATGGTGATTGAGCCGAATAGATAATACTAAGCATGAGTGACAGGATATGGCTGGAAAGTTCACTTTTTTTTCTTTATTTAGGCACATAAAGGTGCTCCGGATCAGAAAAATGAAACATCTTAAGAGTATAATTCTCAAAGCAAAGTGAAAAGTGTTTTTACCTGATACTCTGGAATCCAGGGCTGTACATGTAAGCCAAGAGGGAGTTGGATAGAGATAGATAGGCAGACAGGCATACAGACATAAAATGGAAAAGAGAACGGGTATAAGTAGGAGTTAGGCAAAGAAATGCAATTAGAAAAAAACAGGTAGAAAATTGGTTTGAAGAGAGGGAGACAAAAGAGACGGAAGCTGCAGGTTTAGAGGAGTAGATTCAGAGTTCAGCTGCAGTAAGAGTGAGAATTAGAGTGTAGATGTTAATAAAAGCAGCATGTCATTATTCAGAATTATAGATGCTTCCATAGTTAGAATCATATCTTTCTGTAAAAGTGCCCTTAGATGGTGTTTATACTTCTGTCCATAGGAAGCAACATGAATGAATTCAACCCCTCAAGCATTGTAAAATATTCATTGTTAACACTCTTCCATCTGCTTTGCTTTGCTGAAGCAAGGCAGGCTAACACAAAGAGGAACACATGGTCTCTCTTGATATCTGGTTGTTAAAACAGACTCTATTAGCCAGTTTCATCTGGGCCTGCTTCAAAACATTTTACTGCCTGCTTGTCAGGAGGTCTGTCGTCTCACCCTCAGTCTATTACGAACGCATCATGAAGCAGCATGCACATATAAATATATATATATATATATTTATAAGTGCATGCTGCATATTTTTTCAATGTTGCCGTCACCTCCAATTCGGTCGTTTCAAAAAACTGCACGGCAATGAACCAGCAGTACACTAAGACGAATCAAAAACACCTCCAGTGGTAAACTGCAGCGCTGAGAAAGCAGTGACAATGGGTTAAGCCTTGCATATAAAACAGGATCTAGATGCTGGTGACAAAAGAATGGCCGAGGAAGTCCTCTATTCAAGCCCTGTCCATGTAATGTGATTAAAAGGCGCTTTGTGCAAATGGCAGTTATTCAGGGTTTGAAAGACAAAATAAGCTCCCGGTTCTCCAAGAAAAGGTAACGCACGGCCTATTCATTCCTCGTTGCAGCCAAAGCGAGGAGTTACTTTCCTGGCTGGAGCCTTAACCAGGAGGAAATAAAGGGAGAAATGGATGGTGCACAATCAGCCCTGAGGAGGGAAAGATTAATACGATCAGGAATGTGACCCCTCCAACAACCCCTTCACTGCATTCTCCTCTCCCCATCCCCCTCCCCCACCGAGATTGCACCGGCGCTCTGGACCGAGGATTTCTCATGAGAGGACTTGTAAATACGTAATTAGGGGCTGAATAGTTTGGAGTGCCAGGTCTTTGTTTCACAGAGAGTATGTTGTCATTGAGGGGTTGGAGATGACACTTGGGGGAATGCGTTTTGATGCGGCGTGTCAGGGTTTAACTACGGGACCTTTGACAGGGGGTAAGGTGTCGAGGAAGTTTGAGTTAAAGGTCAATAGGAAGTGACATCTCAGAACTCATTATCCTCATTAATGCCAGGTGAAGCACTGCCATTTCAGAAAAATGATATTCCAAAGAGGCCTACCCCTGGCTTTCCGGCTCCCTAAATACCTGCCCTTGACTCGCTTATACAGGAGCATCACTTCAGCAGTCTAAAAGGTGGAATATCTAAATGGATGAGGAGGAAATTACAAAGTTGATGTGGTGAGGAAGTGTTGCAAAAAATAGACTTTTGGAAAGAGAGAAGGATAGTGAAGAAAAGCTGGCCAAAAGCAACAATATATCACATTTCTTTTTAGAGATAGAGATGCTTAACGGCTTAAATTAAGGTTAAATCTGCCACATTTTGCTTTGACGTCAAGCTACATTGATATAAATATAATGCCACAATTGAATATCGGTTTGACGCATACCAAATTCATTCAATCATCTCAAATTGAAAGTGTTAAGTAACTCTGGGTAAGAATAGATTGCTGCTGAACAGGTGTTGATGCTTCCCCAAGCAACAACTTGCATTTGAAAACAAATGGATAAAAAAACATAACAGTTAATATGTAAAGTAATAGTCACCATGGCAAATACGGCAAATCTAGCAATAACACGATATACATGTATACTAAAAGTACATGTCCCTCTGAGATCTGGTGGGCTAGAAGTATAAAGTAACATAAAATGGAAATACATAAAAAATTGAACTTAAGTTCAGTACTTTGGTAAATGTTCTCAGCTCCTTTCTCCCTATTACTTTGGCTAGCCAAAAGTGAGAAATTGAAACACAGTAGTTAACTTCTACGCAGTGAAAATATCCCTTAGTTTGTCGTGCAAAGGTACTTTGTAGTTTGTAGTAGGAAGGCAGCAACATAGGTGTGTCACGATCTGTGTCTTTCCAACAGATGCTCGAAACTGCACAGAAAACACCGACAGTCACACTCCAAAGTTGCCCCTTTAAGCCTGTCCATAAATGAATTTCCTCTGTAGTTCGTGCCCTCCTGTCAAGTGTGTGTAGGTGTACAGCGCTGCATGTGTCACCGTGGCTCACCGATGGTGCAATGTTCACCCGTCCAGCCCTGATGGCAGTCACACTTGCCCTCTCGGCAGACTCCGTGGTCGATGCAGCGTGGGTGACAGTCCCTCTGCTCACATTCTGGTCCTGTCCAGCCTTCCTCGCAGTGACACACACCACTGATGCACAAGCCGTGGGGACCACAGTCCACCACGCACACCTCTGTTGCAAAAGAAGAAGCCACAGAGTCATGTCGCTTCTGTTCCTGTTTTTTTTTTTTTCAGTACTGGTGTATTTTTGTATTTTGTGACTGTATAGATGCGTCTGAAAAATACTCTGATGTTTGCTGAGGAGTGTTGACTAGATTGAAGTGGGCAAATACCTTTAACTGTAAACAAGAGACATTTTTATCACTATTAGTGAAAAATTGGTTGAAGAAAACCCTGAAATTGCGAAGGCAAAAAAGAATAAAAGACATTGAAAGAATTTGCTGCAATGTCTGAAAACCTTTAATCCGAAGAGGCTTATAATTACAGCCATCTAAAAAAAAAGAAGATTTTAAGAAGCTTTACTTTAGATGGGGAAAAAAAGCAGCACTTCCTCTGACTTTATTGATCACAAATTGAGATCCATAAAGCAAAGCAAAAATAATAAAGGGTGTATAGCAGGACACACAGTTGACATACGATATGTTAGGGCATTGAAACAGGTCCCCAATCAACTTTTATTTGGCTGCCACTTTTGTCAAATTACACAATGAATAGTTGAGAAAGAGGGAAAAAAGAAAGAATAAACCTTCCTGCAAAAACGTAGGAAATTAAATTTGATATATAATGTTATTACTTTTATGGGTTCCGGCAACAATAAAGTCCCTTAAATTCACAGTGCTTGACATTTAATCTGTAAACTACATTCTCCACAATACAGGACAGAAACACCGTACTGTCATCTTAATATAAAGCACATTCCAACGTAATGAGTGCATGTTAGAATGAGATAAAAACTTTAAACAGTAGGGCAAAAAGAAACACCGTGCGTGTGTCCGTATGAAGCCAGATGGATGATAACTGATTCAGTGTACAACTTATTTATGTAAAATCTATTCAGCAACAAACTCTGGTGGATTTATATAAGCTTATCAACAAACAGGTTCCATCAGTGTAACGTCCACTTTTTTAACCATCTTTGATTTTACACGAAAGCTTATCAAACAATATATAAGTATAGCTCGGAATCCCTGAGTGGAATGATAGGAAAGACATTCTTAAGATGCAAGAGAAACACCGGTTACTATTCAAATTGTCCTTCCTGCAGCCACTTTAACTCATCTCTATCAAAGTAATTTCATAGGCAGCTTTATTTTTCCATGCAGTGCAGACGCCCTAACATAAAATAAAACCTGTCACAAGAACAGTAAAGCACAGCAATTACTTTGTGCATCCAAACACTTCCAAAAACAACCACTTTTCAAGTTTTACACAAGCTCATTTGCATGGAGTCTTGGCAGACTGAGGCAAGGGTTATGGATTTAAGCAGGTTCTTGTCTGGACTCAGAAATGTTAGATCAACATGATTTCCTCGAGCAAGGAGCAACGGAAACAGCAGAGCATCTGTTATGAATCCGTGTTATCTTCAGAGAAGTAGAATTCAAATGATGGGATCCATGGGTGGTAAGTAAATCAGTCTGTACCGGGCAAAAAGCTAGCGCTCAACAAGCTGTGGCTGCTCTGAGAGAATAAGAAATGTTCATTTACTGGAACCGAGCTTCTATCAAAGCTTTCCAACAGACGAGCCATAAAGCTTTCCGTTGTGACGGCAGCCTTCAGTGTGCTTGAGGAAAGTAGCTCAAGTATGTCCTCAAATTGTGATTGACTAGATGCTCCAGGAAATTGATATAGCCCCAAACATGAAAAGTTGTGGACTTTTTAAAAAAATGTGTCTAACCTGAGGAAAAAGCAAATAAACCAAGAGACTTAACTCTGCCGCACAAATGCAACAAGCCATGGAGAAAATATCTAATAACTTTGTTCATGTATTTTACTTTATTTTTTTAAGCTAATCCCCTTTGCTTTACCCACACTCTCCTTTACCAAGGCTCTTTAAGCAGTCCGTTTCCAGCCCTCTGAATAGAGTTTTTCTTCGATTGAGGGACCTTGGATGGTTCTGATTAAGTCGGGCCGACACTGTAGAATATTAAGCATGCCTCTGGAGGGGAGTCATTTGATTCCAAAGGGAAACCTCCTTCCCATAGAATCTATGCAATCAATTTTTCATTAGTCCAAAAGTGTTTATCTGCCTTTAACATGCCCCTGACTCAAGCTGGATAGGGGTTGTGGGCGGTCGATCCGTGCTGCTCGCTTGTTAATTAAAGTTTATTTAATTGAAGAAGAACCTCTGCATTAATTAAGAAGGAACGCTCCACCCGCCCAGGTGGGTAAACCGTAACTTCTGGACCGGCAGCAGTTCAGTCAGTTCTAGTATTGACAAGCCTGAGATATCTTGCTGAGTGGAAGCATTGTGTCTTGAATTCTGAATTCTTTAACTGAATAACAAATGACCTCTCCTTAAAAAAAAGAAAATAAAGCAGAACACAACAGCAAAGAAAAAGGGAAGGAAAGAAAAAAGAAAACCTGTTCTCCAAAACAATCATTCCTCTTGGGCAGGCTGCATGCTGCTACAAAAGCTCTGCACACGCATCTATCATCTCCAACGCACCATCTAGCCTACTCGTGATTTAATTTACGATTGAATTTCAGCCAGGAGAAATGCATTCAACGGCCTTCTTATACTGACAGAAACAAACTGTGACTTCTGTTTTTAATTGTTCGACTCAGTGGGGCCATTGTGTCTCTCTGTGGGTTCGGCACATAGAGAACGAGTCTATTCTGAAGTAGGAAACGACGCATAAATCACCCGAAACTCAAGCACAGATAACAGATGGGAGGGGCCAGCCTTTGAACTAACATGTCACCTACCTGCGTGGAAAGCCAAACCCTGTGAATACAAAGCTGCTAACAAATGACGAGGCTCTGCCGTGAGCAGATGGGAATACATGATTGTCTCTTCTACTCTCATAAACCTGAAGCTGTAATAAAACACACCGGCAAAGATTCTGGACAAATCTATAAGTCATTTTTAAAACAACACACAGTTGTTTTGAATTTCAAGGAGAACATGCGCTGGGTCACACAACGTGTGGAGTCGGAGCTTTGTTGTGAGCATATGCTCTGTTTAAAAAATAAACCAACATGTGCTACAAGTGTTGATTATCAAACTTTAGGAGTGTGATCACACCCACAGTTTGATTTATTTAATCCAAAACATAATGAAGCGGATTTATTTAGGTTCCTGTTACGAAGTAAATCAAAATTTCTAACGACTGCAGGCTGCTTGATCATGAGTATCAAAGTCACAGACTTTAACTTCTCTGGTGAACATTCTGTAGTACAGAACACTAACTATGAGCAGCAGTCCAGACTGAGGTTATCAGATGTCAACATCCATCTCCTCATACACAGCTTTTGTTATGGGCTTGTTATCTGTAGTCGATCCGGGTTCCTTTCTTTCTCCTGCTCGGAGAAGAGCTGAGACGTTGGAGGCATTTCAGCGTGTTTGTGTCGTGTTTAATTGTGTTTTTCTCAAATGGATAGATTCATCAAGTTTCTCTTGAAAGTTCGAAATGTGCCGATTTTAAACCCGTCCTCATTATGGCTTTCTTGCAATATGAAAATATATACGCCTGCTATAATTTCGGCCCATCACACCAAAGTTAAACTTTACTGAAGATGATATAGAATGTAACCTAGCGCTCATAAAACACAGCACTGACAGAACTGTAGCAAGAGTGGATAGCTCATGAGAAACTTCAGTCAGACAGGTGGCCATTCATCACATTTGGAGAAAATCCAGACTTTTCAATCATTAATTTTGTTTCCTTCATGTGCACTGATTAAGGGAGAGCTGAAAGATACGGATTTGACTGTCTGTATTTTTTAATTTTTTTTAATAGTTTCATTTCGTAATGTGACATATTCATTTAGGAAAACAAATGGTTCTCGGATGTTCCCTAAATTATATTTCAAAAACAGAGGTGATTAATAACCTAAAATTGTGATTTTAAAAAAGAATTAAAAGATTAAAGCATATATCAATTTTTTTCCCCCTTCTAAGTTTTTTCGGGGATTCCAAAGCTGATTAATAGTTCTTAAAGTTTCTAAATAAAACACCCACATATAAACATAATGCTCTGTTAGAGCTGGATCTTGTATTTCAACCAACAGCTCGTTAATAAAGGGTCATACATCTGCTTTCATGGACACCTGGGGTCTGCAGTGTCTGTGCACAGCAAGGGGGAGTCTATTTGTAGTAAATACAGAAATGATTTGGTGCCAATTACTTGTTAGAGAAACTCAAACATTATCTACAAAAACAGTTTAAAAAAAGCATTACAGAACTGACTGCACTGTTTGCAAGGATCTGTTAGTACAGTGCAAATAACTCTGCACTAATGGCATCGATAACTGAACGAATAAATGAAATAAAAGACCTTGAAGATTACAACTCCAAGTAGATTATTATGCCGTTTCATTATTTAAAAGCCAATGAGTAGAATTTGTAAATCTCCCCATAAAATGGCCTGTCACATTTCTTTATGAAGAAATGATTGCTTGAGAATAATTATAATCACATTAGAATTTGATTTGAACGATATGTTGATCAATTGATTAGTCGATGGAAAAAAAACGATCTCCATCTATTTTGATAATCGATGAACTGTAATTAATACGATTTATTTCTAATTATTAATACGATTTATTTCTAATTAGAAAGCCAAAGAAAAACTAGTTCCAGCTACTCTAATGTGAGGATTTGTTACTTTTCTTTTTCTTTTTTATGTGATTGTTCATTTTATATTTTTGAGTTTCGGAAAAAACAAGCAGGAAGATGTCCACTCAGGTGTTAGGAGAGTGAGATGGGCATTTGTCGTTTTCTTAAACCGACATATTAATCAGTGAAGTTATTGGCAGATTCATCAATAATGAAAATAATTGACTGCTCTACAGTAATTAAAATGAAAAGGATACATAGAATATGGCTTTATGTGATGAAATGAGAGTGAAATGCGTTCTGACCTATGGAGCAGTCGACCCCTGTCCAGTTGGCCTCGCAGATGCAGGTCCCCGAGTCGGTGTTGAACGTGCCGTGACTGGAGCACTGCTCTGGACAAGTGCTCTTCAGGATCTCACAGGTGATGCCTCCCCAGCCCGGGTTACAGTGGCACTCACCGTGATGACAGGCTCCGTGACCTGAGCACGTCGGGTCCGAGCAGTCCACTGAGGACACAAAAGTGAGGACGACAACGATGTTAGTTTACCGCTTCTAGATAGGATGTCAGACCTAACTATTTACCACAGCCACTTTCACTCTGCTACCAGCCAAATTGCATTTTTTCTTTTGCCTGGAAGTGCTTCTGCGACAGATGATGGCTGATGCCACAGCTGAAAATGTTGCAGTGTTTAGTGGTGGCTGGTAGCAATTTTCCACCCTATGTTCTAGCAGATCTTCGAAGGTATATTATAGGGTACTTCCAATATACTGACAGCATAATTATGCTCCATTATAGGCACTAGGAACAAGGGCACAATTAGTGTCTACACAGATATAATCAATTACTATTAACAATTTGCAGATAAACTTGCTGATCTAAGTTAGTAATTGGCAATTATGACCAACATAATCAACCCATAGGGATAATAGCAACGTCATTGTGCTTCTCTGCAGCTGATTGCTCTGTGCATTTCCACATCTACCTGGACACCGGTATTGATTATTATCCAATTCATCACAAGCTTGGATCTACAAATGCTCCTTCCTCCCATCTATGTTTCCTTCCTACAGAGATTTCAAAGAACTGCAATACACTCATTTAGTAAACTCAACAGCTTTCTTACGTGCGAGGTCAACTCGCCGCACATGTAAATCCGAGCTGATAATTGTCTTTTGTGTGCATGGGGATCAATAAAGTTAAATGCACTGAAGGCAAGGGGGAGGTGGAAAAGGTTAAGGAAGAAGAAGAAGCGCTTTCTCAATAAACGGAGGAAGAGAGGCCATTGACGGATCGATTAGAAAAGGTGCCATCAACCGTGCAGCATTCCAATAGGTGACTGCATCGACGGGCCCCGCTACTCCAGCGTGTACCCTCATGTGGTCTAAACACTAAAGAGGGAGTTAATTTATACGCACAATATCAATATCAACATCCAAAGCATTATCCGCTCGGTGGAATGGAAAACAACCGATTGTTTCACCAATGGACTGTGTCAATCCCCCTTGAGCTTCACACAGAAATATGTTGCATCTTGCTGCTTCCGATCCAATGGGAAGATGCTGTTTTTACTCCATTTACCTTGTTCACAGTTGGGTCCTTTGTGGCCGGTGTTGCACACACAGTTTCCCGCCACGCACAGTCCGTGTCCCCCGCACTGAGGATCGATACACTGCAAGGCAGGAACGTCACACTCGGTGCCCTTCCATCCGCTGTAGCACTGGCAGCGCCCCCTGGTGTACTGGCCATTCCCGCTGCACAGGACCGGACAGGCAGCTGAGGAAAGACAACAGGTTCAAATAATTAACTTTGTATAATATCAGGGGGGTTGCTGTATTATATTTTGTTTCAAGCAGATGTCAAATGATCTTCAATGATATCTCATTTATGGTTAAAACAACAACTTCAGATTTGAAATACTGCACCTCTGGTCCACTTTCAAAGGAATACTTCAAAATGTTTTTTTGCAGAGTTAGATGAGTTCGACTGATACAACTTTCCTGTCTGTACTAGACATACACTGATGCAATTTTCTTGGCCATTGTTCATGATTATGGGCAGGTGCACGCTGGTCGGCTGTTGTTATTATCATTTCAGTATAACATAATTAGGTTATGAATAATTTGATATGCTGCCAATAGCTTTTGATGTTTATTTATACTTCATTTAGGCAATGCACTCAGTGCACTGTGGCCGATTTAGTTAATCTAGAGTAATGTGCAGATTCTTTTTTTCCACCATCGACCAATAGTTTGATTGATGAGTAGGCAGAGTTTTTTGTTAACCAATATTTTCTTGGGTTGACTACTGCTCTAAAATGTACCCACATCATTTTGAAAGAAAGCAGAAATTTCTGAAATCTTGGCCAGCAATCCTCATAGCTGGATACCACCATAGATTAAGAAAAAAAAGATAAAAATTTAAAAAAAGAAATTGGCTAACTGACCTTTTAAATAATAAGGCTGGATTGACAGTATACAAGTATTATATGATCTTAATAATTACCTCTGGAACAGTACGGCCCAATGAATCCTGGGAAGCAGTGACATGAGCCCGCCACACACTCTCCGTTCCCGTAACAGTTGTGTGTGCACTCCGTGACAGATTCTGTGGGTACAGCAGTGAGCAAATCCAACTATTAATAACTCATCGCATGTCATTTTACAGCAAATCTGAGATCCCACATTAATATAACATTTAGGAGTGTACAGTCGGATAAATACTGCGAGACAACTTGGATACTAACTTGTCTTTTGAATAAACCTAGGCTTTTTAAGCATCCCTCATATCAGGCATGGCATAAATTCACAGCTATCTATCCACGTTCCAATGAGGTCTAAGCCTCCATAACATGTATGCTGCAGCCCGACTCTACCCATCTAAGCCATGTTAAGTAAAACCACACAGGCATTTTAAATTAGACCCAAATAATTCCATTTCCTTGACACAATTTGCTTTCCTCCTGTCTCCTCTATCGCCCTCCACCCCTTGAATGACTGATCATGCCCAAGCCATGCAATCTCCTGAGTGTTTATAGCTCAAATCCTCTCTGAGTTGAAGTTAATCTGACATATCCTACAGACAGATCTTATGTTCATCCAACAGACCATAGCTCATGAACGGCAACCCCCAAAAGGCCAGGGCCCTCATTTTGATCGGCGTTAAGAGGGCAAACCTTTTTGTTATTACTCTGACTTGTATTGGATGTTCATCGAGCCAGTGTCGGACCAAGGCAATTTTGACCTCACACGTCGATACCTTCATATTTGTATGGCGGGATCAACGGAACTCCCCAAAGAGAGAAAAACGTTAACTCAACTTTAGTGTTTTTCCTACCTCAAAACCCACAAGGAAATTTCACAGACTTCAGAACGCTGAAGAGGTTGGAAGGAGGGAAGGATCAATGCCCCGCGTATGGTCTCGTATTGTAGTGTTGAGCACAATAATCCACTACCCTCCAATGAAAACTTACATCTGCCTGATAGGTGGCTCAAAGTTTTAAAAGCTCAGCTTGTCGGTGCGGTAGCCAGAATTTTCAACAACCTAACTCTTTGCTCATGCAGGCGCAGCTGTTTTAAGGAAATTAAAGTCTTCCAAACATGTCATTACACATCATCCCAATCACACTCATTAGGCATCGCAGCAGATGTGTGTCCCCGTACCCTGGATGATGGTGTTATAGGACACTGTCTCCGCGTTCCGTCCGTCATTATAAAACGCCAGGTGCCACACCCCTGAGTCCAGGTACTGGATGAATCCCGCTTGGTGGACGGTGACCGGATGATCCAGCCGGGTCCTCGCCTCTGGTTCAATCTGGGTCCGATGCTCCTTGGCGATAAGCCGACTGCCGTCCAATAGCTCCACGAAGTCATACTGCAAAAAGAAACACAAGGACAGATTCCGACAGATGCAGATGATTGTTATTTTAATGTTGGTGTAATTAAATCAGGCAGTGGAGAGGCAACAGGGTTCAAAAAGTTTATATTTTCCTCTGTCGGATGCTTTGTATGCAGCTCCTCTACTGATTTCCTTAGCAGTCTGAGAGGAACTCTTCAAAGTCGTAATGAACCAAAGTCGTAACCAGAAGAGGTTTGTGTACCCAGCAAATATTCCACTATAATAAATGTTGATTTTTCAGTGACAGTTATTTGGAGTTGATAGATGTTGTTTGCAGAGTTGTTTGTGTACTGATGGAGCAGATACGGCTCTGGGGCTAATGCTCAAAAAGATTCCAAAAATATATTGTTAACTCAGACAGGAGTGCACTTAAAGAGGTTCTGGAAATGTGCTTAATAGAATCTGTTAAATTAACACTGATAACGTACTGTGTGGATGAGTGTACTTAACATTCAGAGTTACTCACTGCTTGTGTGCCTGCACAAAATACAAATAAAAGGATAAACTAAGTGAAAAGCTTTCTTCAATGATTTCTAGAAACAACTGCATGTATCTTCTTTTTTATTGATTTTGATGCAAAACTGTTAATATTGTTTGATTTGTTATAATTGTTATAATGTTTTTAATACATAATATATATACCAGGACTCTCTGAAAAAACTAACTGTATATATGATATCTACAGTATATTTAAAGCCGATATGTCCTTGTTGGTAAGGTCAGAATAATTTTACTAGAATCTAACAGATGGCCATTGTACAGTACAGTACACACTATACATATACAGTATATATAAAATAAACACAACATGGTTATATCGCAGGCTTATTTGTCTTTCCTTTATACGCTGGGGTTGCAGCATAACAGCCACTCTCTATTTCTTTCAGGCAAACATTGATTTACGGGGTAAACAAGGAGTAACGAGTCATCCCTGCCAAGTGAAACGAGTAAAGTGGCGCATCTGCTCTCACTGCACCTGCTCAACACCTGAACCTCATTTTGACTGAGGCTGTACGGTACAGAGCACTGCAGCAGAAACCACTGTAACACATACCAGCCATCCCCAGACAGGATATAGGCTGCAGAGGAGCACAGATGTAGACAGATCCCCTGGCTAATGCGTTGTTAGCTACGCAGATGTACTGAGCCTACAGTGAATACTCGGGGTGGAGGAGAGTCTGTGGGCTGCTTAGAGTCTGATGCATACACATTGGCACTGTAGCTGGTTTTTAGAAGAGCTTGGATTTAAATCCAATGATGTGGCTGTTTGCAGAGAGCTTTGATGGACTGCTAAGCCATTGCTTTTTGACTGATGCACAGTTGAGATGTTTGTTTTTTCTTTTACTTAAATTGCAGACATCTGCATTTTATAATAAGCAATACAGTTTAAATTTAAATACATTATACAACTACCACTTAAAAAAAAAATTGCTAGTTCATTGAGATGCCTCCAGTTATAAATTAAAGAGAGAAAAATCCCTTAATTTATTGCAGATCAACAAGAGTCCACACTCAAAATATTGCAAAGATCCAGGAATATTGGTGTTTTAAATTTGTTTCCCTCATAAAACAACATGCATTTTGCAAGTATTTCTTATAATACCAAAGCTTGATTTATCAATATGATTAAAAGTAGCATTCAATGAAATATCGACTGTATAAACTGTATGATTTTTATCCCAATACCTGATTTCAACCTAAGTTGTCAGCTCTTTTGGATTTTCTTTTTAATTGGTTTCCTGGCCCAATAACACATCAGAACAATTTTTCCCAAGAGTTGTTGGACACAAAACCAGAACTAAAATAATAGTAAATGTTGGACTGACATTCCTCAGGTGGACGGAGACACAACTCCAAACAAATGCTGGTGTTGCTCTGTTTCTGTTTGATGTTTGAGTCGGCCACTGCTGGCTGACACTTTAGGCAAAACGACTTAATAAGCTGTTCATATGTCAGCCCTTTCCATCTGTCATCTTTTTATTGAGTTATTCTCTGCCTGGTGGCCAAAAAGTTATTATTGCAGCTTTAAACCAGTATGTGCACAATATCCAGCCACATGGAAACACAATGGGCTTTGAAACAGTTGAAAGAAAAATGCATTAAAACAGGATTTAATGCTCAGGAAACACAAACGCCAACCCAGGCAACCTTTCAGTTGACTTGCAAACGACAGGAAAGAGAGCATTAAGCGGGGGGGGGGGGGGGGGGGCAGGTGAAGTCAACACTGTGATTTAAACCCCATTGAGTAGAGCAGGGGGGGGGCAGGGGAAGGGATATTAACCTCGTGGAAGTTGACTTCATTGTGTTGTTGGCTTGAGGGGGAAGTAATAAAACAGCTCATCCCACGAGCCCTAAACCTCCTGGCTGAGTGCATACATCTCGATTAGCCGATGAAAAAGCCCCCCACCCCCTAACTCATCTCAATCCAACAATACCAGTAAATAAGAGGCAAGAGACCGAGCACGGAGAGTCGTGGATGCCCAAAGGACAGAGGAGGAACGCCCAGAGCCTGCAGATTCTTCAGAGTTTAGATTGAGTGAACTTAGTCTGGTACTTGATAACAACGGAGGGCCGATTCTTTAGAAACGAACGACAAAAGTTTGTTTTTTCCTTACTTGTTTGGTTTGTATCAGCACAGACAGACACTCAATAGCAGATGGGAGAAGTCTATGTTTGTGAAAGGTGGAAAAGCTGTTGCACTTAAATGTTGTCTTGTCTCCCAAGCTGTGAATGCGACGAACAGTCGATATCTCTCATTGGGGTCTTTCATGCTCAGTTAAGTAAATGCATTGATTTGTGCCCGTGATCCCTGAACAGTACGTGATTCAGAGGTGGCCACAATGGACACAGTGTCCAGCATTGACAAGCTTGAGTGTCTGTGCAACAATTGCTGGAGACATAGAAGCAGTGTCTTGTTAATTAGCACCCTTTGGTCTTTGATTTTTGTTGGGCTTCCTTTTTTCACCTTGGAAATGCAATCCAGCTCACCTGTTGTCACTCACATCAGACTTTCTTCCATCAAAGAGTGGCCCTAACTGTCTCCACTTGAGTGAAGCCCATCTTTACTAAGAGAGAATGTCAAGAAGGTGAAGCTAAGAGCTTTTGCAGTCAAGTGTGGTGGAAAATAGCCATTGTCTGAGTGCTTCCATCACCATCACCCAGACATCGGACATTACGATGCCCAGAAATGTCATTCAAGTGACACATCAGACATGTTGGAAACACTTCAATTTGCAAATGGCAGATATTTAGTGGAAGTGAAAGACGTGCATGCCCACACAGGAAAATCTAGCTGAGAGGAGAAAACTGAAAATAATCAAGTCCCAAGTTCTAGTTTGCAAATGCATAAATGTCATGAATTTAAATAAGGGACCAAATAAGGGCAGATGAAGAATACGTATTCACAGTGTTTGTTACATTGTTGGGCTCAGAACTGACAGCAGTAAAACTGAGTATTTCAGACCAAGGGTGGATAAAGGCATATTCAGACAGACAGTATGAGAAATACAATGTTTTTAACATTAAAATCTAAATTCAAAAAATGATTAGAATATGTTCCCTTTGAAATGCAGCGAACTGGCCTTTATTCTTTTCTGATCCTTAGAGCTGCTATAATCTATTTCTTATAGCATCATCTGATTATATGGCTATATATAATGTGAAAATAGTGAATATCCCAGAGAGTATTAATACTATTACAAGATTGTTTTCTTTCGCTAACATTAACCACTGTAAGCTACTGGTCAAATCAAACCAAGTAAGGCTGTAGCTACAAAAAACCTTAGTGTATTAAAATAAGAAAAAAAGTTTACTTAAAAAATCTACTTAAAAAATAATTTGTAAGAGAAATAGTTTTTTTTTTCTTCTTCAAAAGTCACATAGACGCACTTTAAAGTGGCAAAGGTGACAGTTTTATACTGTCCTCAATTAAATTGATTTAAAAGCAATAAAAAAAAGACTTTACCTGAGTGTGTGATGGTGCGAGACCCTTTCTTCCATAGACTCCGACCAGCGCGTTCTTCTGTACCGAGATGTTGAACTTCAGGAAGCGCGGTTGCTCCATGCTTAGTTGAGAACGCCAGAACACGCCTGGTGGGACGCTCTGACCCACCCTCTTCCCTACGTCGACCTGTCCCGTATCGATAGAGTTGTTCTCCTGATGGAGCACGTTAGTCCTTCCTAGAAGACAGAAACACCCCAACCCGCTCAGATGATTTGTTACAGAATCAACCAAGCACAGTTAAGGTAATACGGTATGAATCATCATCAGTCATCACAGAGCCTTTCATGCCATCAGATAAAAACCTTCACATCTAAAATACCACCGTGTGTTTTTTTGCCAGTCTTTGATCTTTGGATATCAGTAAATGTTGCATCCTATCTTTTTGCTTTCCGGTGCAATCTTATTCCTTTATTCAAGCGGGGATCTAACAATAATACGGTCATATCTTTTTTTTCAAATGAGCAGTGACCAAGCAAGACAGGATTAAAAGTAATGGTTCCCTGTGGTCCATGATGCACTGCTCACGGTAAAAAAAAATAAAAAAAGACCAGATATAATTGGCTTTTACAAGACTCTAACAGGCCACATCTCCCATCTTTTCTCTGGTCATGATGACTCATAGAGAAAGGCCCCATCTCAGATAAGGTCTAAATGGAATCTGTCAGATATAGTGAGCGCTACCTTCCCAAAGCAATAACAGCAAATCAAAACAATTTAGCAAAATGATGTCCTTAAACTGTGTCCTTAAAGCGCCAAAGATAGAGAGCTGGCCGGTTTTAATATGACTCATGCTCACATAAAAAATTGCAGTCTGTGAGGTGCAATTACATGAACAGATTACATTGTTAAGAAGAAAAATCTGCAAAGCGTTTTAAAGTCCTCGCCGTCAAAAGCTCTATTGTAGAAGGAACACAAACGTGCTCTTTACGATTGACTGTGGCAATGACTTGTTGGGTGGATGATGCAGAGTTGTCCCGCCAACTCAACCTTTTTTCTCCCGCCTCTTGTAAGAAGCGTTTCAGTGTGTCAACCGGCGTATACTGTTGCTTTGAGTGTATCTGCCAGTGCCAGGCCTCCATTATTTGCATCCCTCAGTGTTGTGTGTGTAATGAAGCCATTGCCTGTCACTTTAACTTCAGTCAAAGCGAAGACTGGAAGCCAAGTTTACCTCTGGGGAGAATAATGGCCGGCTATTGATTGCCTTTAAACAGTCCAAAACCTGCCTCATGCCATCTTAATTAGCAGTACTTATGAGGATTTAAATCTAGCAGAGTTTAAACAATTGAGCTTTTGTCTGCCCCTCTCAACTCAATTAATGCTTCCATGGCCGTGCTTTCTAAATACCGCAATGTGCTTGGAGATTAATTTGGTGGCTTTTACTGTAAAGGTGAGCTGAGAAGTCCTGCTTGTTGTTGAATACACAATGTGGCCCCAAGATTATGATTAGGTAGTACAAATCTGTCTGGAATAGGTCAATTAATATTCAGAAGGTAAAGTATCTCAATAAACTGTAAAGGCTGCCTGGGCATCATTGACGAGGCCAAATGGTTCGCTGTCGCAATTTGTCTTTCTTAATCGTCATTTGAACCTTTACTTGATTTAATTAATTAGTGTTCTTTAACCTTTTCTTAAGCCAGCAATTCATTTCAAAAAGCATTAATTACACACAGCTTTATTTCTTTTCATTAGGCCAATTCTATCTCTTACTACTGCTGGTCAACACCCTGCTTTTGCCAAGCCATCAATTTGCTATTAGTTTGTGAAGAAGAAAAATAACCCTGATAGCACAATATTCAAAAAGCAATGCCAAACACCTTGACCAGAATGCAAAGCCATCAAAAGAATAAACAGTCTCATTCTTGTGCATTCAAACTGTAAAGGCTTATTGGAATGTTAATTAGCGGTTTAGTGAGATGTCAGTCTTTTAATTCCTCACCGTCAGCAGCCAGAGCTGTCACTACGCTCGACTGAGTGGGCCCCGTCTTCCCAACTCCTCCGTTTTCAAAAGCCGGCTGGTTGTCCAACTCTTGGAGCTGCCAATTGAGGCCGAAAAGGTGCATTGCTGTGAAATACACACAAAAAAAAAAAGCTGTGTGGGCTTCTAGAAATGGATAAACAAATAAGCAAATAGCTGCACATAAACAATCAGGCCACTTAAGAATAAAAGACCTGTGGGAGAGCACAATGGGTGGATTCAATGCAGGAAGGAAAAACACTACAGTTTAACTTCTAACATCTCTTTGCTACTCTGCGATGGATGTTTTTTGTGTAAACACAGCACTGATAGAGGCCAGACAAAGTCATGTCCATCAATACTTCGGAACCCTGTTGCTCTATCATGTTTCCTTGGGGAGCACTGTTCATTAATGTGCCACAGTGTCTGCACACAAACAGTGACTCTATCAAACAGAGCAGGATTTCTATTTTGACACAAAGCTCTCACTTCAGACAGGCAGACGAGATACAATAGAAAAGCGTAGAACTCTCCAAGTCTAATACAAAGCAGGAAGGACGCAGAGACGCAGCTACACGTGTGCGGAAGATAAGATGGAGGAAGAGAAAGAAAGTGAGAGTCTTTTAAGAAGGAGCGAGGCAGTTCATTGAGACAGACAGTCGCAGCAGGAGGAGGAAGTGAGAGAGTAAGATGCTGCAGCACTCCTTCTTGTTGGCTTTCAGTCAGCCAACCCGCTTTATTGTGTCAGTATCGGATGCAATCAAACTGTGTTCTTGTTGTTTTTGGAAACTGAGGTGCTCCTGTGAGCGCAGCAAGAGGGCCAATCTCCTTCAAAGTCACCAGCCGGAGAACATGCTGAGGAAGCATCTTGATTTCCGACCATTTGATCTGAGAGAAGAACTTTTCTCCAACACTTGCCGTTTGCTGCAAGATGGATATTGACTGCAGCAAATAACTTGAGAGGTGGATGAGGGGGCAGAGAGGATATCAAATGTGAAGGAGAACAAAAGAGAGATTGAATTCTATGATGGATAATGTAACAACGTGTGCTTTGTTAAGAAATAAGGCATGCGTTGTGTTAAAGCCTGATGATGAATACACTTGGCATCGAGTGTATTCACTTGCACTGTCCGTAGCCTTGACTTCCAATCAAATAATACAGATTTAAAAATGAGTGATATTGTTTTGTTAAATAGTACATTCATCCAGCATTTATCCGAGTGTCAGAATCCATTTCAGCTGAAGGTGAAGCAAACCAGTCACATCACAAGCAACACAAATGAATGCCGACTGGTCCATCAATATCTTTGACAAGTCTGACTTTTCTGTCTTAATGGACTAGTCTTGACAGAACCTCCCAGTGTGAGATATGTGCACTTTTGTTTTCTTTTTACTTCACAGGTTTTCCACCATCAATGCAATGTTGCTGTTGATATCATGGTTTCATCCATCTCCAACCAGATTCGGATAAGTCTTAGTATGTTAAAATTAAATAGCAACAAACACAGACACAGATAATTTAATCTACCAATAATCATCACACAATTACCAAAAAATTGTCTAATTAGTCCATAACACTGAGTACATTCACCTTGAAATGTAACAATCCTATATTCATATTGACCTTTTCAAAGTGCATACTGCGTAATTATCTTCATTTCTCAGACTAACTTGTTGATGGCTTTAAACTGACGAAAGGCTCCAGAATCCTTAGAAAACACTGCATGCTGTGCTGGAGCACAAATTGAAAGGATCAACTGAGGACATGGAGCATTAACCCGAGGTGAAACACTCTACCCGAAAAAAAGTGACACCTGCTCTTGCCAAATGATTGGCAACGTGAAATTAAAGCAGGTGAAGGTATTACTTAAGGAATAAAAGGTGGCATAATCTTTTACTCAACAAAACCTGTATTTACAAAATTAGCATTAAGTATTTTGGAAAATGAAGCCTTTTAATGCTGAGAGAAAAATCTCTCTCTAAGCTGACTGGCAGAAGGCAAGACACCACACTTTATCAAAAGAAACAGGGAATGATTGACAGTGCTCTAAAACACAAAAGGGTTTATTGACTTATAGCTGAATGTGAAACACGCTTTTTTTTTAAAGAGTATTTTTAATGCTTTAATGCTAGCAGCTGTGTGAGAATTTACTTTGGTTTTGGGTTGGTTTGAGCTGATGGCCAACATCAGAATGCTACAACGACGTACCCACAGTGACAATGCTAAACTGCACAGTTACTATGCTAAAATGCTAAGATGTTCATCTTAGTTTAGCCTGTAATCATGCTAACATTTGCTGATTACTGCTTAACACAACGTACAGATGAGGCTGATGGAAATGCTATTTAGTTCTGCAGTTATTTGGTTACGAACCAAAGAGTCAAACTTACAATTGACCCAATGATGGCGCCAGGTGAAAAGTCAGTCATCACCAACCTCGTTAGAAATTCATCCACTAGGGACAATGAATATTCGAAACAAATTTCATCCAATAGCTATCTAGATACATCACTTTAACCAATAAATGTCAGAAGTAAAAGTCAGATTTAAAAGAAAAACATCTCCACTGGCTTGGCTCCTGATTGTAAACTCTAGTCCATTTAACACGATCAGTGCAGAGACTCTCCACAGGTGAACATTGCACACTCACATCTCTAAGTGTCACCACATTTCCACAGAGTGTGGCAGTGGGCTCTTGTTTATCAGACACATCACAGAACCACCAAGAGCCTTCCCCTCTTCACTGCTCTCAGTGCGCCAAGACCTGAATCCCCACTTAGCTCATCAACAAATTGCTTTGAGGTGAATAGCCCTCAATTTATGAATTTGCATAAGTTATTCATGCAGCCTAGGTCGGTTCAATTAATATTTATGGGCCATGAGCAATTCTCTTCCTGAGCAAGAAACTGAAAAAAGCTAGACGCTATCTCTAAAGTCGAAATGTGCCCCGGGGAAAACCTGCACCAACTATGAATGGGAGGTTCAATTTGTAAGTTCACAAGATGTTTGTTTGAGCTCTGACATCCACATGGTATTTAGTGTACAGAAACATAAACACACCTGTGAGGGGAAACAGCCAACACAAGCCCAAAATAATAATCTGCTCTCACGGCAAATCCCCCATCTTGTTCACATGGTTCTTCGTGGTGTTGTTACCTGGAAAACGCAGGGCTAATTATGCTACCGATGAAAGTTTTATCTCTTCTTGATTGACAAAATAAATTATTAATTATTCAGCTAAGCAACCGAAGGCAATAAAAAAAACATGAATGAGTATAAAACCTCTTAAGTGTTTCCTGTTAAAATATGCAGAGGACGCCATTCTGATGGCCAACCTCACCAAGAATAATTAGTCCATTTGCCATAGAGAGAGGTGACCCATCTGGAGTCACAGTGTGCCAATAACAACTTGGAGCTCAACACACTCAAAATGATTGAGATAAACATTGTTTTATGCTGGAACCTGCCTGCACATCTCCCCGGAAACATTCCTCGGGGACTGTTTGAAATAAGCCACGCTGCTCAGAGCATGGCTAAGATGTTCCTGTTTTCGGGGATAGTATCTGCTACCACCTCAAATGGAATGACAACATCTGTAACACAAGATCGACCAAGACAGGGTTTGTTTGTTTATTTGGTCCTGTGGCAATTGAAGCAAGCTCCCTGTCTCCTTCTGTATATCTCTGTGGGATTTCTAGGTCTTTTTTTTTTTTTGTAGTAGTATTAGATTAGTATCGAAAGAAAGTCTTTGTTTCTTCTCTATTCATCACCGATGATATCATCCAATCACATGATTAACCGCTGATTGATTTTCACACTTTTCTGATAAATAAAAAAACATGTGGTACAAGGTAACAGCAAATTTATAACTTTCAAAAAGCATTTTTACAAGGCACAAAATAATCCATTTTTACACTTTTTAATTGATATATTCTCTATGTATTTCTGACATTCATAATCAAATCGCAAACCGCCTTCTATTTTAAAATCATTCTGATCAAACATGCTCAGTGCGGATGTTTTTTTGCATTTGGTTTTTTGTTTGTTATTTTGAAGTGCATTTCCAAGAATCCACATGCTGTTTCTGCACCCAATCAGAGCATCAAAGCTGGACTCGGTCCTGATTGGCCTCCCCCCTGTATCTGAACAATTGCTGAAATTCTTCCAATCAGGCCAGTTTGCAGAACTGGAAAGCCTCACCTCAGCAGGTTTGCCTCATTTAAATTACAGGAGCTGCTGTTGTTGGTCAGCCAGGGTCCAGTTTTGAGACCGTTCTGCACGTTGTTTTTTTCAAATCAATGCAATAAAAGAAAGCTGAAGTATTTGGTTCTAAAACAACAAGAGGAATATTAGTCTAAACCTGAGGAACAGAAAAAAAACTGAATAAAAATTCAAAAAATTGAATAACATGGCACAGTAAACTTCAAACACAGTCCCATTTGAACATAGAACAGATGCAGGTGTGCCTGTGTTTGTCTTTGAGTTTGTCTTTGTACTAATGGGACTATGCGAGCTGACGGTGGAAAAGTATTAAAGCATGAGCGCACATTGTATCTATTTGAGTCATTGCACCTGGCAGGAGAATTGGCGATGGATGAAAGAGAGAGGAAGTGGTGGAAACACTATCAGACACCTGAGGCAAGTGGCAGAGAGGGTGCATCTGTTTAACTCTCACACACACACACACACACACACACACACACACACACACACACACACACACACACACACACACACACACACACACACACACACACACACACACACACACACACACACACACGCACACACATTGAATGAGTGGGAGCACCAAGCATACACTCTGGAATCAGGCCAAAAATACAATTCCCAAACATCCGACAGGTCTGCAATTAAACAAGTCGGGGATTGTTGAGATGAAAATGTTGTGAATGAATCCAATCTGCTACAGCGGTTAGTGACAACAGCTGAACAAATGACTCCTTTTTCCCTGAGTAAACGGAGCAGAACTGTCACAGGCGCAGGTACAAATAAAAATAGCAACTGATTTCCTACACACAGAGGAGCAGCTAAGTTATATGTACATATCCATACTAATTTAATGACATAAGATCATGAACGACAAAAAGTAACAGAACTGTTAGTCAATAAAGGGAATGTGAATATTGATATAGCACATTTATGACCTCTCCTCCAGTAGAGCACTCCCCCTTCTATCCCCCAATAAAACACTGGTTATAGGATCTTCCCAACAACCCCATATTTCTCCTTATACAACTGTGTCACATTTCCCCTGCCTCCAAGCTGGATGAATACTTATATATCCGCTCAGGGAGAGAGGCACAGCGTAAAGATTAAAGGCTTGGATGACAAGGGACGGCATGAGGAGACATGAATCTGTAGCAGGTTTATTGCTGTGGTCAAGATTCTAAAGGTTAGCAAGAAGTCAGTTACGACACATGCTGTTAAAAAAAAACGTCTGAGGAATAAATGCCCAAAGGAGGGAGAGAGGATGAGCATTGGTTTATCTTTCTGGCTGAGATGAAAGCATTTCCTGTATAAGAAGAAGATCCTGGTCCAAGCACAACAAAGCCTTTGTGGACCATGGTCTTCTATAAAGAGCAACTGTTTGCAACCGTTTCCTTTGTTATAGGAGTTCAGCTCCCCAACTTGTGTTTCGTTTTGACGTTGCCATCTGTGCTGGCCATTCAAAACGCCCTGCCTGTGTTTTCACATGTTCCCCGAGGACATAAATTCTGTGAACTGGGGATCAGAAGTGCGGAGATGATGCACAGCCCGCTGTCAAAGGGAAACAGACAGGACTGTCTTGTTGGAAACCGTACTCGGGCCATGTCTGCATATACATCTAACTGAGAGCTTAGTCAGACAGATGCTACTGAATCATATCAGGACATCTGCAATTTTTGCAGAAAGGGAAAAGGCAGTGAAATAGAAATACTCCTGGCAGAGATCAAACTTCATACAGATTAAGAGGCCTGCTGGCTACATTCACTCTAGGCAACTTGTCTATCATTTGTTCCGTTTGACTGAATGACATGTCTGAAGATTGTCTAATGCCACCGCAGATAATGGAGTCATGTTTTCTCTCCCTAAAACTGAAAGACATATCTTGCTTCTGGCACAAAAATTGCTTTTTTTTTCATGCACCCTGTGTGACAGGTTGTGCTGCACATCCACATCTGACAACAACAACAGGTATTCAGTGGCAATATTCATGACAAAGCCTCGCTGTAAAGTTAATTTATTTGGCTAGTTGGTTGATTTGTTTCAGATGCACAGTATTTAGATGTAAACACACCATACTGTGGAGATCTAATGGGGTTAACACAAAGAGTCACCCATCCCTAGAAAAAACAAATATCCTCATGCCAGGCTCAGCTTTCCAGGCTGATTTCTCCAGAGAATTGAGGGGAAAGTTCTGGTCTAAGCCCCCAGCCGGTACAGATGTTCAGCCTAGAATATATGTGGTAAATGTGAGCAGTTTACAGATGAGATTTTCACCTCCTGAACTGCTTTCAAACACGATCAGGGACCGAAGTGGACCAATGTGAGGAGGAAAATACTTTTTTAAAACTGCTCCCATGCATGTGGTGTAGACTGCAAGTTTGAAGGCTGGTAGAAGTGTGGCCTTGAACTTATGATGCCAACGTCTCGTCAACCATATAGATTAAGAGTTGGGGGGAACATGTGGGTAAAAGTGAGATTATATGATTGAGACAGAGAGAGAGATATAGGAGGAGCAGCTTTTAGGTCTTTTGGGGACGGTCCAAATCAGGCATGAACTCTATGACAGTCTATGAAAGTCCAAGTCATACACTTATTAATCTTCATAAACAAATTGCAAGTCAAGATGAAAATACTTTTAGGTCTGTAGGCTGACCATTAAAATGGCATGGTTTATAGTTCTGACATTTTCCTTTCAAAGCTGCTTTAATTGTGGGTTTTTTCACCATTGCTGACTGGGAACTAGACAATTTAACACATTGGTCTAATAATTAAATATGCCAGGACTCACTGTAGCAGTCTTGTTTATCTTTTATTAGATACGCCGTCTCAAATCTAAACTTGAACATTTTTGCTCTCAACTCTCAAGGGCGAAGTCAAGACTTCAGGCAGTCAAGTCTCAAGCAGTCTCTCCCGCATCTAGCTGCACATTCTAATTTTTGTGACTCACTATAAGTCTGACTGTGGAAATGTGTGTTTGATATGTATCTCTTATTAATATGATAATCTCAATAATGTCTGCCAAAGCTTTCTAACGTTGTCCCATGTCTGTTTGTGATCTGGAAGCAGAATAACTATGAATTCTCCTTCTGCATGCGATTTCAAAATGTCTGTCAAACACCAAACCTGATCCTTACCAATGCAGTAGCAGAGAATGATGGACAGAACCACAGCTATCCCCACAGCGATCAGGGCGGTGCACTTCCAGGAGCAGTGCTTAGGTGACTTCTTGAACTTGAAAGCCCCTCTGGACAGGCTGTTCCTGGGCAATGGGCGCGCCGGCGTGGAGTAAACCGTCCCCGTCGCCATGGTGTAACCAGGGGCCGCCGCGCCAAAGAAAGGTGTCGTTCCTGTGCCCGTTTTAAAAAGGAAGTGCCTGCAGAAGGGGGAAAAAAGAGGTATTGTGTAAATAACGGTAAAATAAGTGATGGTTCAAAACAGCACGCCCAAAGTTAAAGCCCTGAGCTACTTAATTGATGTTTACATCTTCGTAAAATGTCCTTTAGCTCGATAAAAGACCCCCACATTTGTTCCTGACCCCATTCTAATTGCCAAATACCCAAAGAAATCACTAAAATACAGTGTACCCTACAACACAAGTAAATCCCATGTGTATCACACGGCAAGAGGAACTGGGTAGAATTACATTATTCAGTTTATTCCTGACATTGGAAGAGGTGAGCAAAAAGTACCTCATAAAAACAATCATCTCCCACTTGCCCTTTTACAACTGGGCCTTTGCTAATAGCCCATTATACCTGGGGTAATTAAGAGGGTTTAATCAAATGCACTACAGAGTGATTGTCCTATTAACTTTTAAACCCCACGTGAAAAGCTCTTAAGTAAATGAATTAAGCCTTGTTGCCACTCTTGCCACTACTTAGAGATTAATACCCAAATGCCTCTAGGCTTATGGGGACAACCAGGGAAATTGGACAGATTGACCATGCATTGCAAAAGCTCCTCAATTCCAGAACTGTACAATTCCTTCCCTAACACTTTGCCCGTTTTTTAATAAAAAAATGAAATGCATTGTCGAGCAATAATTACTATTTTGTAGATTAATGTTGATTAGCTACTTTCTTTCAGATAAGAACCTCTTGAATTCTTCACCAAGATGACTGTAGGAGTTCATTTTAAAACATGGTCTGCTGATTAATAATACTTAACATTACAAACATTAAAACATTTGAATAAACAATTTATACAACACAACCTTTTTTATTGAGGTGCTGGTTGCTCTGTGCAATCTTTTATCACACTAACAATAACACACAAACATACACCTGAGAGTACCTGCCTAGCACCACCAAAGCAATATTTATTTTAAACTGGAACAGTTGGGTTTAGTGCCTTGCACAAGGGCGCCTCAACGTAATAAAAGAGGGGGTAAGAGCTATAATATCATTTTGGAATAGTAAGAGACAGCTAAAAGTCTAACACAAAGTTTTAAAGGGTTTTAAGGGTTGTACAGATTCAAGGAGGAACAGGTTGCCATGGCAGCCGTTAATTTAAATACACCCATGAACTGATAAAGCAGTGTTTGCTCATCAATTATTTGTGTGGCATCTGTGAAGTCTCTGTGTACGTTTTGTATAGGCTTTTTAATCCCAACTGTGAATCTGTACTAAAAGAGCTTGAGAACGGCTAATTGGGCGCATAATCTGAAGATTAGCCATTAAGGACTGAAAATCCATGTAGTGGCACTTACTTATCACAGTTTCCCTGATTATGAGATAGGAACGCTGGGTCAACAGACCTAAGACGGCTTCATTAACTGTAATGTTCTTTTAGTCGGACTAAGTGTTGATTTTCAAGACTTTCCACTGCTAGGGATCCAAAAACGTAGCCAGGGAAGTCAGCAATCAGATATGTGTTTAACGGTTTTAACAGGTTTGTTTTACAAATGACACATCATAAATCTACACCTTAATGCATTGCTCCTATTTCATCCCTGCTGCTGATATTTCAGCTACTTCCTATCTCCTGAGGGGATATCTCTAGTCTAAGACCTCCTCTGATCAATGCTCGACTAAAAAGAACAAATGTCAGATTCGGATCGTCTGGCTCCTTGATGCCCCGATTGACACGTGCTGTCATGGACAGATTCCATTTAAAGGTTACAGCGTGTCACTGCTGGAATGACAATGCTCAGGACGTCTGCAGACCTGGGAGAGGTTCAGATTCTTATATCTGGAACAAGCTGTACTGATGCTGAAGCAGACACAGACAGTAATACACAGTTGGGTATGAATTGAGGTCAGAACTTGTCTGAGGCAGACGCGTTGTCAGATGGAGTTAAGTGTAAGTGGATGTTATCTGATGAGGTATCTGAGAAAAAATGATCCTGTGAGTTCATGTGTGTGTGAGTGTGTGTACACACTCTATTAAAGAGGGATGACTAGCTGCTCTTTGCAACTTTCAGAGATGACGTGGAGACAGTTTCTCCTGTAAATGAAAAGATCTCAAATCTACCTGGGCTCTTATTTATGCAAAAATACAAGCACATATTTATTCTCATGAGCTCCAAGTCAAATACACTGGAACTAAAAACCAGTAATAATGAATATGTAAAATAAAAACATATGTACACAAATTGTGAAATTGTTTATTTGCACAATTTAGTTGATTGAACAATCCGAGTGCACATATAATTACCAGAAACATATGGCACGCTGTCGGTGGTTACAAACTAGAGAGTCAGCTATATTCCAGTCATTTATATCCCCTTTGCTTTGTACAACAGAGTGTAGAGTGAAACTAAAAGCTGTCAGAATCTGTGTGTACCGGCATTACCAGAACAAATTCCTTCACTGGACATTTATTGCACTCAGCGTTTAACGTAATTCTGCTGTTGATGTTTTCCATGTCGGCCTTTCTTTTTTTTCATTCTTTCTCTACAGAGCAGACTGAAGGGGTCTAAAGATGAAATGCTGTTGGACATGATTAACAAACAGCGGACCAGTGTAAATGTCTGCTGGATGACCGGCTAATTGATTACAGCCAGTGTGATGCAACAAGGCACATTACTATGCTAATCCAGCCAGCCCCAGTGATAGCAACGTGGTGCTCTTTGAGCGAGTGAGCGAGAGAGACAGAGGAGGAAAAGAAACAATCAAGAGAGTGTGAGACTGAGAGGGAAAGAGAGCAAATGAATGGCTGTGTGTCAGTGTGATCGCAGTGTGTCTGCGTGCACGCCTGTCTGTCCCATTGAGAAGCCTGAAACACAAAAGCAGCAGCCAGCCCGGCCTCCTCTGCTCTCACAACACTGCTTGTCATCGGGATGACATTTGAAAACATCCTCACAGAGGACAAAAGACTAAACAGAGAGTGGGTGGATTTGTCTACGGCTAAGCTCCAGCTGGAAGGGTGAGAGAGCACTGTTGAAACAATGCGAATCGAAGCCCTCAGAATATGTAATCTGCCTATTAGCTGCTGTTCTGTGTTAGCATTAGCATTTCAAGGTGAGAGCTTGAATAATCAGGCTGCTCCAATTCGTGGTCGGAGGAAAAAAAAAAAGAAAAGAAAAGGCTACAGATGTGGCGGGCATTGCGATGGCTCGTTTTCACACTCGCTGCCGTCGCCGTCGCCGTCTCCGTCGCCGTCGCTCTCCCCCAGATCACCACCTGCCCTCTCGACGGGAGGCCAGTTAGCAGGTGCTATTCTGGTACCGCTAGCGCCCCATCCATGTGATGGTATTTCAGTGGCGGCAAGCTTTCCTGTGCCTGCCCGCCCACGGAGATCAGCATGGGGCCATCTGCAGTCGCTCAGATTGTTAGCACACGGAATGTTTTACTGTATATTGAACAAGTTTGGTTTAGTTTTGCACAAGTGGAGCTAAGCTCTAATGTACATACATTGGAGATGGTCTTTGGAGTTTAACTCTAGGCCGGAGACAGTTACTCTGTGGTTTATCTTGAGGGGCAATTGTGGTAAGATAAGATAAAATAAGAATAATAAAAAAATCCTTTATTAGTCCCGCAGCGGGGACATTTACAGGATTTACAGCAGCATAGAGGATAGTGCAAACAAGAGACATAGTAAAAAAAACAAGAGCAAAATAAGTATTATAAATAAGTAAATAAGCAATAAAAACAGTAAAGAATTAAAAAAATAAGTAGAAAAATCCACAATTACTAAAATATTATATATACAGACAGAATAACTATTATGTTGCACTGATGTTTAGTGTTGTGTGGTCTACTGGGAGCAGAGCTGGTTGTGCATTGGTGCGTTGTTGACATGTATTTTAGCAAACGTGTCATGATGTTTGTTATATTAATAACAATTCAGATTACTCCTCACTATACATCCTCTGTTCATAACAGCTTTTACATTTGCTGGCAAAATTCATCTGGACCAGATGCACTTCACGTTGCCAGCAGCAGCAGCAGCAGTTTATACAGTAGCCTAAAATAAGAGGAAAATATTGCAGAACTCTGGAACCACTACAGAAATGTGTGCTTGGCACTAAAGATGTTGGCAAAATAAATGAAAAGGAAAACACACGAGAAAAATGAGAAAATGCGTCTCGAGGATTACCACTTTGTCTACACCAGCATCCACTTTGGCAGGTAACCAGCCATCCCTGCAAGCTCCTTTCTATTCCCAAAGGCCAGTTGGCTGGTAGTGTACACGTGACTAATCAGTCCTGGTGCCATCCTGACACCATGGCTCGTGTACAAAAAAAAAGTTAGATTTTCCTCCTCTGATATGAAGCATGACTGTCTGACTCATGATTTATATGTGCATCCTACACAAACAACTACACACACACACACACGCGCAAAAAAAAAACCAAATCCTACTTGGATTACATCTGCGCTGCTTTTTCGCCCCTGAGAACAATTCTAACATGTTTTCTATCAGGAAAATGTACCGTCTGTGGGACACTGTACCACATGATGATGTTAGAGCTGAGACATAATTTCATTTCACAAAAGGACTCCCATGACACGTGAATCCAACGGGGATTGACAGCACATTTATAACTGCAACGTGTGGCTAGGCAGGCCTTTCAAAAGACTCTGAAATGTCATAACGACTGTTCTAGCTGCATCTCATTGAATCTAAGTGACAAAAAAAAATACTCAAGTGGGCTCCAAAGGACATACATATGTAAGAGCAGATAGCCGATTCTTATCCAGCAGAGTACTTATAGATCTCATAGCTTGCACCATAAAGGTGTCAAACATACTAATTTCACACATACTGGTGTCTTCCATTTGGAACAAATGATTAAGTACTGCTCAAGAATAATTAACGTATATGTGTATTGGTCTCTTGAGGGACACGGCAGTTCATTGTCTAATTCGATGGAATAATTGAAAATATCTCAAACAACGGTTCGGGTGAAGCCAAGTGGTTAGTAAGGGAAACCCGAGGGGTTGATTAAAAGTACTCCACATACTTTAAAGATCTGAATGTCTCCTCTGCACAACGAACAGCAAGCATAATCACTGCTCTGTTGCGAACTAATTGAGCCCTTTAAATGGAGGAGTCTGTGTTTGAATAAAGCAGAACAAAAGGTAAAGTATAGAGATTTCATAGAATTATCTGAAGTGTAATATCTGCATTCCTCATAATGACAGATAACTTCTCCTGATCCAGTGTTATAACTTATAAATGCTCTTCAGAATTGCTATACTTTGTCTAAATTTCACATTTTACAGTTAAAATAAGCTTGGACCGTTGTTTTTGTTATCTTTGCCAGGAGATTATGCATTCGGTCATATTGGTGTGCATTCATCTCTGTGTCTGTCTGTCCACAGATAATCTAGCATACTGGACCCATGAACCCAACATTTATGACTGTGATTCACACTTTTTGTGAAAACATATCTTATCAACATTAATGTATGTAGGCTATAACTATCTCTTAGCAAAGGATAAACTAAGCCAAACTCAGTCTATAAACACAGGGAGGCGAGCTCGTTAGCTGTTACATGCTGGTGGGCAGCATTGCCCTGGTGTAGGTTTGGCTAAAAGAACTAACAGCTAAAGGAACTGAACACACAGAAGGACTGACAGTTTTGGTTCAGAGGCAGCGTTTAATAGTCATAGTTGGGTTTTACACAGTGACCTGCAGTTCAGCTGCAAGGAGCCGGTGCAGACAGCCGCATGTATTAAAATGAGAGCATATCGGTCGCTTGAGAGTATAAAAACGCGTCTAATATGTTTGCGGCCTAGACGAGGGGGTTAGTTAGTTAGTTTGTATTCATTCAAACATTACAACAGTGGTCGTTGCAGAGATACGTGGCGGAGGCACTTTTTCTAGTTAGCTGTTTCCAAGTTGCATACCGCTTGAGGCTCGTTTCCCTTTTTATTTTTCTTGAGCTGAAAAAGAAAGCTTCTTTTTGTCTGTCTGACTGTTTGATATTCTTTAAACTGCGAGAGTAAACGAGCCCAAATCAACCTTGGTGTTTTATCACAGCTTTGACAGCATGATCAAAGTGGGATCGGTGACTTCGCTCACTCGCCGTATAATAACGAGCAGTAGTTCTAGTAGTTAGTGAGTGCAGCACTTCACTCATTTAGAATAATGCTGAAAGCTATCCAGAGTGAAAGCTAGTATTGAGTCAAATTAGCAACCTCTTGCTTTGAAGAACAGCACTTTTATGGGAGGTTTCACACATATAATTCATTACTGCTAATTGCTGTAAAAGTAGCTAATGCTGTCAAACGAGCGCTTTATTTTCAAAGAGGTCAAGTCAAAGGAAATATATTAAACAAGATCATAACATTGTGATTCATATTCGACACTTTTTTTTTAATCAACTGTCAAATAATTTACTGTCTGCACATTTGACCACATCTTCTGCGCTGCATGAGGAATAAAATCGCTGGCAATGTTGAGGTTTCAAGAGAGATTCACATTCCTGCCATACCTGAGGCCACCTATGTACAGTATGTGCTCTGCCAGGACTTCCCAAGCCTAAACCCCCCTGGAGGCATCCTAATAAATACTTTCTGGAGCTTCTGTTTACATTTCCCAACCTGGTGGTTTTCTTGACATCTGCAATTATGTGGTGAACCGGGTCTTCCCTTTTGGCCCTGTTGGAGTGCAGCAGCCCTCAGTTCCCACCCACTGACAAGCACTTGATTTAGAGTCCACAGTGGTGATAGTGATTTATGCCTCCGCTGATGATAGGTGTGCACATATTGTTTTGTCGATAAGACTAAGACAGCTCAAGGTCATGGCGCGGTTAGTATTCAATCACTGCATCTTCCCCAGAAAGTGAAACTGTCACAACATATAGCAATTGATTCAGTCAGATCATAAGAGGTTGTTGCTCCATGCTGCCACAGACGAAATTCAAAGTTTACAATCATCTATGCCTCGGAAAAGGGGACGCCGTGCCAAGGAAATATCAGGCTAGAATGCAATCATCTACTCAAGGCCATTTCTGAGTCAGAGCGCAATGTACCACACTTCATTAGCCAGGATAGTTTGAGCTCCCTGATTAAGAGAAATGTAACGTATGTTTCAGGGGGAGAACTTGGCAGAAGCTCTTGTGACAAAGAAGTATCTTGCACAGCAATTTTTGATACAACACACAATCCCCTTGACCAAGTTAACCTTGATAAGTTATAGCCTCTCTGATTTAAACTGGCAAGCGCTCTGATATCCCCAACGTTCCCTCTAATCAGGCACTCTGCTTCTGAGGGTAGGTCTATCTAATTTGGTGATCAGCCCTTAATTGCGGGTGCATAAAAAAAGCAAAAAGACTATGAACACTTGACAACGTTATTCTCGACAGAGGAGAAAACACGGAACATGTTTATCAAACTCAGCGGGAAACATATAATGCCATGCACAATTTGTGCCATGATAATTTAACCCTGATGAGGTGTGGAACTTAAAATAGGCTAAAACTTAAATACCTAACATCATGGGGTGAATAATCATTTTATAATCCATTTATTCTCGGAGGAGTAGCAATAAAACATGAATAAAATCATCAGGTGTTAAGATTTATTGTTACTTTATTTATTACTTGAAACTTCTTTTTTTTTTTGCCATTTAGTAAATGCCAATTCCCAGTGTGTTCCACAGCGCCGGTTATTGCCAGTTGCCTTGGAGAGGATGTGGACTACCACAGGACCACAGGACTCATAGACGCTAATATCCCAGCACTTCTCTTCAGCAGGCGGCAAGAAATGTCACTGATGGAGTTTAACATGTGCTGAGGGTCACGCAATCCAATATTGAACATGATACTACACCAAGAAGTGCGATACTTATTGTGTGCTTTCCTGAAACCTTGGATTGCATTATACAAATGATAAAGGTTTGTGAGCATTAATATAAAGCTGGTAGCTGGTGAAAAGGCAAACAGCTGGTTCAATCACGACTGGGTGAGTCACTGTTAACCCCCATTGTGAGTTTTATGGACATGGGCCAATATCTGGATAACACATCAAACAGTCCAGTGGATTAAGCAGATAGCACTGGTAGATTGGTGGTCACCAAATGAGGCCAATAAACCATCAAATTAAATGAGTGAAATATAGTTACAGCTACTGTTACCTTCACTGATTTCCTAACGTAAAAAATGCATTCAATTTAAATATAGGTGAAGTCTGAGAGTACACTTCAAAGTCGCAACGATATACTCACACTGAAATCAAAATAAACGTTTGGAACAGCAGCTCATTTATTTCACATCAATTTCTTTTCTGAGTCAGTGAAAGCGGCTTCATAATAACACCTGGGGCTGGATTTTCCCCCGCTCTGATGTAGGTCATTGTGGGTCACTCACCTGCTCTCCAGGGCCACATTGCTGCCCAGGACCCAGCTGTCCTGCAGCTGGACGCATTCCGCCGTACTCTGCAAGTCGGTCGCCAGGCCGGCTGTGGGCGGTGGGCTCGGGCTCCTCTGATTGGCCAGTGAGCTTCGGCTCAGGGACGTGATGGACGGGTGCTGCTTGTGTGGGGGCGGGGCTGGTGGGAGAGGAGGCGGGCCCTGCTGACAGGATAGATGGTCACCTGGAAATGAAGCAGAGGGACATCAGCATATTAATTTGTGTATTCTATCAGTAATTTGTTTTGCCGATTTAAAACTACACCTGAGAAACTAACAGAGAGCAGATGGGTAAGAGTATTCATCTGCCTTGTATAGAGGCAAGATATGACAGCATACAGCTACCTAACAGACCCCGAAAGGTAAATACAACCAAGAGCAAGACATTAAAATGAGATGCAACCACTGCAGAAAGGAGGGAAATAAGAGCTGCTTTTATGGCGACACACATAATAATTGTCGCAAAACGCCACACGGCTGACAGTTGGGTTCTCTTAAACAGAAGGTCACTTAGAGAGGCAGCTGTTCTTTTATGGGCGCTTAACGCAATGTTTCACGTTTGATTACAGCCAGAGAAGACTCTCAAATAACTAATGACCAGAACATCCATTAGAGCTCTGAGAGAACAGGTTTTCCAATTTCACACAAAGCTGTGTAATTGGCCCCCAGAATGGCATGTGGTGATTATCTATCCATCTTCCCTGTTTAAAAGGTAAAAAACCCACAGTGCTGACAATTCTGATTTGCTCCAATGAGCCCCAAATGTGTATCGTCTTTCTTGCCTTACAGAGGCTTGGAGGAGATTGAGAAAAGCTGGGACTTGTGTCTTTTAAGAGCTGTTGTTTTTTTTGCATTGACAGCATAGTTTTGTAAAAAGCCTTAAGGAGTTCAATTCAGAGCGTACCAACGCTGTCAGTTCTGGTGCATGATTTAACCTTTGCTTTTTCAGCCATGCACAGAGGCCTTGTGGAAATCAAAACCTGCTCATCACTATGAAGCTAGACCGAACAACTTCATTGAAAGGACATCGTTTCCAAAAGAGCTTTCAATAACCATGCAATTCTTGTCCTTGTCCTTGCATGTTTTCGCTTTTCACTGCGTTCTTCTATGAATAAAACAAGCTATTCATCTCAGGCAATTGAGCCTTGTATTTGGTTCCAAAGTGCAAATAGGAAACATGTATGCCATCCAGAGCTCGGAAATCATTTCCACCGCTTTGAGGTAAAAACCTGCTACTGTGCAAGCAGGCTATTGATAGGACTGAATATTATTTCTCTCGTATTGAAATGGAGGACTACATCAGAAATACGGTGTAAGGAAGATTGTAATAAGAATGATTACCCAGAGTAGAACTCTTCTCCATGAGTTAATTGCAGAGATAGTTGCAGCTGTAATAAAGTTTAGCAGGGGAAGGTTGTACCAATCATTTTTGTGACTGATTATTTTTTTTTTTCTTAATAATATAATGCATTTTTACAACATGTTTGATCTGTATCGAAACAAACGGACAGATAGACAGACGAATGATGAAAGATGAATAGTGTGGAGCCGAATCAGGAGTGACGAGGGTGCACAGTGGCGGCGCAGGAGGCCAATCTAAGATTAATTAATTTCCGATTAGACTGTGATCAAGCCAAATCAAATATGATCCCCTCATCAGACCACATCACCTCGCTCAAAGTCAGTTCTGACTCCTTACACGTGAATTAACCGAGACATCTGCATTTGAAAAAAAATATAAGTCCGCCATGACTTAGTGATCATGAGTACAAGACATGCCACTCCTCTCCTGGGCTAGACTGTGAGCCCCTTTAGAAAAGTGCTAAGTAGGCTAATAGAAAATGTGGATCACCTACCAGCGCTGGCTGGTTTTACATCACCTCTGGGCCTTTTTCCATTGTGTAAGCCTGCAGCAACCACGAGCTCCACTTCACTTTTCAGCAGAAGCATTTTTCATATAATCAGCACACGGTTCAATGTCATGGGGGAGGTGGAGGGAAATGAAGGAGAGGGGACAATCAGATAGACTCTGAAAAACTGAAAAATGATCCAACATGGAGGTAAGTGGAATGTTGATGGCTGGAAAGTATTATTTTTAGAAGTCAATTTTCTTAATTATCACTAAAGACTAAAAAAAAAAGGCTTGGTAACACTTTCTATGACCCACATGTCTATAAAGCAATCTTAACATACTCATATTGCATTATAATCCGCTTATAGCGCAGTATAATTTATACCGATAATCAGAACAGAAAAAGAATGATTTATATAATCCAAAAAATGATACTTGCTGACATGTTTTGCAAGGATCATAGTCTTGTATAATCCCCATCATTGTAACATAGTATAATCTTTTATAATAAATACAAATCACCAGTATAAGTTACCGTTTAAAGTGGAAAAAACATAATTAAATCTGTGAAAGAACAACACACAAAATGTTGTGAAATCAATTTTTAGCAAAGAAAGGACCACTTAAAACTTGACGTGTAATCACATCATAATGCATTATAACAGTGATTATACTGTGTTATAAAAGGATTATATTATGTATTACCTCTAGGGGAATTATAATAATCTGTGACCGTTGCAATCAAAAATGTCAGTGAATAACCAGCATTAAACAATGCTTTTTAATGTGTTATGACTATTGTAATAAAGCATTTTGCATACTTATGAGTGGGTATTACTAGAATTATACAGTGCTATCAGCAGATTTGAATTATAAGTAGTTTTATCATGGGTTATTGACATGGTCGTCAAAGAAGGTCTTAACCAAAGGGTATTGTCCAATTCATGTTATCTAATGAAATGAGATTTCAGGGGAAATAACTGCAGCACCCTATTAAAAAAAGAAAAAAGCAGACTCCCTCTTTTTTTTTAAAAAAAAAAAAAAAACAGCTGTCTTTGTTTTGCTTTCAAAACATCATCTCATTATCACACCCACACATGATACAGTCAATCCTGGTAAACAATTCGCCTTCCCTTTTGTGCATTACAAATGAAAACACAGGACAGATATTGCACAAATGAGTGTCCATTTATCTTCATGCCTACATATTGATATATTGGAATATTGTTCAAGCCAACATCTTGATTGCCCTTGTTTAGCTTGCAGGCTGTCCTGCTTCTGAACTGCTTGCAATGAGAATGCAGCTTTCTGTACAGTAACATCATACACATAAAGATGTATGTGGTGCAGGTGCATTATGGTTGATGGGAATTGTGCCGGCACAGCAAGCGCAGATATGAGTTTCAACAAGTCAAAAAGCTCTCACTGTCAAGACTTTATGGTCAATCTTGAATGAATTTCTGATGAATCATGGTGTAAAAAGGCACAACTGCAACAGGAAATTGTGCGTGTTTTTATTTTTGTTCCTTCTTTGGTGAAAGCACATGCTGAGCATAACACAAAATCCCCAAAACCTTCAAAGGCGTAGGATTTGACATGCAGCAAATCTGACTGCATAATCCCACAATGAACTAAGGGAACATAAAACCCCATGAACTGAATTAAACCTACTGTGTGCATACTTTGCAAAAAAGCACACAAAGCCTTTGGGTAGAAATAAGGTCCTCCACTTGAAATGATGCTTTTGAGTTAGCCCTAAAATGATAAAGTGAAACAGTGATACCGTTTTGGGCTTTGAGTGAAGCTAAAGAAGCAAAAGTGTACACTCCTAAAATACAAGTGTGAGAATATAACGTTTTAACACAGAGAAGGTTCGGTTGGTCTGAACAAAAGTGAGAAAAGCATGAATCAAATTATTTTCGTCTTTATCCTCAGAAGCCCCAGTGAAACACAAGTTAAGGCGTCTTCTAGCTTTTTTGCTATGACGTATTCCCCAATGAAACATAATATTTGAGCGGAGTACAGTTACAACAGGGATTTAAATCAAATAATTCCCATTTGATTGGACCGCTAAAAAGGGGGCGGGCTTAGTATGAAGCGTGATACGGAGCACTCACACCTCCATTTTTGCCAAAAGTTGCAGATCGATTGATGGATATTGTTAAATATTTGCAGAATATGACAAAAGATGTGATCTAAAGAGGTTGAAAAGGCATTTTTTTCATTAAGAAGTTGCTTTTTTATATTGTTCAAATGACAAAAACTAATTATTGTTTTTCTTTACTTTTATATAAATCCCTTAAAAATATCCAAATGTTTGGTAAATGTATCCACCATATCTAAAGAAAATAAAGCAGCTGTGAGAACTGATCTAAAATGGCTTCTCTCCCACCTTTCAGAAATACACCCACACACCTCCGAGTATACGAGCACACATAAAAGTCTAAAGGAGGAACTACACTGGTCACTTAAACCTTTGAGTTATTACTGAACACCAAGTTATGCCCTTTTAAACATCTAGATGTGAAACCTGACTCCTTGTGGATTTTGAGTGATTGAATATGCCAACTTTGGTTTTTTTCTCAGTAAAAGGATTGCTCACATTCCCTTAATCTTTTTTTTCTGTGAGATCCAGATCAAATGGAGACTTGTTTATGAGTTATCTGCGCAGCGAATCGAGTCTGAATTTTGATGTCAGGATTAACATTTTAATTCAAACACAACTTAGTTCAAATAACATTTGAACGTCTGGACTGTATGCTGGTCACTTTTCTCTAATGTCAATTTCTCTGCACACAGTAGGTGTCTGTGTCTCTGAGTGATAACCTCAATGCGATTCCATGCGAGTAAAAATATAGCTCAAGCAGTGCAGTGGTTCTGTGTGCATTCTGTGTGTGCTTCACTGGCAGAGTTAAAGGTTTGAAAGCCACGGGGGCCAACCATGCTAAAAAAATATGGGCTTTTTGGCACCGCAGCCCTTTGAATTAGATTATCCACCGGTGCGCATATGCTGGATTGTGTGTTTTTAAAAAAAAGAATAAGCATACTAAACAATGAACCTTTAAGAAAAGCGTGGCATTGTCTTCTATCGGGGCACACAGGGAATTAAGCTGGCCTTTAAAGTGCAGGCTCACTGACTGAGAAGCCAGATGAAACAGCTGTGTGGTTTATGGGGTTTTGCTTTGAAATCAGATCAAGACGGATGCCTCCTTTGCATAATTCCTCAACGTCAGCTTATCATCATCTCAATCAGCAACCTGCTTTAAAAGCGACCTTTGTGATTAATACTGCATGCCAGCGCTGAAATGACAGACTCATTCCCTTCTTAATGATGCTTGCAATATCTATGAAATTATGTTTTATGAAGCATTGGTGTTTTCACAGAAACACCTCCTTGAGTAGATTTTTGTTTTAGTTGCTGTTATTGCTTTGTTTTTAGGGGTTTTTAATGTGAACATTGACTCCTTTCACAGTGTTTACTAGATTAGAGGAAAGTGCAACGGGCTGTATGAGTGAACCGAAATTGCAGGAAACAGTTTCTCTAAATACTAAAATTGCGTGGGCTTGTCCATTAATAAAATTCAGTCCATTTTAAATAACTGTGTCAGAGGCTTTCACACGAGTTCACATTTCTTCATATTCTTCTTGAACTTTTTGATGCCACTTCTTAAAACTCAAATGTTTGTGCCTATTAGGATTCTATGAGGTTCTCCTCTGAAAATATCTCTCTCTTTTTTTTTTTTTAGAAAGCATTGACAAGCCTTGAGTACTGCGCATAATGTTCCAACACAGAGTTGGGACACAATTAAAAGCCGTTTTGCACTCACTAAGCTTTGCAAGCTTGGTGAAAGCCTTTTCATATTCATTGTGTAAGTAATGCAAAAGGTCTTGTGCCATTTTACTCTCCATTAAGAGACTGATTCAACTGCTAATGGAATTGAAAGGGCATTTGCTTTGACTGGCTTGCCCTTCACCAATAGGAAAATTGCAGTATGCGTGCATCACAAGAATCCCAGCAAAATAGATCACCGAGCTCATCGAGGCCGCAGCAGGTCTATTACAACCTATGTTTGTATTTTGATAGAAAAATTGTCATAATTCACAAATGCTGCGTCTCCGCACGGCAAAGTTTGAATTTCAGAAAGAAAAAAAAAAATAGTAAAACAAAAAGAGAGAGACATCAAGCGAGATCCCAGTTTGATTTTATATGAAATGAATAATGGATGGATTCGATAATAAGACATGCCATTTGGACCAGGTAGGATGTTTATATATGTCAAATCAATAAATTCTTTCTCATCCACGCCCCGGTTTTCTTTTTCTCCTCGGCACAGCTGTGGCCCTGGTTGAATGCAGTCGCAGGATTCTTTAGTAAGAAAGAAGAGACAGCAGCTTCTTCTCATGGGGTGAGGCGGGGGAGGAGGGGGGTGGGGGGGTTTGGGGATTCTGGAACTCAGGACCATTTGAACAACCTTGCCCTTGGTGAGTTTTGGGGATTTACTCTGCAAAGAGAGTTGGCAATTTTCAGTAGCTTGGGGTTTGGAGAGAAAAAAAAAAAAAAAAAAAAAAAAAGTGGAAGCTGTGTGAATTCCATCATATTTCCTGCCACATACCTTCACTGCTCTCATTGCTTTGCCCACTCTTCTGCTGACTTTCTATCTGATCAAAGACAGAAATTTCTTTCAAGCTCTTTCTCTGCAGAGGGGAACCAGGATGTAACCAATATTTCAAGGATTACATAATCATTGCGTTTCAGAAAAAGAAACGATTTCTTTTACCCATACATAATGCGCTCCTAACTCAGCCATAACGCAGACATTCATCAACTCCACATCTGATGCAAATCCTAGACTGCCGTTCATCTAAAATGTATGATTTGTAAATACACTTACTAAGTTGAACCTACTGAAGATGCGCTGTGAATACAAGCAGATTCACATCGCTGTTTGTCCATCTCTCTCTCTCTCTTTCTCTCTCTCTCTCCCCCAGACATCGCTACAGATGGCAGATCATCATACAGATGATGACTGCTTAGCAGTTCTTTCTGACAGCTCTCCGATTACATAGCAATTACACTCCTTCTCAAAAGCTGCTTTGACAATTAGCCTGCTGACAAAACACTCTGTTGTATTTATTCATGTGTGGACAGCTTTGGCTTCCCTGTTTGTCCAGAGAGATTGTCTTCACACCTAGGTAGAACGCTCCTGTTCCAAACTTCGACGCAGACAGCGCGGCGTTTTACAGTTCAGTACCGACAAATATTTTCTTGGCACAGTCCACAGGGAAGTTTGCCAGTACTCACACTTCTAAAACACATTTGTGTTCAGACATTAACTTCACCAACCAGTCACCAAGCATTCATTTTAAACATGCAATTGGTAGACTTTTACCATTTGGTAACCAGGGCCTTGTTTTTAAAAGCGGCAGTCTGCAAATGCATAATGTTCTTTACTACTGTAAGGGAAATTCCTCTGATCGTGAACAAAGTAATCACGTTAACTTTCCCCTATGTTTGATCCAGCTGAATCCTGTACAATGTAACCTTTGCCTGAATGAATCCTGCCTAAACTAAGCCGTTGTTTCCCACCTGGATGTCATCAAAAGCTGACCAGAAGGCTAATGAACCCTTTGTCTTTTGAACAAAGACATGCAAAATACTACCTGAAAGAGGCAACCAGAGGGGGCTGACCAACCTGAGGTACAACGGGAGAGAACAGCTCCCCATCAGGGTGCACATTTCAACCCGACCCGTGTCCCGTGTACCATGCTCTGAGCATTAAAAGTGCAAACAATAGAAGATTTTTTGTCTCATTCCTTGCTGTCAAATTGCCAAAACACTTCATAATGACAGCAGGTGGGTTATTGGGGAGTGGGTTAAAAGGTTTTTATTTATTATGATGTGTCTTGACTGTTATGCTGTGACTGTTTGTTGTTCTGTCATGAGCACAATGAGGCAACAACTAGGTTTAACAGCAATAAAGGATTGAATCTTGAATCCGTCAGAGCTTGTTTTGATGAAAACTGCTGCATGCATCTGTAAAGACGTGGACAGACTGAACCAAAAAAATGATGGAGACCGGCTGCAAAAAACAAAACACAAGTTGAATAAATGCTAAAAAGCTCATTGGATTTGACAGTTACTGCAGAGTCTGGTGACTTTTCTCTTTAGGTCAACAGTGCATCACATTCTGTTTAATAAGATACGATTGGATTTTGACATAGAAATGAGAAGAAAATGTTTTATGGCTTGAAAAGTCATGTTTAATTTAATCTTGACTTTAAGAATATACAGCACTAGTCCCATAGCAACTGTCAACCACTGACATTTTTCAGCATATTGAGAAACTAATGAACCTACCCAGCCTCTAGTCAACGGCATAAATTTGCAATCGCAGCCTGCCGTCCCCATCGCAAACACTCCTGATAGCTACAAAATTCTTGGCCTGCCAGTTTGTTTGCATCTTTGAAGTGCAGTTACAACAGCAGCAACCTGCCACGGCATCATTCTTTTTGATCCTGGAAAAACACAGTGGGCTACAATGTCCCAAACTGTATAATACAAACAAATCACCAACAAGGAAAAAGTAAATGGAGACACTGGAGAGACATGCTCTCATCCAAATGTGCCTCTGCTCAGCACTTCATTGTGAATCTGTTTTGAAAGGGATGTTTTGGCGCTCTTTAAAAAAAATAACAAGCTGCCAGTTTCGATCGTTCTCCTCTGTGTGTGTTTGAACTGAACTGGCCTTCAGAGTTGTCATTCACTCAATCTAAATTGCTGTGGAGTCTTGAATGGCTTGTGCCTTCACTAAGAGCCAGTAGATGCGAGAGTGGCCACATGAAACCTTGGTAAGGGTGGTCTCTGCCACCTCTGTGGAGCTTTTGAACATTCAGAAGCGTGCTGAACGATTTCAAGTAATTTATTTTCTAAGAATCACCAACACCAACAAATCCCTGTTATCCAGTTTTCTTTTCTTTTTTTTTTTCTGAGCTGTGAGTCACTTCTCTGACTCAAGCAATATAGATTTGAATTAGTAATTGCACAGCAAACGTTGTGTACATCATCTCGGGGGTCATAGAAATGTGACGTGTTTGCCGGAGAACTATTCATGTGCCTCCCCTTTCATTTACAGCTCGCTTCCCCAATCACTTGAGAGAAAATGGTTGCGGTAAAAAACACTCATGGTTGTAGTGGCACAGTCTTTTTCCAACGGCTGCTATAATTGCATTTCCTGTGCAAATCTGCGAGGAGACCAGACAAAGGAAACAGTATCCATGTAAAAACAGGAAAGCCTATCTTCTCCTGATTAATTGTTGGCATATTGTTCTCAACTAGTTGCACTCCACTTGCAGACATGACAAATATTCACCACCTCTGTGAGACAATTTTAGGAGAATTGAAATTCATACAGTGAATATCTTTCACACCACGTTGAATACGAAAACAGCACAAACCTATATACTATTCTATGGAGGTTGATGTGTTCATTCTCTGCTTTTGCATGAGGAAATAAAGTTTCAGCTGAGGTCTCTATTATCTAATCACATTCCAACAAGGCTCTATTGAGATAAAAAAAATGACATACTTAATGGGAGACCCGGACAAGACTAACACTTTATCTCAAACAACAATGCCTTAAAAAGGACACAAAATACAATACAATTTAAAAGATTCCAAGTGGAAATTAAACAATGTTGATCTGCCTGTTTGGAAAAAAGACTATTGACTGACTGCGAATTAGATTTTTTTTAAATTCACCAACTAGATGAACATGAGGCAGCCGTCTACCAGCAGAACTATTGTACTAATCTTGGCTTTATATTACTGCAACAAATGATTATTTTGATTATCAATTATTCTGCAGACTATTTTCTTGATTGATCTATTCATTGCTTTGCCTTTTGAATAAAAAGTGACAAAACCCCCCAAAATATTAAGTTTATAAGACAAAAGAAATCAGATTGAAAAATGACTCAAATGAATTGGCAACCAACTGATTGCTCATTTCTTAGTGGTTGATTAATTTATTATTTTTTTGATTGACTGAGCTTTTAATCAAACATTAATTCAGGTCCCAAAAAAATAAAAACCTTGTTTAAAAATCTTAGTGTGGCATTTATCTCCAAAGACAACACAATAGAAATATAAAACTAACTTATGAAGCACTTTATAGGTCAGCATATAAAATGGTATGTTATACTGCAAAACAAGCAGAAAGTCTTACAGCTGATAAATACACGGTGTAACCTTGTACTGTATGCATTACATATAGATTCATCATTTCGCATTGCAAGTCTCTTTTATCTACAACTACCATGAACAAACAACACATGCTGGTGCCTCTATATCTCCTCCTTATCGACTCCTCCAAACATTCCCACATATAGTTCTCTAAGACAACATTTCTTGCAAAGTCTGGCGCTGGAGCTGGAGCTACAGCAGCACACAGGCTGAAAATCCCTCTGCTTTCCAAAAAGCTTCCCTGAGGCCAAGGCTATGAATTGATACCCCATTGTTGCATTACTCTTGGCCACAGAGCAGAGCACGGGACGAGAATAATAATGGGACGGATCATTGCCAATTCTTATACTGCTCATACAGCTAGTACATCATAAGGTTGTCATATGTCAATATCCCCAATAGGCAAAAAACCATAAACTTAACGTGTGCAAGCACATGTTTAGATATACAGTTCATGGACGTGCTCACACACACACACACACACAAACACACACACACACACACACACACACAAACACACACTTTAAAGCTCACTGAGAAAAGCCTTCCAGCGCTACTGATGTTTGGGAATTCTCCGTCAGAGCACCCTTTGCTTCTCTCGGCAAGAAGAACTAAGATGCAACCTGCGTACCCTCTGAGGCTTGGTGCATGCTCAATCAGCAACATAATATGGCCCACGGCTCTGTGCTGAGGTCACTGCTGGAGTCTTGGAGACGGATCATGCATGAGGTAGCAACACAGTCTTCCCCCCCCCTCCCCATGCTGCTTCTTACAGCCACTGTTCAGCAGCAGGGACTGAGCTCCGCCCCGAGGAAACCGGGCTCTACCTCAAACTCTGTGTTCTGTGCATCGGAGTGGAAAGTGTTTAAACAAATTCATGCACAGCCACTGAAGTTAAAATCAGGCCAAGCTGTCAAACATCACTTATCTACCCTTCAAACAAGAATTACAATATTGAATTTTTGGACAATATTTGGACATGACTTCAATAATTTTTTACAATATTGACTTATCGCCCACAGCTCCAGAGTGGGAACATTTTGGGTTAAAGCCATGTTGTTATATATATATAATTTATAGACAATATGGTTTCACTCTGCATCCATTAAGAAATTGTATGAGCAATATGGACGGTTGAATCTCTATAACCCTGTGCTAAATGTTTAATATGTATTCAAGTATTTTTTTTTAGGGGGGGCCTGAAAATCCATTTCATTCATTATTTTGGTTGTGTAGTTTAATTTTCATCTTTTATTTATTCATGAAAGGTTGTGTCTTTTTTACATTCAAATTCCAATGTCTGAATATTCTAAAGAATGAAAAATGAATTGCTCTTGTGTACTTGCATCAATATTCTACTATATTATAATGATATCAGTGGCATAAAATGTGGCGCAAAATGACTTTGATATTGTTTAGTGCAATCATTTCAAGGACAATATATTCTTCCAACAAAAGCAGTCACCGTGCCAGGCCTGGACTCACAGAATTTTAGTCATGCTACGAAAAAAGGACACTGTTGTGATCTGAGGACAAATCAACTCTAATCAAGATGATTTTACTGTTGTACAGATTCGGTCGGCGACGAGGTCTCTAGAGTGAACATGTATTACAATTAATTAGTGAAATTAGCCTTTAAAGTTTAATCTGCCGTGCAGTAGTTCTTCATTTTGAACCTCCCACCCCACCCCACCCCTTTCCATTTCAGAGTGGCTTTCCAACACGTCTGCAGCACGTTAATCAATAATACAAGTAGTCAGAGAAGTCAGATGTACTGTCCTTCAAAATCTCTCTAATGCTGCTTTGCTTGACAACAGAAGACAGGGCTGCCTGCGTTCCGGTCTTCATTCACCTTAGAAAATACCACCCTAAGCCTCATCTGTCATGTATCGGCTGCAGCCTAACATTTCACTTTGTTTGGCAGACATTGATTTTTACCTCCAAGGTGTTGTCAAGGAGGCATCCAACTCATACATACCTCCTTTTGCTGTCTCTCCAGAGGCTGCTTTAGAAGGAATTGCAAGAACACACACACACGCAAATACAAAGGGAAGCTCAGAGAAAAGACCACATTTGAAGGTAGCCTAAAATATTGCCAAATCTGTTGAATAAGGACACTGGTGGAGGATAAAATGTGTGGGTGATAAGACGTGGTTTATCAAAGCAGCATTTCTTAGTGCCTATTCCTGTCACGTATTTAAAGGTGTCTTTGTTCATGTGCTGTTATAAGCTTGGCAGCATGTACTCCAGATACAAATATGTATTGTAAATACATATAGAGATACAACCTGATAGGACGAGGATCAGTGTTTATCAAATTCTATCAAGTGAGGACCTATTGTGGTTTTATGGGTGTCGTCCACGCCAATTCACGTAGGAAAACACTCTCAGGACAACAGACGTCAAACCACGTGGTCACTATAATGCCTTGAAAGTATTTCAGCGGATTTATCCAATCCTCCAGCCATATGTTTTGGGTATTTTCCACCTCAGCAAGTCAGAAAACAACAATTCATCAACCACTGTCTTTCTTAGCACAACCTCAACACTGCACTACACACTCACAAACACACACGCATATTTGCAACCTAGTTGAGCAACACTTTATATTCATTAAGTGTCAAAATTTTATAACAAATAGCCGGCTTGAAAGAGCAACAGTATATCTTATTTAGGAATTATTTGGCACCTATGATAAGTGATCAATGAGGTAGCCTTGAAGGTAACATCCACAGTTTGATCAAATTAAGCAGCAACACTTATTAAAACAGAGTAGATACGCTTTGCACTTTTGTTTAGGTTTAGTTATAATGATCCGGCCAACTTCATAAATCGCAGAAAGCCAATAACACACTAATTAAAAGCACTGCTGCCACATATCCAGAGCTGAGAAAAAGGAACTAGTTTGAACTAGTTTTTAAGCAAAATTGAGAGTCTACAGCCAAGCTAGAAGATCTGTGAGGCTGTATGAGGGCTGCATGATTATTGCCAAAATTATAATCACAATTATTCATGGATTTTAGGGAGAAAATATTTGTATTGCACTTTCACATTTAAATGAACAGAGTACTGCTTTCACTCCCATGTTGTGCTACATATGTGCTAATGGGCAAACCTTTGCCATTAAAGACTAGTCCTTAATAAATTGAATGGATTTGTATTTGATTAATTGTGCAGCCCTATTGCACCTTGCATTTTAACATTTGGTCGTTAACTCAAAGTACAGCTGAGGCTGATGGCAATTCCATTAGTTTCGCATATATTTGGTCACAAGTAAGAATTTGACAAATTCAAACTTTGACCTGACGATGCCGCTGGATGAAAACTTAAAGGTTTACCAAATTTATTACAAATCATCCTTAAGGGGGGGCATGACTCCATACTAAATGTCATGGCGATCCATCCAATGGTTTTTGAGGCATTTCACTCAAAAGCACAAATGTCAACCTGCTGGTGGCGTTAAGGAAGTGTCGCCAAAGTCATTACGATACATTGTCTGGGAGCCACTAATGTTTGCAAAATGTTTCACAGCAACTTCACGGGAGTTCATTAAACAGTTGTTGGGATACTTCAGTCTAGACAAAAGTTTTGGTCCAACTGCTCGACATTTAATTTGCTAGAGCCACAACGCTAGCATGGCTAAACACATGTTTTCACAAGTATCTTGACCATTATAGAAATAGGTATACATACACAAGAACTGACAAACAGTCTGCATAGTCTGTAATAATGATAACAGATTTTCTGTAAAAAAAAAAAGAGGTTGCAGGAACAGAACTATTACAAGTTGTAAATTGTACTTCCTTTAGGTGATTTCATCCGCTGAACAAGCCTTCCCTCTTTTGTCCCTCCAGGTTCAGTCTCAAAAAAAAAATACTCAATTTCTATCTCTTCTTATTTCCAAGTGTTAACATGTGTACTTTGTGTGTTTTTTTTAATGTCCTATCATCAGTTCAAGAAAAGGACAATAAAACATATTCCATCAGTTTTGTACCTTTTGTTGAAAGAATAAGCCCTAATGATGACACAGTGTCAGTGTCTCATTTTCCAAATGAGAGAGAGAGAGAGAAAGTCACAGGCAAGGTTTGCTTCTTGCTAAGAGCAAGCATCATGATAAATATCCTGAATATTTATGAAAATGAAAAAGACCGGGGAGAACAACCTCATCATTCCTAAAGTTGACTGGCTTACACATTAGAATTCCCCTTCGAAGGAGGTCAAAAGTCCAACAGCTAAATCTTTTCACTGTGCAAGACACTGAATTGTAACATGGCTACTCATTGTGACTCGCTCTCGAAGAACATCAACTAAATGTTTGATATGCAAAATGTATTTTTTACTGCAGCTAATAGCATAAGTAGCGAAAAATATCATTTAGGCTAATGGTTGCAAATGCAATCATTACTATCTAATGGCTTTGATGAGTATATGTATAGCAGGCCTGTACTCATAAACCTGAGGAAACTTTTGTGTCCATAATAGAAATTAATCTGCATCTCTCTCTTCTGCAGCTTCAGCATATGATGCAAAGTCATGTTTTTTTTCTGAACAGCAACTCCACCGATATATTTAGGTGCATTTACACGGATAAATCAGCTCAGGTGAATGTGTGTTTGTTCCTGTGACATTATAATGTGTGTGTGGGGGGGGGGGGAATGGTGTTAAAAAAATAAGGGCAGAAGGATAGCAGGGAACTGATAGAAGCCAAGTGTCGACAGCATCCATTATGCTTCTCCGTGCACATTCCCCATTTAGCCTCTTCATATGATTCAACAAGGCTAAGCATCTCTGCAGTTTGGTTGCTGTACGTGTAAACTATGCAATTTGCGTTCCATGCCACAGCAGGCATCAATTAGCACCTCTCTCACGCCTCTACATCTGAACTGCACCAATTTTTGTTCTGTGCCGCTCGGAACATGATGTGAATCTGTCACGACTCGACTGAAAGGAAGGAAATGTTCAAAGCGGAGGAGCTCGCTTATTGCTCACCTTAGGCTTTTAAATCAAGAATAATTATCAGACATTGTGCTTCACGGTTACAGATTGAAACGGTATTCATCACTGTTGGTGGTCGTTTGTGTGAAAAAAGGGTACAGTATGATGGAGAGAATGAAAAGATATTTTGTCTGGGAGGCACCTGGATCTTTTAATTATACAACACCTGTGCAAAGCAAGGCCTTATTTGCACAGTTTCCACAATATTGAAAATAAAGGATTATCTCTAAACCGTTGCATTTCTCAAAAACATTCACATGGACAATGAAATTATTCAAAATCACAAATGCCCCAGATACAGCTGTACAAGGGTCATGGTTCTCATCAGTATTACCTCCACAACTCGCTGCACTATTGTATAACTGTTTACAATTTACATAAACAGTCTGACTTGTATATACACAATGTATATATTTACATAATAGTAACGCAATTATGCATATTATATGGTATTTGTCATATAGTTATGTAAGCTGTGACTTATATAACAGACTTTGATATTCCCCCTCAATTTAACCATGACTTTAACCATGACATACCGCAGGTCCTTCCTTCCAGCTGCTGTCAGGTTGCACAACCAACTCTGCTCCCAGCAGACCACATGACACTAAAAAACGGTGCAATACAAATACACTGTGCAATTATAGCTATAATAGTTTTTTGGGTTTTACTGTTTTTTATTGCTTATTTATAATACTTGTTTTTTTATTTCATTTTTATTTTTATCTTGTCTTTCTTTTACTATGTCTGTGTGCACTTCACACTATGCTGCTGTAATCTTGCAAATTTCCCCGCGGCGGGACTAATAAAGGATCATCTTATCTTATCTTACTATGATCCTTCCATAACTTACAACTAAGTAGTTTCACTTGAAAAAAATTGCCCTTTTCCATATTTTTTTCCTTTTCCGGCTGATTGTTTTCTTAGTATGAATAGTATGTTGATATGCGATTTCCAAACACAGCCTCACTTGTTGTGTTTGAATGCACTGACAATGCACTGACATATTTTGAGTTTCTTTGAATTTGTCTTTTCTGGAAAAACAAACTGGTTTGCAGCCGTGGGTTCTGGTTGAAACAGCCACTTCATATTGTCATGAAACTGCTGTTTTTTTTTTCCCCTCAGCAACGCACGCAGCCGAACGTGCATGACTGTGAAACGTCTCTGCGGTGGAAGACACTGATCGTCCTTCAGCTTGGGCCTAATCATGTTTGCTTCGCCTCAATTAGATAAGGGAGGTGCGTCGTCAACACACACGCTTTTCTCGTGTCTCCCCTGATGGTCCCTGTGCTTTTCCCTCCCGCACACCAAATGGCAGCAGTAGGAGGCAAAGGATGGTTCACGTTCACACCCGGCTAAGTCATTTCACACTGGAATACATCCATCAGAATTAGGATCATAAAAAGCCAAGACGAGACTGACAATGGAAACTGAGGAGTGAAATCTGAGAGAAAAGGCGGCAGCGGACAGCATATGGCTTAGTGAAACCATAAGTTGTCAGTTTATAAAGGCAGCAGCTGGTTAAATTTCCTGGCTAGGCTTGATATTGTATGACCGCACTGTGTATTTTTCACTCTTGACCAGATTAAACGGCGCAAATTTGTATTGATACAGCAACAAACCCACAGTTGGCACCACAGTCTGCAGTCACACTTGTTCCCGGTGTCATATTTCAGCCATAATGCACAATGGACTGTCACTATTTGCATACGCTTCCATTGTGTGTATCGATAGCATCTTTCCTTTTGGCCCCTGTAGATCCCATCCCACTATATGACGTCGGATGCTGACGGGATGCAACACTAACACAATCTGTGCTCGAAGGATTTTGAAGAAGCTGAAGCAATGTCGCAGTTTAGAGCGGCCCCGGCAACAGGGACGATAACAAATCTGGACCAACATGCAGCACAGGCAGTCAATAGTCACACTTCACAGCCAATCTGCAATGCTGGACACAATCTGATACCACAGCTAATCACACAATAGCATCCTTTCCCCCTGTCAGCGCTAAAATGATATCAAGATCTAATGTATAACGTTGAATTATGCTAATTTTATCAGATGGAAAAATAACCATTCCACACGAGCGAGATATGCCCCGCTTGCTCTAACGCCTCAACGTGCTCCGGACGCTGTGAAAATAATGAGCGACCTCATCCTGATGTTTACACAAGACACTGTCAATAAAGTAATCCCTATGATTTAGTTAGAAAATCACATCTGCCACATTCAGGTGAAGGCCACTTTGTCTGCTACATATTCATAAGCAGCAATATTGACTAAATGTCTTGTCTGGCTAAAGACACAATGGGAAGTGTGAAGCTAGAGGATCAGTTGGTGTGAATATAAGCAGAAGAGAAATGCATACAGGAGATTCTGGGATTAGCTCTAAAAGCGATACGCTAACGCAGGTCTCTTCACTCATGCCTGGACACTCGCTGACACCGAGGAATCTCGCTGTGGCAGACGTGCTAACAGCGGTGCCTCAACGTCCTGCGGTGTCTAAGGAGTTAGAGAGACTTTGAAGTATCCCTCGCCGTTAGTAGCTAGCGGTCAAAAGCATGCTTCTGCTCTCAAGACTTCACGCTGTAAATCATACCTGTAGCGAGCTAACCCCGCGGCTGCGGCGGCACTCGGCGAAAAGAGGTCGATAACTGTAGAACTACACGTTTACCGAGGATCGCTTATGTTCCCAGAGTGACAATAGAATCTCATTGTCAGGTGTTTAGCCAGATAAGGTCGCACACCCGAAGGGATTAGCGTCTGCTTTTCATCAATGTAATGCTTTAAAAACAGGTTCTGCAAACGTGCGGTGGATCAACCAATTTAAATGCTAAACCTCTTTCTCTCTCTCTCTCTCTCTCAGAAGATTGGGGCCGAGGGCTAAACACATACTGATAAACAAATCAACCTAGCTGTAAGGACTATGAGCAAGGGAAAGCAAATGAATGACCCTCGCAGCTTTATTTGTACAGGGAGTTCTGGGGAAATGGTGATATAGCTTGCAAAGTGTTGAGGTGAGAGGCCTTGTTTGGCGTGATAATACTTCCAGTGTCAAGTTCCTCGGTTTAGAAAGAGTCATCCTGAGGCACTGTACTCAACGCTAAATATGCAAGCGGGGCTTCAGGAGTTTGTGATAACAGCAGGAGGAGGCGATACAGAAATGTCACCGCTTCTGGTTTAATATAACACAGTTGTAGCCACTTGCGTGTACAGTAACAATATGCACCACCACTTCTCGTATGCCACGCACAGCTGTAGTTGAATTAGAAGCTGGCTGGATCATGCCGGGAAGTGACATTACTCTTTGAGAGCAGCATAATGATCACTATCAATCTCTTCATTGTCGAGTCACATTAGTGAAATATCAGGGAGGAGTACTGGAAAGGGGAAGGAGACCGCCGAGAGACATCCTCCAGCATGGCGGCATGGCAGTGCATTAATCACAGTGGCGGGACCCTCTCTGTGTCCAGGCTGAAAACTGTCAGGGTAAACACTTCATCCGATAGAGATGCTACTTTTATGCCGGGGAACAAAAAAGAAAAATCTCTTCTGGTGTCCCACCACATTGGCAAACAGTGCCAGCTCTCTTTGTGCGACACATAACTGCCACAGCTCTCTCATTCCAGATTCTGTTTTTTTTCTCCTCTCAGGCCATTTCAAGCGCCGCCGCTTATATCTTCAGTCGTCTGTTTTCATCACATACGAAGCCAGGCAAGGACGCAAAACTGTCATTATTTCATAATCAGCCAGGCTCAACAAAGATTTCCCGCTGCAGATATTCAACTCGGCCATTCTGAATGTAATAACAGGCGGCGGAGATGCTGTATTTAAAACTGTAATACCACATCTGACATGCACCATGAAGCAGCTGCATGAGCGCTTTATGTCTTTCAAAGCCTATACGGAGCGCAATGCCGGAGAACTTGCAACGATTTCATCCATTAACTCCATCAATCTGCGTTTGCTCCATCGGTTTCAGTTAATGTTGACTGTTTCGGCAGTCTCTGGCTGAGAGTTGCTACAAGTGCTCTCTCTAGAAGGCAGATTTTTGGAAGTGAAACTTTTTTATTTTTTTTCAGTCTTTCCGTCTAGTGTAGCGGCACACATGTCATAGTCAAGTGGTTTATGAAACCACCCGTTCCCCGACTCCGCTACTGCCATCTAAATAATGAATACTCTGCCACTTGCAGTAATCCTCCAGCAGCCATCCCCAGGAATAGAACAAAGTCAGACAGAGCACTCGTTCTCTCTCCTTCACTTTTCAAAACAAATATTGCTGATTCCTGAAAAACCCATTCAAATTGCTCCAACTCCAATGATACTGCATGTTAACGACTCGCAGCTCTCACATTTGCAAACAAAACTAAAACTATGTAGTGGACTGTTGGGTTGTTGCAGTGATTCGACATTCTTGGCCACATCTAGGTCGTGACTTCAAAGTTTTTCTTAGTATCTATCTGAAAGAAACATCAAAGCGTGGGTAAGCCAACGATTTCAAAAGGCATCAAGAGCTAACCAGAAAGGTACAGTTACTGCGAAGGGCACCTTTGGGCTTCCTATGATGGATGATAAGAAAGCGAAAAGACAGAGGAGGCAGGAGAGTCGGGGCAAAAAAGAGAAATTACGGGGGGGGGAGAGGTGAGCTTATATGAAAGGTATCCTTAATTAGATGGAATGGTTGCCCTCTTCCACAAATTCCTTCATGTGGTGCCAGAAAAAAAAAAAGACCAATGCTGATGAGTCTTCGGAGAACTATCTGACTAAGTGTCCTTTTATTGAGGGATAAAAAGCTCCTCTTTGCCTCTGTTCCCATCCACTGGCCCTGATTATGGAAGATGCGAAGGCGGATGAAAGGAGGCCAAGGATTTCTGACATGTCCTATTGTGTGCAGATGCGATGACAGGGTCTGGCATTTGGCAGATGACACCTATGAAATGCCTTCTGAGAACTCAGCCAATTACGACAGGGAAAAAAAGAAAAAAGGAGAGAGCACAAGAAATAATTTGGATTGAATATATATCATCAGAGGAAAGCCTGTTGATGACGTACAGATCAATACTTAACACAACAACACTGTGCTTTAATTTAAGGGTTTTGGTAAATATTTTTACTTGCATAGGAACTAATATGTCAGACAGCATAATGGTGCAAGTCTCCCACAGTTTTCTTCAACTTCGTGACTGCAGCCAAACTATTATTACAATCCCACAGTGGTGTCAACTGTGCAGCCTGCTTATCCAAATTCATATTAAACGTCAATTAAACTAGACACGAGGGGAACCTGCAAACAACTATGATCCAAACTGGTGTTATGGTTAAGTACCTCCATCAAAAAAACGCGTCAAACTTTGGCACTTGCAGCAGAGTTGATTGATCAAGCGCCGCGCTAATGAAAGCTGCGAGACTGAGGGAGATTAGATGACTGCTAAGCTTTGACCCTGGATGTGAAAACAGCGAGGGCTGGGGATTGCTATCATAAAGCAGCTAAATGGCTTATTTCACCTCCAGCTCTGGTAGCCACCCACTGGCATCACTGTTTGGATAATGATACCCGTAAATGTCTGCAGTAAACAGCTGAGGAACAGGGGCTACGGCCCTTTTCTATCACCATTACATGAGGTAGGGATGATCATTACCTTGTGAGCTCCGGACACTGTAGCAAGACAACCACATACACAGTTCTGAGTTAGCAATGAAACAACAGCACAGACATAACGCAGGCCGACACATGTTAAAAAAAAATATTGTTGGTTATAGGGAAAGCTTTGGGGATTTTGATTTAATAATGTTGCCACCCTGCTAGGGCTACAATGCTAGAGCAAACTGAATACAACTTAAAAACTTTGCTATGAAAAATATGAAAATAATTGATCATACAAAAGAAAAACAACAGTAATAGACATTTGAAACTCATATAGTTTGAGTCCTCCTGCAAACTACACAATACAGCCATATTATAACCACAATTGTCAAGTCACGTCAAAGTTTATTATCGAACAATTTCACAAAGTATGCCACGAAGGGCAAAACTCACAATGTATAAAAGAAAACACACGAAAGAAGCATATGGTGATTATTTTCACCACAGTTTGTTTTTACAAGTAGATAACAAATATATGTTATTGCGATCCTGTATTCCTGTAGGCGATTAACAACGGACATACAGTATTTGCGTATTCAAATTCTTACTTTACACTTCTCCCCAATATTTAGGAGGGAAATATTGTTCTTCCTCCATCGCTAACAGTCTGTTGTTATTTTAAATGCAATCTTTTCTGAATTCTGGCAAATAACAGCAACAGCAACACTGACACTTTTCAAATCAATATAATTTGTATATTGATGTAATTTCATCTGCCAGCATATTTTTTTCTGGTTCATTTTTTTTCAGTTTTCAAACTTGTTTTGAGATGTGAGCAGCTGCACTGCAACCTTGGAGTTTTGCACATCAGTGGAAACCAGCGTTCTGCTTGAATCTAGTTGAGTGTTTGACAAGATGAACAAAACCCATCAAACAGCAGGGTCTATTATTTATTCAAAACAGAACAAGTTTACTGTTAACTAGGTGGAATCTGTATTGTATATCAGTATTGTGTCATTATTGTAAATGATCTACATGGTCTTCAAATTAAAGTTTTCCTTTGTAATTATAAAACATATTTCATATTTTAATTAACTTTTCTCAATAGACACTGGTTGAAGCTTTCAGGTGTGCTGATTTCTCATCCACATTATTTGACTGAGTTTTAATTAAAAACAAAGACTCAGTGTCTCCCAGATGACATCACTCTGTGGACAATTTCACACTCACATGCTTTCCAAAAGCTTATTAAGATCATTTCAGATGTGGATATGAAGATAATGTATGAACAGTAATGTCAGCTTTGTCTTAAGAGGAAGCAGACACAAGCACCTTTTTTCTGCCTTTCAATCAATCATGCAATGTTCTACCTGCATATCTAATGAAGGTTATGTGTACACAGAATGTAGGCCTACGGTACACATTTATTGTATGTATATATTTATGTATGGCATGTATGTTATGTGTATACAACATGCATGTATTCATCCATCCATGTATCCATCTGCAGGTATGTGTTTTTGGGACAGGATTAGAATGCAAAAAAATGTCCATACAATAAATCCTGTTAAGTAAAACACATCAGATTTTAATAAAAACACATACACTGCCATTTTTTAAACGTTTGTTTCATCTTGCTCACCTTGAGGGCACTTTGTGTCAGTCTTTATGAAGAAAATAAAATGATACTAACTGGATCTTTGGGACTACTGAAAAAATTAATTCAAATCATTTTTTATGTTTTGTTCTGACAGTTACAGCTGCTGCTGTGGTTCATAACAGGATATGTTTTTAACATTACATGATGTCAGGAGGTCCACATGGAGAGATCCAGCCCTTCCAAATAAACAACTAACAAACAAATAGTCCTCATTCAGACATTACATAAATTAAACAACAGCTCATCCTTTCATTACATAAATTATGGAACAGTTCATCCTGAAACCACATCATAATGCACAAAAGCCTTTGTTGGCTGAGGCTCTCGCTGGCCCTAAGGTCCTGTCATGTGTTTGCCAGTAAGACTATGAGGCGAATAAGACTTGCAGAGCTGCCTGGTGAAACATGAGATAAGAATATTGGAATAAAAATGGCTAAGACCCCACTGTTAATGTGAATGCAACGCAGCTTTAGTCCACAGAGACATCCGTGACACAATAGCAAGCCTGTGCAAAGTATTGATAGTCCATCGTCATCCCATAATGATTTATGCTACTGAAGCTGTTATTCTGATTGCACATGTGCTGAATGTCACCAGGAAAAACTTCTCCTCTATAGCGTATGGAACCCGGCATGTATGGAGGTACATTCGCCTCTTTCTCCAGGGACACGAACCCACTTTTTCAACGTAATTACCGCTGACATATAAAGATGGCGAGATCACAATACACCAACCTCCTCAGCAGTGTGCCCACCCCCTCAATTACCCCTTCACACCGCTCCACAGGCAAACATGGCCAGAGCCCAGCCATTGCAAAACGAATACCACCATGAGACTGCAGCTTTTAAAATTACACAACTGATCGGTCTTAAAATGAACAAATAAATGGACGATGTAATTCATCATTTCCCACTCAGTCAGGCAGCTAAATATATACCTACCTTGCTCCACAACTCACCTTATGGCCAGAAGAATAATTCATTGTGATGCCTCATAAGATGCAGTGCCCGCGGAGGAAAGGCTCATTGCATTTACCTGCTCGTATTTACCTGTAAATGTATATGTGGGACTGCCAAGGACTGTATGACCCTTTGCAGCACTCAGACTTATTCCTGTGCTGATGCATCTGCTCTGCTTACATTGGCCACCACTCGCTACACACCAATTACTCTTCGTCTTTGTAGCCATTGGTTTGCTAAGCACTTCAATCCATCTCTGTCTCCGAGGCCGTGACGTCAACCCCAAATGATTAATCAAAGGTAAGTCAACACCCCGAAAGCAACACCTAGGGTACCCTGTGTGCATACATTACATATAGTGCTTCATTGATGTCATGTTAAATATGGAACGTGTTTCTAAATACAGTAGCCGTTTCTTGAGCATGAGCCAAGAAATACATGTATAATGTCTTATCGCTCGGATGCAGTTTAGAGAGCTTACGGCAGTATAATGTAATATTGTGTGAGATACAATATTAAAATCCCTCTTTTCCATTTGTTCCACACAATCAAGCAGTGCATCTGATGATGTGAGCAAAACTATAATCATCAGACATTGTGTGTTTATGTAAAATAGCGATGAAACTCTCCACAAAGCCCCTCACCATCAATGTTTCCAGGTGACCGTAAAATCAACTTGACCCTGCAGATGTCCAAGCTTTGAGCATGTGTAAGACGTTGTATCATCAATGTACACGTGTTAGGCTGCAGTACCATTTTAAACACACCGCCCACTCATAATAAAAAAAAAAGAAGAGGATCCACAAGGGGACTGAAAGGATTACAATAGACTGTAGCTTTCTACGGTAACAATAAGGCCCCAGTGTACAGAGGAGCAGCCGGTACACAGCCCTCCCAATGCATTAAACATTATTCCGCCACATCCAAGTTGTTGACAGATGCAATTCATGTTCAACTCCGGATTTGTCTGCACGGATGTCCAGCAAAAAAACAAGGATAAAATACTGTAAAAAAAAAACCAAATAGGATCTGTTAATTTAACCCAGATTAAAATTAAGGTTAATTTCTTTAGAATAGGATTACAAAGAAGTTACCTTAAAGATTGCGTGCAGCGATCCCCCCACTGAGGCTTTACAGTATCAAGGTCCACTTCTTAAGCTGCGATGCCGCTTTGTATTGGATGTACAAACGCTCCGGATCTCCTCTTCCCACTGTTCCTGCACGAGCCGCACGCTGCACAAGAGCACACTATCGCACCGACACATGGATGGCACTCAAGCGATGTCAAAAGGGTTAAAACCTAGTGGACCGGAAAGTCACACCAGCATCGCTCTAGTTGCCAGCCGCCGCTGCCTGCCGCACTCTCCAACAGCTCTCCACCACCACCACCACCACCACCACCTCCTCCTCCTCTTTTCCTTTTTTTTCTTTTTTTCTTTTGCTCAACCTATCTCATGGGCTTCTCCAACCCCCCCCCCCACCCCACCCCCTCCTTATGTGAGATGGTAGACGAGAGCGCCGGGCGATTTGCACCACTCTATCATGGATCGTGTTACGCTGTCTGGCTGTAGTGACGGTCACAGATGATAGGCTGAGGAGCTTTGCGTGCGTGTTTTCCCCCTCAAAACGAAGTAGCGGGAGAAGAGATGGAGAGGGAGGGAGGACGAGGTGGGCTGCCAGCCTTCAAACAGCAAAAAATCTGGAATGTTATCCAAAAAGATTATCGAGCTATAGGTGACAGGCTTTGACATAACACCTTGATGTGCATTCATTTGGGAGAGTGTCACTGAGTTACTGTGTGCAGACTTTAACGTGACACTTTTAAACGCTTCCCCTCCAGTTTTACATCATCTGATTAATCACAATAATGAACAATCCGTGATTTATCTTTGTTTTGCTCATATACATAATGAATATCCTTTGTCTGTCTTATTATTTAAATATTTAATGACATCTTAAGCCCGTTAGAATACACAGTGGCGTATATGTGATACATACTGCTGCATAAAAAAGCAATATATATATATATATATATATATATATATATATATATATATATATATATATATATATATATAGCTCTGATGATTTGATCACAGAAGATCGAACATCAGAGCGATGAGAATACCCCAAAAAATATACATGAATTAATGGCTACTTCTATACTGTCAGTGCTAAGATGAGAGCTAAAGTTATACCGTCCTTGTTTTGATCTTGGTCTTGTTGACTAGATTGTCAGCCTTGTTTGTTTACTTTTGACAGCATTTTAAAAAGAACACAAAATATTTGACTGACTTTCTAAGACACACTCTCTCCAACTGCGGCTCCTAATCAAAAGAACAAAGTTTCTTTCCCACAGTCCTCTCTGAACGGAGAACGGCCGCTTCCTCATTAGCTTCTCAAGAGAAGCGCAGGATTTCTCTAAATGTAGCCTTAATAAAGGGGGGTCTAGATACTAGTAAACAGCATCACCATGTCCCTCTGTTAGATGGTGCTATATCTTATCATTTACTGCTTCCATGCTGAGCATTTTTTTAAATGCAATTAAAAAAACAGCCATCATTGAAAACGGTCAGGTCGTATAGCTTCTCTAAATTTAGATTGCACTATATCGTCTCAAATATCAAAGATGTAAACACTGGTTAATTAATAGAACATCAGCTTCTGGCATGTCCGTGACTTTTTCCTGACTGAAAAAAAAATCATTCTTTTGCTTCCTGGTGAAAACGGTAATCTAACTCACCTCCAGCTGAGCGCATTTCGTCAAACTCTGCCCTCTATTAGCGGTTCAGAAAACTGTCCAAGACTGTTGTTGTGAAGGTCCTCCTGAAGCGAGCTGTGAGCGAGTCCATTTTCCCCAGATTTATGCTTTAGACGTGAACTTAAAGCTGAACTCAAATTTAAACTTTAATAGAAATCCATGAAAAAATCTATCTAGATAAGAATAAAAAAATATTAGGCTGACTTTACCTGTTTATTTAATATTACATTTCCATGAAGCTGTGGGACTCACAGAAGACACAAAATGGTCTGAAATTGAGGCAGCAGCCGAGATATTTTGACATTTAGTCCATAATACGGTTCAAGCTCCAGAAAAACTGAATCCTAGCTTTCCCATAATGCAACTGGATAGCATCTTCCATTCGACCATCCCTGCCTCCTCCTAAACCACACATCCAGTTTGTAACTCACGCTTGCAGTTTAAAAGGTCAACTCTCAAACCCAGTCACAGATAAAAGGATTCACACTCTTTTCTAGAGATCAATTCCAGGACTTTTCCAGGACATTTTCAGTGGTGATATGACAGACACTACAATATTTCTCTCAGTGGTAGTTAGATTTAAAAGACACTTATCTATGAAATCATCTCTTACATGCTTCCAAAAGTACGTAGAATAAAGCAAAGCACTCCCCTTCATTGTAAAGCTACCACTATATTTTTTTTACATTTCATGTCATGTTATGGTCCATTTGACCTTAACAGTACAGCATTGAGTTTGAAGAGACGATGCGAGCACTATTCCCAGTATTCAGCCCTTGTTTGGGGCTGCCATTCACAGTTTCTACCCCCGTCTTCCATTGATTATTATCCATCTCTCTCAATACCCAACACACATTTCAAACCATTGCTCCTAGTTTGATTAAATCACAAACCCTATACCAGCTTGCAAGCATGTCAACTTTAGCAACTGTACCAAACATGCTAAGCATTTTAACATTAATTAACCATTTAAATCAAGTCGGGAAGAAGGAAACTTCATGTAAAGTGAACCAATAAACCACCGTTTGGACATTAATATGATCCTGAACATTACTTAGCTCCTTAAAATGACAGTTAAGAGTTCTGTTAGATATAATCCTAGTTCATTCTCAGCTTTAGGAAAATAAGACGATGTTGAAATCATTTTCCAGGGCATTTTACTTTTTTTTATATTTTCCCTGCATTTTCTATCACAGGAAAAAAACTGTTTTCAAGGTTTTTTCCGAGGATATGTGGGTACCCTTGATAATATTATATATTATACAGGTGTTATCACTGTCTGAGTAGTGATCCTGTGATGAGTGCAGTGAATTTGGATAAATAAATTGCTGATAAATCAGCAGATTTACAGCTTTAACTCCCTGCTCTAAAATGGGAACGACAAATAACTTGTCGCCGTCTAGGAGTAGAAGCAATAAGTGATTCTCTAAAAAAGCAAATTTCCATATATTACCATTTCAAAATCTATATGATTCACACTCTTTAAAGATGAAATTCTTATCAATAATGTTTGAACAAACGTTCTGCAGGTATTGGTATTGCAGTCAAGAATCTATTAAAACAAACACCCTTTGGTCATAAATAGTGGTATTAATCTATACTATGAATTATATTGGACTTTGACTTTGAGCCTACAATTTATGATATGATATGTAGTATGATATGAACTTGTGTATACTACTGTGTAAATTGTAAATGTAATCTTTTGATGCACATGAAAAAAAAAACTTCTTCCTCAGAGACGTCTAATGAGTCATACGCTGCTGCAGTGCATCATATCTGCAAAATCAACTGGGCATTTCATAGATATAATAATAACGTGGGCCCAGCAGTCTGTAATACTCCACTTTCATTAATGACCAACAACTAAAACAGCAAAGGACTGATAAGACTCCTTTGAAGGTGGACATCAAAAGTGATGCCTCTGGGGTTGAGAACAAGGGAGTGCTTCCCAGTGCAAGCACACATTGGCTCAAAGAGCTTGGTCACGCCTGTGGGCTCAAGTGGGGGAAATATGTTACGAGTTTGGACCGCAGTCCTTGTAATCCAGGAGTGCCCCAGTTCCGGACGGCTTGAGTGAAATTCATATCGAGTGGCCCAAATGATTATATTCATCATCCATCCTGAAGAAACGGCATTCGAGACCAGGTATAGGACAGGCTATTTTAAGGTGGAAGCATTTCTACATTAGTCATTTCAGAACACCTTGGAGATAATGTCGATTTCTATTCTTTTGGGAATAACAAACGGCCTCATTATGATTCCCACAGGGTGTGTGCCTTAGTGAGTCGGAAGATTTAAAACAAGACACAGTAACGTGGGTATCCAAGAAAAGTGTTCATATCAGATTGGACACTGTTTTCACAATACAGTATTTGTGCATGTATTACACTGTTGTTTGTAAAAATAAGAACAAGGGAGAATGGGAATATAGTCTACAGGGGGCTTGGTAAGGGAACACAGTAATTGGAGTTGGGAGAGTAACTGAGGACGTAGTGGGCTTGGGTTTGGGGAATAAATATGAATCTGTTGAAATACCAGACAGTCATCCGTCTGCGTTTATCCATCGCCTGTCAAAGAAGGATTACGCCAAAAGCCCACCTGGATACCGAACAACCTACAGCCAAGTCGCTCATTTTCGCTACAGCACCATGTGCAAACAAAGAGGACGGGTGAAGGAGGAATCCGCACTGGCAAAGATGCTGCAGTCATTTTCACCCGGGTAAACAATATGGGAAAGGGGCCAGGATCATTTTCACATAATACGCTTAATTCTCCAACTAAAGGGGGGAAATAGACTCGTATTTCCACTAAAGAGCTGTTGCTAAATAACGGCTATTCAACCCAGTTTCAATTTTGACATGCCAAAGCTGTCTGAGGTACTCAGTTACTGATGTGGGCGGGGATGGTAGGTCTCTTTGCTCTCCTTGTGCTCCATGGTCTCAGTCCAGCTGGCCTTTAGAATATGGATTATGTGTTGCCGCGGCAAGGCTCTTGCTCCATGGGGGGCTGGACAGGGCGCCCAGCTCCGGCGGACTCCCCACCGAGACCCCTGGGTGAGAGGACGCCGAGAGCCCCTTCGGTTCTCAAGGCTGGATCATTGAGAATGCAGCGGGTGTTTCCCACACCAGAACCACACGTCAGTGTGTGAAAGAAAACGAGCAAAATAAAAAAGTTAAATAAATACAAGACGGTGAATAGGGGGATGGCGGTGGGTTTTGGGTGGGGGGAGATCGGGGTGTGGAACGTCGAGCGAGAAGCAGAAGCAACAACCGTGATTGTGGCACAACTGCAACACTGCATCACTGCCAATCACAATGCCTGCTCAGTCGGGGGAAAAGAAAGGGGTAGAAAATAGGAAAAAAAAAAGAAGCTTGGGAGTGCAGCTGTGCGGCAGATTTACCTTTCAGAAAAAGTCCGGGGCCATAATAAGTATCCAAATGACAGCTCTGTGCCGCTGCCTTCCCGGCTAAAGTTAACCAGAGGTCCTAATGTCGAGTGCCAGCAGCAGACACAAAGGTCTAAACAGTGGGGTGCCGAAAGCAGCTAGCACAGCATGGCTAAATGGGGCAGGTGATTTCCCATCTCCTCCACTGCCCTCGAGGCACAGCCAATCACTGCTGGGGAAAAGTGGCGCCCCAGCCTGTAAGCCAGGCAGCCAGAGTAGAAGGGCTGGAGTCTATCTGGGACCATGCATTATTCACATGCACCGCTACGGCACTAAGACCTCCACAAAAGAAAGGCCTCGGGTTCCATCAGTGCCGACATTGTTTCCAATCTATTATTGATGGCAACACTACACCCTATACTTTTCCCTGATTTACTGGATTCTATCATTGTTTCTATAATAAAGGCTATTTCCAGTAAAGTCAGAGCAAATGAGTGGGATATTTCCAAGTCCAATGCCAGTGGGTGCTTCTTTTCAATGAATCTTTTAGAATCTGCTTTAATTACACAAATCACGTGCAGCACGACTCTGTTACTAAAATGAAAGTCTTTTTTTGGAAGTGTGTTCCCACACTTATATACACACAGCGAAACCCGAAACCTTAGTGCGAATCATCCATCATGTCAAAGGTAGGTTTCGGTGCTAAATTAATTCCAGCGTGGAGACCTCCAGCTAGAACCTAAGTGAAATAAATGAGCCATCCAATTACCACATTATGATCACATGTAGCCACCGTAAAAAAATGCACTGACAAAATGTCCCTATCAACAGCTCCCAAGTATCTAAAAGTGACAGTATGCTAATGTGCAAAACTATAAAATTCTCCAAAAAATAGTTTATAACTTTTCACACAGGGACTGTCTCTGTGCCCGCTTACAGTGCCATCTATTTTATTGTTTAATGTGAAAGGGTAAGGGACACAGACTGAACCCTCACAACACAGAAATGGAGCTCTCATTATTTTTACTAATATCAGACAGAGCCGTAATGAAAATGTGCACTCATCTTGCTTTGTGAAACGAACCAAGAACTTTTATAGGAGTAATGTGATGTAGCGACGGAGCAAGGCCGGTCATCAGATATTAAATGATACCACTACCAGCATGTTTATTTATAGTCCTGCTTTGTACCTTAAAGCTTAATTATCCTTTATGTTGATATTTTTATCAGAGTATGTTAAAAAGTGGTAGCTCTTGAACTCAGAGACAGTTGCTTTGAATTTCATGGCAATGTCCACATTATTACCATGCACACATCAAAGATCTCCCCTAAATCTCTGCAGGAAACATAATCAATCTGCTCAGTATGCATGGCTGGGACAGGGGGCCATCTCTCCCTTTGAGGATGTCGACGCATTTGACCGATGTGCAGTCGATCCCCCAGATTGTGGCTAATCATCATTACCGGCTGCTGAAACAATGACTTTCCTTCAGCCTGTTCAGCTTCAAGAAGGACACAAGGGATCTGCCAGTTTTTCTTATGGTGGCTTAACATTTGAATCTGGATTTTGAGGAATTAAGGCAGACTTGGACACAACAAAATGTGCACTCTGATCATCCATCCAAGTCATCAACTATGGCCCGGCTCGCACTGTAAATCTGTCTCATGAATTAAAGAAAACTCAGCGATAGGTTATTGTATTTTTGGGAAGGTGTGGTAGAGTTGCCGTTTCAGTCGAGGGAATATAATTTTGATCCCCCAGAACAAATGATGTCTGCTGCACATTACTAAAAGGAAATAAAAAAAGATATAGAGAACAATAGGAGGGAAATGAGGACAGATGCATAGAAGGCGGTATTTGGGGAATTCTCCAAAACGGACAGCGGATTATGAAAAATGACTTCTTCCTTACAGTGCTTAAAGGTTAGGTCTCTATTACACAGAGAGCAAAATGTCAGCAGTATCCCCGGAAAGAGTGGACTATGATATTAATGGAGAGTCCAGGGAATGGGCTTCCCCTGACTGAGTTTCCCCTCCACCAGACACATTATTCATTTAGTTGTCAGCCAGCACCTGGCGCATGTAACACTAACATCTACAAACTAAATGATGGAGAGAATATGGCCCACCCTGGTAGGCAGCCCGTGGCGAAAATAAATGTTGTTCATGAAGTATAATGGAGAGTAAAAGTACTGCTACCAGTTAATCTAGGAGCGCTTCGCCCAGGCAACTGAAGTTGTCGCCCAGGACTTATTAGCATAATGTTCAATTTTCTAGCTAATATTGTACTTTCATTTGGCTCTTAGCTACCTCCGAGTCTAAACTAGGGATGGGGAGAACTAAGCACAGGGGCTGTCATCACAAACCGTGAAAGAGAAACCTTGATTTAACAAAGTGAAGACGGAATAATTCTTATTTTACGGCGGAAAGAAGTGTTAAATCTCCAGTCCATCCTGCATCAGCTGACAAACTGACTCCCCAAAAGTGTTGTAAAATATTAAAGAAGGGAACGAGTTGTCTCTTGTTTGTACTGGTGTAGGTATTGGTTTATATTTAGTCATGACCGCGGACGCCCTCATCGAATTTCTCAAAGCAATCATTGAAGCATTTTTCCATGTAATCTAACCGTGCAACATCACTTAGGACACAAATGACAAAGAATGTTGTGTTGTACGGAAATGTGATGAACCCGGACAGAATGACAAGATGATTTAATATATTACAGAGCCAGTAATCAGTCACATAGCCAGGCACTTTATCTAAAATGCAAAATGGGTTGTGTGTGAGGCATATGTGGCGGTGGATTATTTGTGAGTAATATTATTTTGCCGTGGTAAATATATTGTGTCATGAAGCAGAGGGTGGAAGAAAAATTCTCTCTCAAGCTGTTTTAATGAAGTCCCAAATGTCATCCTCATACGTCTTTCAAGAGCAAACTCCAAGAGAAGCCCGACTGTCCCTCAGTGAGTCTCCAAGTGATAAGAAAACAAGCAGCTTCAGTGGAAGACAGCCTAACAAGGAAAACATAAAAAAAATACATACTATAAAGGGGTCAGCAGTGGGCAGTAAACAGGTGGTTTGCACTATTAAAGTCGATCTTTATGATTGGAGACATTTTGAGGAATTGTTGAGCCGTGAGCTCTGATTAGGTTCGGCTGGGAGTCTCCAACGCCACCGAAAACTAGTTAAGTAAAAGAATAGTTTGGCCAACCCTGTGCCAAAAATGACTTTAATCATCGCCATCTTATAATTCATTTGCAATTACCCCTTCCTGCTACATCTTTACAAAGGGGCTAATAGAAAAAGGGATTTCACGGTAACACCATTATAGTGAAAATTGTCTTTTAGTGGGTTTTCTTTTGGTGGGTGCAGCGAAGAGCGTCAGAGGCTGGGTTTAAATTAGAGCCAACACATTTTCCTCGCAACAATAGTGAGGAGCAGAAGAGAGAGTGTGTGTGTGTGTGTGTGGGGGGGGGGGGGGGGGCATCCAATTACTGGGGTACCGTGTGTGTCATCTTGACACCACATTTGGGTTTCTTCGACAATGTATTAAATACACCACGCGTAAAGAAAATGATTGAAAGACTGAGACTTGCTATTGTAGCTGTTATTGGGGGTAATCATGGAGCGGTTTCACATAAACAACTCGGTACAGTGTCAATATGTCTATTTTGACAACTTGTGTCAACATGCTTTTAGTCACCGTTTTTACTGCATCTGAAGACAAGAAGAAGCAATACACAAATGCAGATTTATACTCCCTCTTAATTTCTTTGTGAATCCAATCTGGGAAAGTGTAACTTCACCAACGGCATCATTTTGCAAAAAGCATAAATAGACATATGCTTGCACAATGGAACGACACTCAAAGTTTGATAGAAATAATACATACTATTTTATAGTAAAACCTGTTCTGCATGTAAATCGAAGTCAAATTATGTAACCATGTAATTAGGTGGCTGGATACAGTAAACAACCCGTGAAGGTTATCTTCTCGGCACAAATAAATATTATTCAGGAAGATGTTAAAAAAATGGCACAAAAAATGTTGAGGCTGCACTGCCGAGAGTTCCATTGTGTGTACACTTTCCAAAGAAACAGTCAATTGTCAATGTTTTGAGGTCACGTTTGGGGTTGTGCACCTGGAAAGCTTTGAGAACAGGTAGAAAATTTTGACTGGAAAAATTCAGACACAATAGATAAGTGGCCGGCTGTGGCGTAGTGGAGAGCAAGGTAGTTCTCCATTCAGAGGATCGGTGGTTCGATACCCGGCTTCGGCAGTCGATGTGTCCTTGGGCAAGACACTTAACCCCAAGTTGCTCCCGAAGGCTTGCAATCGGTGTGGACTGGATGATGAATGTTAGTTAGAGTCTGATGGTGGCACCTTGCATGGTAGCCTGTCATCAGTGTGTGAATGGGTGAATGATATGTAATATACTACTGACTGTAAGTCGCTTTGGATAAAAGCATCTGCGAAATGACCGTAATGTAATGTAATGTAATAAGTCCATACTGTTGGACTCTTATGTCACGATTGGCCATGCAAGGTTTAACATTTTGTGGGAAATGTAAATTATAACACAATCATTGATTTGTTTAGTCACATTCCAGTAATATAAATTAGTAAATTGCTCAAAAAACTATTTAAATGTGAAGCACCTCATCGTTTTTGACAATTTTGAGTGAAGTAACAATTTCTCAAGCCAACGAAAGTAATCGCCCATATTTCAAGATACTTTCCTTTTTGTTATTCTTTTTATTCTATTCTTAGATGAAGTTAAAGTAGATTAAAAACAAGTGAAACTGTCTTACATCCTTATTTAACTTGTCTTAAATGTCCACTGGGCAACTTTGCACATTGGCAGCTCCAAATGGCAGCAAATGTGAGATTCAGCTCTGAGAAATCATGTAACATGACAAGAGCAAACTGTAGGCAGCAAGCTCATGTTTGTCCAGCTGGTCTCTCTGATCACTTTATACCAAATGATACCAAAGTGAGGAGTGAGGCATCAGATCAAACTTTGTTGAGTCCAGCTTTCTCTGGATGGTCACCCAGGGAGTTTGTAAAGATTATAATAAAGTTTGTACGGAAAATGAATCGGTCATTCTAAAATGTCAATATTTGCTGTTTTTAAGTAATCTAGGATAATAAACTGAATATCTTTGGGTTCTGGACCGTGGTTTGTTAAAAAAAAGAAAAGAAATTGACACTTTATAGACTAAACCATGAATTGATTAATTAAAATGAAAATAACTGGGGGATTTATTGATATGAAAAGAATTACGAGTGGCCATCTTAGTTGGTGAAAGACATTTGCTGTGTTTTGATTGATCAATGTCTTTTAGTAGAGATGAGTATAAACTGTAACATTGCTGTGTGATGATGTTCAGTACAGTATGTTTGTGTGAGCTTGTGTATTAGAATTTATTTTTGTCAATTCTGTAATATGTTTATTTATTATGTTTCACAAATTTCCACTTGAGAACAATAAACTTCAAGCTTTAAAGGGGAGGGGGACGTCTTCTTTAGAGACTAAAAACACAATGACAGCTTGTCTTTGACGAGAATCAGGATGGACAAACTGTAAGACACAATATTATTTTGCTATGTTCGCTTCTTAGAAGGAAACATTCTTTAGAGTATCACCCCTTCTGTCCCTATTTACGTCCTCCCAACCTTTAGAGCTGACATGCAAACCCCCCCCCCAGACAGCTTCTTCGGGTAATGTAGAAAAAGACAATAGGTGGAAACTGCTCTAACCTATTTGCCAAATGGTCTGTCATCTAATACCCCCGTGCTGCTCCGTTGTCTAATCCTACTGCTGAGGCCTCTAAAAGGATACATCGGCCTAATAAGATGAATGGGCTTTGACCCTGAAGCTGCTAAAAGCCAACCTGGCCAATTTATCTGAGTGACCTCTACTCTTGGCAGAGACGTCCCTCACCTTTCTTGGAAGCCTTAAGGCGGGATCAATACCATAGAGGCAAAACAATCCAAAACAAAAAGTGTCTGTAAGCTGGGATACAATCACTCAGTGCCTTTTAAAACCCTAAATGAGAAACTTAGTGTCAAGAAATCAACATTTTTGGTTGTTTCTTTCAGTATTCAATATTAACTGTTTCTCTGCTCTGGAGACAACGGAACCCGAACAACTGCAACCGTCTTTACTGTAGGAAAACATGCATAATGTGATTTTGGTTTAAGTGAGTTTTCTTTTAAATATTTACATTACAGTAGGGCAACTTAATCGGCCCTAACTCAATCAGGTACTCTCAAATCACAAATGGCCAATGTAAAGCAAGATGTCAGCTGTATACTGATTCATCAGTAACTTTATTATCCAAACCACAATCAGGACTATTCCAGGGCCCATTGTAACGTCGAGAAGTGCTTTTTCAGTTAAAATAAGATTCTGTCGACTAAATTAAGGATTCTGTTTCATGTTCTGTTTATTGGTGTTGGGTTGTGTTCAACCGAGATAAAAGGCCCGGCTCGGATAGGTGGAGGCAGGATACGAAGAGGAGACCCTTTTACATGAGAATATGTTTTCTCTCTTTGGGCATGAATCAGTTTACACGGTATACAATATCAATCGTTGGCCTCAAATCTATATCTGCAAAGTGCTTAGGTTTGCATTGGTGATTAGATGAATTGAACTGAGAACAGTCTGTTACTTGAGCATCCCTTCACAGCCCCGGATACCTAATGCCTTTCCCCCGCCTCTGAAGTGACCACAGTCTCGGGATGCTTTGCTCTGGGCACTTGGCCAGAAAGCTTTATGTATTCTGATACCATTCATTTTTAATCAGGCCCAGAATATCCTTCCAAACCTCATGCAAGCAGCCTTTGGCTACAAGACATCAATTTTGTTATATTTTAATTGATTTGGCAGTTCTCCTCGTTGTCGTCTGTATAATTTGATTGTTAATATTGCTTATATTCCAAGCAAGGACTGCTGCACCACTCTTTTAAAATGCTTTTTAGTTTTTTTTCCTGCATTTCTAGCTGCAGAATCATGCATTTCCCCACTATAGCATATACGGTAGCGAGTGAAAATATTGTGTGTGTTCAGCACATTTCACTTGGCTTTCCACGTCGACCTGCCCAACTCGTCTCGGCATGCAGTGGAAGGGTTTCTTCACATGATTGCTGAGGAGAAAGGACATGAAGAGCAGGGGAGGGGAATCTTCTTCTGTGGTATAATGAGTTTGACAATGAAAGTGACACTGCGTCCTCCCTGGACCTTGCCGAGTGATCAATCATAACAATGGCTCACCATTTCCTCCTCTGGATACTGACCTTTCTCCCTTCACGAAAGGAAGTGTGTGTAGACTGTGTGTGTGTGTGTGTTTCTCTAGATTTCATTGCGCCATCACCCTCTTTCCAATCTCCCTTGAAGTCCTTCTGCATAACCCTAAATGTGTCCTTTAGCATGGGGGCTTTTTCCCCCCTGAACCACAAAAATGCCCAATTGAAGAAATACAGATGTATTTTATTCTGCGGTATGAACTATTTTAAGCTTAAAATGTCTTTCTTTTCAGAGGGGTGGGAGACATTAAGCTTATATATTTAAAACCCCATCACCTAAACAGCTTACAAGGCGATTTGATGCCGTTACTCCAGCGAGGAGAACTGCCAAGATTTCATGCAAATATCAATGAGTGAGATTATTCTAGGCTGGTTCCCTCATAGTTCAGTGCCCGAAACTAAAGACTGACAGAAACTGAGCCGACAGGACTTATCAGCAGCCCACTTACTGTTATTTCTTTGGTTTCTGTGTCCTTTTTTTTCTGTATGTGTTCCACTGCTTAAATAAAACATTAAAAATAAATCCTACAATATTGGTACTATCAAAATATCAAAATATCTTAATATGCTTCAGCCACAAATGTCCCACGTGGGCAATAAGGCGTCTAGACACAATTTTATAGCCATTTTTATGCTATTCTTAATTGTTGCTTTATCTGCATGGTAGAGGTACTGTCTATAATGTCTTTACAACTACATAAAAATCTGATCAATACAGAAACAGATCTGTACAATAACTCATGTGAACAGGTTTTCTTTTTTTTTTTTTTAAGCTAGTTAATTTTAGATTGTAAAAAATGAATTTTATGTTTTTTTTATGATGGTATTTTCATGGATACTTCCAACTGGGAGGGCTCTTGGGATTAATCTGCAAAATAGCACATTGAATAAAAATGAATGCATTATGGAGTCAATAAATAATGAAAAAAATTAAGCATATGAACAACAAACTACAAAACAAAATACATATCTAAATCTAAATATTTATATATATATATATATACTGCACACTGCCAGACTATTGTTGGTATTATAAGGAAATGCCCCTTAGAAATAAAGGTTGAATAACTACTTTTACCCTTAAAATATGCGTAGGTGTTTGGAAGCCCTGAGTGAGGTCTACAGGTTTTTCCAAGGCTGCATCCAACCCTGACAGCCTCAACCAATAAGTTAGTAACCTGCCTGAGAGGGGAGCTCCGGGGTTAAAACAATGTTGACAAGCACTCGCTAATTTACTACTGTGAGTGCATCCTACTAATCTAAGGCGACTCAGGTGAGCATATCAACAGCTCTATAAGGTTTTATATTCTTTCATCTGGACAGTAAGAGATCTGGGGTTGGGTATCATTTGGGTTTTATTTATTCTGATTCTTAAAGTTTCCTGATTCTGATTCTTTGAGATGGTCAAAACAGGTCACATGCATATTTCACAGAAAAAAACCCAGTATAATATTATTATATAAAACTTTAGAAAATGAATTACATATAGTTTTCTTTACTTGTTTTTGTTAAATGCCATGATTCAATAAGAATACATTTTCTCTTTATTTATTTTTAGTTCTGATTGTATTTAGTGTAATTTGAGATGTTACAACTGCCCCCTTGATACGAGTGGCCCCATTCAAGTAAAATAAAAATAATAATAATTGTATTTAAATCATTTTCTAGACTTTCATAACTGCTCTGCCCATGTCTGGCTCACAGTCCGGGGACTAAAGTGTGAAGCTTTTGTTTATACCCGTGTTAGGCATCGTTACGCCGGCGTCCAAAGATGGCGTGTGAGCTACAAGCACCCACAAAGGCGTTTATACATATATGCAAATGAGGATTTCTAAGATCTCCTGCTTTTAAAGCACTTAAAAACAAACTGGGCGTCTTCCTAATTCCTTATTTTATTTCATAATGTAATTGCTTCTATCTTTATGTGGCAGTCAGGTGCCTTGGTACAAAAATTCAGAGGTGCACAACCAAGCGCCCTTCGCACATTACGGACAATATGTGTTGATGACGACATTGCGCCAGGGACACTACAGTGAGCAGAAACCCGGTTTAATCGAGACTAGTGTGCTCACAACTCTTCAATTCAGTCCAGAAAGAGAAACAATGTGTGGTTGTTTAGCAACTGATAAGAAGAACAGAAGTTCTTTTTTTCTTTTTCTTTAGGTGCCCAATTTTTGGCATTTAATATTTTGTCCTAATTTGGAGTCGAGATTCTGCAACCAACCCTTAAGAGAACACAGCTTGAGGTCATTTTAGGGAGAAAATCCATGCCGTGTACAGGAAACTGCGCACTGCAGGGTACATTCTGTGTAGAAGTCTCCACCAACATCTTTCAGCTTTTTAGCTCAGGCAAACATTAGAGACTGATCTGATACAGGAAAACTTAATTGAGATCGGAACCCTTTGATTTGTGGTATTGTTAGTGCTAGATGAGACACTCACATGACGAAAACCCCCTGAAATCCTGACTGAAGTCAAGGCCTTCTAATGAAACATTAATTTGTGCACGAATAAAAGACTCCAGCACTCTTCCACTGCCGATGAAAAGATCCAGCTGTATAATTTGTAGTTAAATTGTGCTTTTAATCCTGTGTCGAAAAGGAAAGTGGGGCAGAACAACACAATTAGGACAATACATTTTGCCCGTATTTTCGTCATTATACTTAGTCAGTAAATTGGACTATTTCAAATTGTTGAGTTATTAGGTCCAATTTGACTTCACTATTAATAAAACACTGCAGTCAATGCTGTCAGCTAGAAGCTAGCTACATCTCCTCCTGTACTCTCCTGACCAATCAGAGTAAGATGGGAAGGTAGTAAGATAGAGAGTGTGTGTTTGTGTGGTGAGAGGGAAAGAGAAAATAAAAAAATGGATAATTGTAAGTGAATAAATATTAAATGAATACTTTTTTATGGGAGAAAATGTGTTACGTTACACCAAAGTCAGTTAAACACAAATGTGAGATTACAAAATAGTAGCAGGTTTTAAAGTACCACTTCGGCTTGTGGAGGGAAAAAAAATGATTTCCCTCACTGCTTTTATTGTTTTGGTGCCATTTGTTTCATAGATTTCTGCAATCCTGCAGGTTTGTGCTCAGTGAATTGCTGAAGGACACAGTGGAAACCAATGCACAAAATACTTTTTTTCAAACCCAATATTTAGAGGCAAGACAAGCAGAATGACATAAGACTCTGAGTACGACAACAAGCAGAACAGACGTTTCCTACATTCAGATGAGTCCAAAACGGAACTATCACATTGACTTGCAATTTTTTGATTGCAGACATCAAATACTAAGGGGCGCAAAGGTCAAAGCCACAGCACCATGACAATAGATATAACAAATATTTCTTGTGTCCCAAGATAGGGGTGAGAAAGGAGAGGCTGAAAGGAAGAAGACATGAAACCAAACAGATCGGTGGGTTGCTGCTTGTCTGGGGACGATGTGTGAACACCCGACGGCGCTCCAGGAAAAGAGAGAAAATCTATTTAACCCAACATGAAACGAAAAAAAAGGACCCGGAGAATACAGTATATCCTGACTTGTCAACTTCTGTCAGTCTTTTCCACATTAAAGATTGTTTACTTTAGGTTTACACTTAATGTTTTTTTACTTGCTTCCAATAGGTGCAGAAAGTAAGCTTTAGTTTACTGATATCCACTTTACAAGCAATCAGTGTAACTCAGCTCAGGAGACTTAAGATGGATCTGGGTTTGAGAAAAACATTCATGGTTGCTGAGAAGACACCAGTAATACACTTAATTATGGACAACACATTTGGACCAACATGCTAATCCCGTTCTTCCATTGATATTCATAGAGTATAAAGCGGCTTCCTGACTATTTCCGCATTGCATGGTAATACAAACACTCAATTAGGCTGTGTGATGAAGTGAAATGAGCCATCTTCTCTTGAGGATGGTAAATAGTGGCCCTCGTAATTGACAACTGCAGAGTAATTACTAATCGTAATAACACGTCCTGCGGTCTGGCCCCCGCCAGTGATTGAACAGAGCAGAGTACGGGGCTAACACAGTGTTGTCAGGGATGCTCTGCAGAACTGGGTGGATCTTAAGATGGAGAGGAAACTGTTGATACTCAATGATTAGGTGACAGAAAATGGATGTTGGACAGAGTAAATGGTTGTTATAAGGCACAGCTGCATCTCTGCAGTAAAACTACTTGACTGTGTGGTAAAGGTCTGACATTGACCACCGTTTCAGACTGAGTTCTCCTCCACTTCTGCTAGATATTATTTTAAAAGAGCACAGTCGCTCCATCCTGGGCTTAGCGTCGCCCAGGAGGATTGTGATTGGTTAAAAATTATAAAAACAATCAAAAGTGGCTTTTTTCTTCCTGGAAGTGTAAAGAAAGGTCTGGCTTTGCAAGACTAATGTCACACTTATCATGACAGGTTAACCCAAAGAACTCATTAACACAAAAGTGCTCCACTCGGACCTGGACTTCTAGGCACAGCATTGTAGGTTGAGAGTCAACATTTGGAAAAAATGTGAAGCAATCAGTTGACTAATCCATTACTGTGAGTACAAAAATGTATCGCCAACTATAATGATAATGGTTTTAATCATTTGAGTCATATATGATGCAAATTGTTGGTTCCAGCTTTTGATTCAGCTACTTTTTTATTTTAAATTCATCATTATAATATAATTGGGGGTTTGGACAGTTGGTTGGACAAAGTGAGACAGTTGAAGACATAACCTTGGGCTCTGACAAGTTGTGGTAAATTCAAAACTAGATGATCAATCATATTGAAAAAAGAAAGACAACTCAATCACCAATTAGCTTTTGGAAAGTGCTAATTTACAAAGTATCCCTATTTTGAACCCTCCAAATGGAGACTGAAAATTCATTTTTTTTTTTAAATAATTAGCTTCCATCATCCATAATTATCTTTACATAAGCTATGCCAATTATTGAAGCTAATGAATGCATTAATTACCAAATATTTCTACATCAACATAATGTGTTTTCACATGGATGATATATGTATGAACTCTGTCTTTATAGAAGGGATATAGTAGTTTCAAGAAAATCTGTTTCCCCTTATTAATATGCAAATGTATTCGTCAAGACACTCCAAAGTCTAATCAGATCATCCACTCTGTAGGTGGTAGCTGTGGTGTGAGATGAAAGTTTTTCACCATGTGTTGTTGCTGTTCTGTTAATGTGTGCACAAGAATGTGTCTACACAGGCAGAAACACTCCACCGTAAAACACAAAAGGGCATCCAACCCATGCAATGCATCATGGGGTGCTGGGCAGCAAAAAAGGATCAATCGAAATTGCTATATCGGTGGTCAGTTTTGTCGTTTGCGTCGACAAAGGTTCAAATGTCGGCGACCTTTGCTCCGCACAGAAAGAAGGACGACAACCTGCTCCAGGCTTTCTCAACCTGCTCCAAAATAGAACTCTGTTTGCAACACTGATGAGCACAACACCTGCTATGGCACCTCGGCACATCACCGCCGCATCCCCTGTCACCCTGAGCAGTAACAATGTGAGCACTTAACCGGTGACTGCGGAAGCAAGCGGGGAAGTGATGACAATAAATGACGGCAATCAAAGCGCGCTTCCTATTTTGACGAGGCACCAGATGAAGCTCAGACATCTTTCCAGCTCCCATTAGCAAATGATGAAACTGTTTTCTATGCCAGTGTTGGAGTGTTCTTCAAAAAACATCAAAGATGGTCAGGCCTTTTGACCAGTAAAAAAAAAAAAAAAAAAAAAAAAAAAAAAAGAACTTTCTGATGTTATTTATTCTTTTTGTGGTCGCCGGCTTGTGCCATATTGAATTATGAAAGTGGCGAGGGAGGATTTCTGCCTGCTACGATCAATAGGCTGATTCCACTGTCACAATACAAAGCGCAGATCTGAGACAGGAGTTTGACAGATGGCGTGTCACCTTCGTCAGCGTGACGTCCCACGCGCACACGTGTGCGTGTAAATGCTAGCATTTTTGCTTGATTTTTTTCTTTTTTCTTTTTTGGGTATCTTATAGTGATAACATGCGTGTAACAAAGTAAGATACGGCCATATGTGTGTGTGTGTGTGTGTGTGTGTGTGTGTGTGTGTGTGTGTGTGTGTGTGTGAGACAGGAGGGGGGGAGAGATGCAGAGTGAGAGAACACGAATATGTGCACACAGGGAAGCATGTTAGAGGATGTCTGATACGCTTTCATACTCCCACCCAAAAAAAGCCTTTGGTGCTTGCTGTGCTACAGCACACTTTGCTGTGACTCCTCTACTGATTTAATTAACCTTTTCCTGGCACTGTTCACACAATGAATCTGTGAGCCATACTCGACTGTAAAACATGTATCACTGCAATGTAGACCTGTGATTTGTTTTTGATTTTTTTCTTTGACAAATTGAAAATGAGTTTTCTGATGCATCTCCTCGTAAACAGTCCCGGACGTGAGCGTGTTACACCCACACTGGCCATCCTCCATGAAAACATCAAAAGGGACACAGTGGGGTTTTTTTTTTTTCTGCTCAGAAATGACTTTGGACAGAAGGTGCAGGCCGGAGCAAGTGATGCCTCTTTAACAAAGGATGACAGGCATCGCAGTGGAAGTCCCTTTCTCCTAGACGCCGAGCCCCTCACACCAGACAATAAACCCCATGTGTGACGGTTTCCAAGGCCGAGGAGGGCCGTCTGTCACGACGTGCTGCAGTGCTGTAGCTGCAGTACCTAACAAGTCGGTGTGCGCTTTTTCACACCCTATTAGGAATACAACTCAACTGGGCCATGCTATGTTTCTGATCCGTGCAGTCATTCATGTTTTATGAGGGGTATAATATTGATTCTGAAGGCAGTCAACTTTAAGGTAGGAGGGGGGGGAAAAAACAACCTTTCACCGTGTTCACTTTTACACAGCAGCTATACGTTGACCTAACGGCCCTAAAACATGAATATTTATATCACGATAACTTGAATCTTAAATATAACCATTTAATATTAAACCATTAAAAATACATTGCAGGAAAGCCCCGTAGTGGCCTGGTAACTGCAGGATGGCGGCCCCCGTTGGAAGTTTCTGCGCCACATTTGGCTTTGTTCTCATAATGATACATGCACGTTTTTTTATATGGAGAGATTTTGTTTCCAAATTTAATATTGATTATCGTCAGTGTTTGTAACCAGGACTGGCAGTGCAGGGCCGCTAAGGATGAGTTCATGTGTATTTTTGAGGCTTTAAATCTTACATTTAAAAGGCATTCTCAACTATAATATGTTGAGAAAATTACATTACAGAGCATGTACAAATTCAATTTTACAAGAGGAGCAAGAGTGCATGGTTAGTTCCATTATCCATTTTCCAAGACATTTAAACTAATTCCCCATTTGTCCGACAGCTGCTTGCTTCCGTGGGACTGAAACACCCAAGGACAACATGTGACCCATCCAGTACAAAGAAAGCTTAAGTAAATAATAAGTACCATTATGAAATCAGTTCTGTGTCTTGGTATTTCCATCTGTAATTACTGTTTGAAAAGCAGCTCATAAAAATATACAAGAATATTTCAAACACATTGATTCCATTGATTTTTTGTCAATTATAAAAGGGTTGGAAATAATTTCAAAAATGATCTGGGCCACCAGTGATTTCAGTAGGTTGTACAACCCAAGATAAATGCATTTCCCATATTGCAGATGGAAAAACATTTAAATAACATGAAGTTACCTGAGTATACTGGGGATGGGGCTTTAGTTGGATGACCTTTTTGTCTCCTAATCTTCTGCAGTTAATATGCTTGCAAAAAATCTGACTGAGAAGAACTCTAAGAATTTTACTTGCAGTAAACTGTTTAAAGATCCATTTTCTCTCACTTCAAGTGCAAACATTTATTTTTTTTATATCATGGTGCCACTTACAGCAGCCTTACTCTCCCTACAGACATGACGTTCCAGCACTACACAGCTGGTTCATGTCACAGCGCTAATGTTAAACAAGACACTAAGTGAGCATATGTAAATGTGTGTGCATGTATATATATATAGATATACACACACAAACACACAAACACACACACACGCGTGCATGTAGGTGTGGGTATTTGTTTGTGTATGGAAAGCTATCACTGTCAGTTATAGCAAAGTGTGGAATTAAATAATTCTGCATGAGTGGAAATAGCTTAATCTTTTTATTTATGTAGTATATCAACATCAAGAATGTATATATTTAAAAATTGTATGTATATATTTTAAATTATTTAACATATTTTTAGATAATATTTTAAAAATTATGTGAATTTACACATTTATGTTTAATGTGCTTTTATATGTGGGAAATAAATTACAAATAAATATATATATTTTTTTTTAATGCATGGAGAAATTAAGGGTCTCTTTTGTTCCTTTGGTCAAACCAAGCTGGACTGTGTACCATCTATGTAGTGAAAACGATAAAACGATATATATATATATATATATATATATATATATATATATATATATATATGTAAGCAGGATGGGAGTGTCTATTGAGATATACAAAGGACTGCTGAGAATTACACGGACATTCTTACAACTAGAAAGCCGATAAAACGGACGCTTTAATCAATCAATTTTGTTTTCAAGGGATTCTATCACTGGCAGGGGATTATCTTAAGTGTAAAATCAATGAAAGCTGCTTAACAGATTCTTTCTCTTTTTTTCCTACTTCTTCATAAAGAATAAATAAAAAATCCAACAACTTCATGTTATGACATAAATAATCAAAGAAAAGCAGTTATGTTATGAGCCACACATGGCTATTAGGGGCTTGGCCTAATGGCATTATATAAATATATAAATAAATTCTTTATTTTATATATAATAAAATAAAGAATGTATTTATATATTTATATAATATATATACATATATATATATATATAAATATATATACATCTTTATATATATATATATATATATATATATATATATATATATATATATATATATATATATATATATATATATATATATATATATATATATATATATATATATATATAATTATGAATTATTTCTTAAATAATATATATATTTTTTTTTAAAGCCAATTATTTCATCACAAGAGAAGCAATTAATGTCAACATTGACACATGATAAAATGTTTACACATGACCTTAAAAATCCTTGACTACACAGAACTTAACTCAAAGCTCTTTCCCTGGCTGGGTCCTCTTTATTCCTCAGAAATGGAAAAATATGCTTACAAATGTATCACTTTAGAAGACAACCCCTCTTATCCCGTCTCCGTGGCTGCACTCGACAAGATGCCCGCTCTAGTTTCACTTTTTAAAAAGGTGGAGCTCTTATTCTTGAATCACGAAGGTTAACACTTGCAGATGCCGCGCTCTATGAATGCGCCGTGGCTTCGGTACTTGTCTGTGTCGAACACTCTGTTGAACAGAGCGAATTAGAATGAAATATTGAGTTCATTTATGAATAAGTGGGGCTGAACGGCCCCTTGTCGGAGCTTCTGCATGCATATTCACTTGATGGAAACCTTTGGATGGGTCATTTCTCTTATAGCTGCTTCATTAAATAGTGAAAGTCAAAAGTGCAATGCCTTACATGCTCCTTACATTAAAAAAAAACAAAAAAGAGACCAAGATCTATAGAGGTGGAACAGCGAGACGGGTTTTCCTTTCCTCCTGCTCAAAAATCTGGATGAAGAAAAGGTCTCCAAAAATAGTTTAACAAAAAAAAGGAGTTAGAATATTAAATAATGCCGTGACTCACATTGTTCTCCCTACTTTGCTTTTCTAGCATATTACAATTACATGCAGTTAAAGGAACAAAGAGCAAACATACTCTAACATAAATAAATTAAATGTTTTTGATTTTGTAAGATTAGGAAAAAAGGCATGGCACCTCTAGCAGGTATTGTTTATTTTACCTTTAATGAAACTAACTGAGGCAATAGCGAGTTGGATGAAGTCTCAGTGGGACGTTGTGCTAACTGGAGCCAATCAGCAGCAGCTTCTCGAGACGTTTCCAAAAGAAGAAACTCCAGAGGAGATATGCCAGAGGGGGCGAAGGCTGGTGTGTGTGTGTGTGTGTGTGTGTGTGTGTGTGTGTGTGTGTGTGTGTGTGTGTGTGTGTGTGTGTGTGTGTGTGTGTGCTCATGCAGTATAAGTGTCGGGGGGCAGGTGCAATCGAAGCTCAATTGAGAACCTATTGAAGCTGGACTCAATTTTTTCCTGGAGAACGGAGCATCGACTCCACGCTTTTATGATTGGCCTCTAGTGCAACAAATATGACTGGAGTCTGGCGTTAAGGAGTCAGGGGTTATGTTTACCAGCAGCTCTTTGGTCGGGGTGAGCTTTAAGTCAATCATAAACGATACAGTGCATTGGTCTAAAGCAAAAGCTAGACACTATGACCAATGCATGGGGTTGGGTCGGGGAGGCTTTTTTTTTTTTTTTTTTTTTTTTTTTAAAAGGTAAAAGACTTCAGCCCCCCTTCCGGAGAGACACGCTCACTGTGATGAATATCGCCATTAAGAAAATGACTTGTCTCAAATGTCAGACGGCGGCAAATGTTTTCAGAATAAAAATTGATAGCACACGAACACAAGACATTTTCCTTTTTTTTACCCTCTCTTTAATGATCTCGCCAGCGTAATCAAACCTAATTATTTTAACTGCCTGCCACTCTTTGAGATCATGGCTTCCTTAAAATAATTAGAGCTTTACATTCAATGTGTTTTAATGGTGATGGCTCGCACTTTTGATGATGAGGAATGATGAACACTGTCAGGTGCTCTCAACACCACAGTAGGAGTCTTCAAGCTGTACACTAAAACATATGAAGCTGTGAGGATACACTCTTAGACAGGATGAATGCTTTGCTGACTTAAAGCATGAAAGCCTGAGAGAAGAAATACTGCTGAAAACCAGCACTAAATGCCTTTTTAAAGCAGATTACAGGAGACATAAAGGATTTTCCAAACTGCAAACTATCCTTTCAGGAAGTAAGGGTAACAAAACAAACAAGAACGGGTTTTAAAAAGTGTACCTTTCACAACAACGTGCAGCTGCCTTGTATGCATTTGATGCAGCAAAGATTTGCCCTCTTGAAACACAGACCCTCTGTCTCAGGTTTCCAGCATGATCAAATTTGCACTTCAAACCTTGCTACCCATTTAATCAGCCATTGTACGTGCCCAGTCAACCACCGCAGAATTTCTAAGCAAAATCTCAGAGCGAGGCACACAAAGCTATCTTTGATTATACGCTAGCCCATGGGGAAACTTTATCAAACTCCTTTGCTTCCTGTGGAGAAGGACCAGGTGACTAGGAGCTACTCAATCGGAGAGCCAAATTCTTTTCCGCATGCAGCTAGGAATCACGCCTTTGATCCGAAGAAAAGGCAGCTGCAAATGCCTCTCCAGATACCGGCCCCACCAATCGCGCTTCCACTTGCCTCCACCAATCAGGGCCCTGTCTCCAGCGCCGAAACCATAATCCAACCTACTGCAGCCTTTTTTTTTTTTAACCTACAGATTCCTCCCCTTTGCAAAGCGGTGGAAGCATGATCGGCAAACAAGTAAGCATTTCAAGATTCAAAAAAAGAGAAGTGTGCCCTACTCACCCATCTCATTGTCCGATTTATTGTCCATTTCCGTGTCAGTGAGCGTGAGCGCCGAGTTAGAGCGACTGGAGAGGCATGAATCCGGTCCAGACTTTGCTCCCGATCCCCAGAGAGTCATGGTACGTTCCGGTGATACAGGTTCATGGTTTTCTGTAGCGACCGGCCCTCTGGAGTAGCTGCTGAGCGGGTGGGAGAGGCCCGTCTCGGGGCAGATCGCCAAGCCCCTGCGAGCCGAGGGCTCACAGATTCCGAGTTGCCTCAGCGAAAACGTCTGCCCTGTGAATGACAGAAGTTGTAAAAGTTAACAAACCAACCCACAACACGGTTAACGGCCAAGAGCAGGGATACTTAAAAAAGAGGAGCAGCTAGTTGTTAAAATGAAGGCCTAACAACGTCCTCCCACACCCACCAACTTATCAAGATGCTCAAAAGCATTTTCTAATACTGTAAATCACAGTGCAGCTCAAACTAGATTTTGTAATTAGGGGAGCTTTTTAAGATGACCCACTTTGCTCAGATATTTGTAAAAAAAACAAAAGAAATTACCAGAAATCAAGCTTTGGTGTTCATCTACACACGTGAAAAATTAACAATTATTATTATCATTTATTGTTTTCAGTCTGTTTCAAAGAAAAAATCATTATCATAAATTTGTTGGTCTCATAATTTGGAATGATTTGAGGCTCTGGTGTTCACTGGAAATAAAATTGTTTTATTTAATTATTATATTATTAATTAATTAAATCTAAGACGCAGAAATATTGCAAACAAACACAAAGACCTCATGTTGACCTCATTAGGAAGCTCCAGAAATTATTAAAAAAAATTCTTCATCATCAATAATTTGATATCTATCATTACATTTTATATCTAGTCATCCATTTGTAATATTTTTTTGACCTCTGGTCAGTATGGCACTAATACCCCCAAAACTATTAATCATGTGATCAACCTGAAATTGATCCTTTACTATATTTTTTATTCAAACATATTTTAGAATGCTTAATATGTAACATTTATTCACTTACACAACAAAATAGGTAGTTAATCATTAATTATTTTTAGGATTTCAAGGTCAGACATGTCAACATTGTTAAAACTCATGCAGCAAAACTTAAAATATGTTCACGATGATCTAATATTTAAAATAAAAAAAATAGGTCATCTCATATGTGAGATGACAAAGAGAGTGAATTCAGTATTTTCCCTGGATATGTCCCTTTGAAATGTATTTTGTCTTGTTGGAAATGGTGCAAAAAATCCCCCATCTGAAAATGTTACAGAAAACAGATTTCTTCACATTAAAATCCAACACATTAAAAATGATCGTTAGATAACGACATTTTCATCCACCATCACTCACACACACACACACACACACACACACACACACACACACACACACACACACACACACACACACACACACACACACACAGCAGGATGAGCAGATACTGTAGTATCTACACTCATTTACAAAATATATTTTTCCAGAACAAGATGAATAACACTGAATCTTACATTCACTGTGATGTATAAACAGTCTTTGGCATTAAATGCCCAGATTTTAAAAAGAAATGACGAACAATAGCATTCCTCCCACACCTTTATCATAATCCCATTAATTCTGAAATGGGCACCAATTAGCACAGTGAAAATGTAAGGGAGTAATGGATAGATTTTCTAATTGCAATAATATGAGCCAAAGGAGTGCTATAAAATAGAATAAACTGCTCAAACTTTTTTAATTACAGAAATTAGAGCAGTTTCAGAACAGCCAATTAAAGGACAGAGTTATTCACTGAGCATTCTCCCTTATTATTTTAACGTGGTCCAGCAGGGTTGGAGGATCATAGTAGCTGTATCCCACACAATGTGAGATTTTCCTGCATGTTTGTGAAGATAAAAAACTGCCTTTGTTTGATTATCACCTTATTGTGTTTAGCTCTGCCTGGCATCCTGACATAGAACATATAATTATTGTCAAACCTGGATAGAATCAGTGGAAGATAAAACTGGAAAATGTTAGAATTTAGTTAACACGAAAAACAACAAAAGTCCCTGCATCAAAGCTCATTTTACTAATGGTGCTTTTACGTTTCACTGTTAAACATCAGTAAATGAACATGGTTATGAGGATTTTGTTTTTTGTCATATTTATATTTGTTGTGTATAGTATTATAACTCTAACAAACTGACACCTCAGATTCATCTTCACATTTTCTCTCCAGAGATAAAACCGTGAGTTCCTAAATCAATACAGACATTTTAACTTAATAACCTGAAACTTTTCAGCTCACATTAAGGAAATTCATCTTGAAAACATGAAAAAAAACAAAAAAAACAGAGTGAACATCTGTTCTCGCTAACCTGGCCTGCTGTACTCTGCATTCTCCTTGTGGACCATCTCCTTGACTCTGCCTCCAAACAGCATTCGTGTAGGGTCATGGTCAAAGGCCTGGAGCGTTTCGCTGGAGCTGTAGGATTGCTGAGTGGGTACGCGACAGGCTCCCTCCTCCCGATCAGACGAGGAGGCGGTGTATCGGCGCTCCCGATCCTTGTCTCTCTCGCAGAATCTCTCTCGGTCTCTCTGGCTCTTGGACAGCGAGCAGAAAGGCCGCTGCTCCCTCACCCGTTCCATGCTGCCTGCATGCTGGGTATCCAACTCCCTCCCCTTCACCAGCGACGCTCTCCTGAGAGACTGGCCACTGGATTATTTGCCTATTTCCCTTTTCTCCCTCCTCCTCTGGTTGTGATTCCGCACCGCTTCACCCCCTCCCCAAACTCCCCTCCCCACTTTTTCGCCTCAGTCGGTCTCTTCTTCAGTCCACTCGGGCCTCCGCTCACTCTACCTGGAGAAAGAGAGAGAAGAGAGGAAAGGAAGCAAGGAGCTCAGATAACACTAATCCATCTGCTTCATCTTCAAAAGCACACACTTATCCCCCTTCTCACTGCCCCACCCCCACCGCAACCTCACCACCCCTGAAACCTCACCCGTGAACTCTTGTCATACATGACTTCCCCTCTTAAATAAAAGATCACCTCCTCATTCTGCCTGCTTTAACCTTTGACCCCAAGTTCATTTCCCCATAGGTTGAGTTTTAAAGTTGTCCCCATTTTTCACATCTGGCAAAAGCAGTTTTAGGGAAACCAGTAGTATCACACAATAATATTTCCATGAGTGAAAAATCTTCAGCCTTTCAATCTCACCATGACGATAACCTAAAATTAACATCCATCAAGTGTCAGATGCCGGTTAAATGAGGGATGAATCAATACATCACGGTGGCAAGTGACTTTTTGACACAATCACATCGGGCTTTCATTTCTAATTTAAACTGTAACTCGTGCAGAATTATAATTTGGACCAATGATATGCATGTTAACCAAGTGTCAGATTGTGCACACTGAACAGCAATGATAACAAGTGAGATGACATATTTCACTGAAAAATGCATATCTGCTGTATATAGATTTTTTTAGTTGTGACGTTACACAAATATTTATCTCGATTTCTGACTTCCCACAGTTAAATGAACATGATCGACTGTGATATTGACTTTTAAAATGCTTCCTCCGCTCATAGAAAACTCTGCTGCATTTCAAATCAAGCGCTTCTGACAGCCTGCCACCAGGGGGCGATCAAGATGATTTGGCTATATTTTCGAGGAGCTGTTTATGTCGCTGGGTGTGCACAACATGCGAGTGAAAGCAGTGATTCGTTGTGAAATGACAATTAAAAAATACCTTGTCCCTCAAATCAATTAATAATTGATACATATACATATAATTATAATCTCAATATTGATCAAAATAATGTTGATTATAATTTTGGCATTTCTCTATGTGATATCTACCTGTGCCGCTCTGGTTTTATTTGTCAAGATTTTCCAATACGTCTCTGAAATTATGCATCCCCCCTCAAACTTCGACTAAAAAACTGCACCTCATGCAGAAAACAAATTATCACAGTGTCTACTTGTATACCAAAAATGCATTCGTTTAGCAGCCAGCGACAGTTGACTTGCAAATAGTCCAATACAATTGCGGTGAATGGAATTGTTTTGTGCTCAACGCTTTGAAAAAATACTATCAACTAAATCGACATCATATTTTCATGATCTGCAGAAGTATCTATCTGCAGAAGGAAGTTTTTTTGGACTGAGCTGACCCTTTAAACCAGCTATTCTTGCTGATATGCCTCAAAGTGCCATCTATTGAGCTACAAATGTATTTCTTTTTCCTAATATACAAAGCTAGTTATTTTTATGTCTAAATGTGCCCAAGAATTGACATGAATAAAAACATAAAATGCTACTGTTAGCTAGCTAACGTTTTGTCGGATGCAGTGACACAAAATGTATTGGTTTTATTTTTTAATGAAAAAGTGTTGTGGGAGACAACCCTGCACCAGTAAATGCACCAAAGCGTGTGGTGAGGATTTATGACCCAGAATACATTAAATATGGATTCATGATGGCAGGCAGTGATGGGTGCGAGTAAGCAGTATATTTATTTTGGTCATACAGCTGACAGAGGAATAAAATATTTACAACCCAGATAACTTTATACACGTTATGTTTCTTTTCAAATTTGTCTCATTGTTTTAACAACCACGAGTGAGCCTTAAATTACAAAAGGTTCAGTAAAACTCCTGACATAACTGTATATCTCAAGGAAAATTCTACCTTCAACCGACTACACTGTATGTGAGAATGCATGCTAAATAACACACATAAAACAGCAAGAAGAACAGTTATATGACATGTAGCTATCAAAATAAGCAAACCTGCATTATGTTTTATGACAACGTTCTGTGATTGGTTCTGTGAGAGCAAAATAATTAAAATGTCGCACACTGCCAATGACCCAGCTGTGCATCCCAACCTCTCTGCATGCACGGACCGACTATGTGCTTCACATTAGACAAAAACGTATCTGTAACGCTCTGTGTATGCAAACATCAGAGAGATGAATGTTGATATCCTTAACTTGTTAACAATTAAAATAAGACACTTTCAGAGATGGAGAAAAAGGCTCTAAAATATGGACAGGGGGTTTGAGAATGGCGACTAACTCGCAAAAAACCATTGAGTGGAATGTGGATGGGAGCCCCGGAGTGTCAGAAGTGTTTATTACCAGCCATTTTCCAATGCCTCCTCACACACACACACACACACACACACACACACACACACACACACATTAATTTCTCTCTTGGCTGAGCAGTAAGACTAGAGTATCAGACTTCCGTCTTTCCCCAAATGAGATCTACTTCGTTTCACATCAAGCATCAAAACCTTCCGATGAAGCCAGAATAGCGTACTGTTACGCCGCGAGAAAAGCACCGGTCCCGGAGAGACTTTCCCAAAAAACTGAAGCAGTCGCGGGTGGAGTACAGGATGCAGGGATAATGAAAATTGTGAGCTGTGTTCTAGGCCTCTTCAACTTATTTTTTTTCCTCCCCCCTTCTCTCGGAGTTACTGGATATCATTCTGTTCCCCCCGATGGGCTGAGATGCAATCAGTGACACACTCTCTTGTAACCCTGACACTCAACTCTCAACACCCCCACACACACACACACACACACACACACACACACACACACACACACACACACGCACACATACTTGTTTTTACGATGCCACAGGACATCTCACTCACATCTCATCACTTTCAGGAAATTGTACGCACCCGTCCAGATTGGCAGATTAATGTACAGGATGAGTGCGAGCAGACACGCCCAGAAGCCTCCCTGATTACGATCCCCCTCTTCTTTATAGACTTGTAAAGAGATTCGCTGTCTGAAAAACAGTCTTATCCGCTGAGCTGCGAGCCCCCCCTCCATAGGAGGAATTGGATTTGTGTCCTAATCAGCTATAAGCCCTCGAGTGACCAGGCATGTCCCCGTATAAACATTTACGCTTTACTCGGAGGACCTGAAGGTGCCATCTTTTTCACGCCTCATCAAAGTGTCCTGCCTACACAGGCGATGCACACGGGGACTCTATCAGGACACAAGAGAGACATTCATGGTTGTTTTGAATTATGTACAAAAGGTCATGAAGCCTCTTGGGGGGAATATATTCTGTGTTTCCGCAGGCTTTAAGTTTCAAAGCTTTTAACTGCAGTGTGAACTTAAGACCACTTTAAGCAGGGAACAATTAAAGCCAGTGTGTCTTGCCTTGATTAGGCAAAATCTGCTTCTACTTACCCTACTGAGAGTACACAGTAATGCGCACCCATCTGTAAAAAAAACGGACAGAAAAGTCAAAGTAATGTGACGATGTGTTCGATTAAGTCCGAAGAGAAGTTTTTGCATGTAAAAATCACAAATTCAGTAGTAGATCTATGTTCCTTTTTTGTTTTTTTCCTTTTTTTCTTTTCTGATATCACTCACCGGTACATTCCCTTTTACCTTTCATCATGCAGTTGAATCAGGACAGTCAGTCACCCATGACCACTCAGTGGAACAGTCGACACTGCAAAATTAGTGTCACACAGAGATCCTCTGGCAAGCCAGCGAGGCACGATAAAAAAAGACAGTTCATGATCTACGCAGCGCAGCACAACACGGCCCAACGACTCTCGTGCCAGTTGAGTACAGTCCCCCCGACGCCTGGTGCTGTCCTACACCTCTGCACTTCTTTGAAGCATAAACCATAAACCATCTGTATAATATGGTGTGATGAAATGGTGTCCAAGTCAATTGGCTCTTCAGGGCAGTTGGAGGAGTTTCAAGGATTGAAGTGAGATTTACTTGTTTCATGTCTGACATTCAGTTATTCATCAAAGATGAGGGCTGGTGTGTTGTATGCCTCCAACTGGGGAGAGCAGCATTCTAAAGAAGTCCTGGAACCAATAAGTCGTTTTATTTCAAATTAAATAAGCAACTGTATAACTAGGTTATTCATCAAAAGCAAAAAAGGAAAGATGTTTTCTGATGCTTCAAGCAAGGATGGCCACCAAGTAGAGTGACTTTCTAGGCATGGCTGAATCGATAAGTCAGTGGATTGGTGCTGAAACCATTGATCAATTAATTCATTTGTAAATTCACAGACAAATAATCTTCAACAAGGACCCATTCCATTCTCTGGTTTTAGCTTCTTCAATGCTTTTCTAAGTTTTATGTGAATTGTTAGATGAATATCTTTAGGTTTTTGACGATGTCACCTGGGACTTTGGGTTGTTGCTTTAGTTAAAGAATATAAAAAAAATCATTATCTGCAGTCCCGTAATTGAACAGCCCACCATCAAAAAATAGTTAGCAAAGGTTTTGATAATTAATTATCATTTAAAGACCCTGGAAACTACAAAGATTCAGATCGCAACTATTCCTCTGTAACATTAAAGGATTTGGTGACATCTAGTGGTGAGGTTGCAGAATGCAACCACCTGAAACCCTTGTAGGAGAACTATGGTGGCTGAAGTAAAGCCAATAATGGCGCTATCTAGAGCCAGTGTTTGGTTTGTCTGTTGTGGGCTACTGAAGAAACATTCTCATTTCAGGTGATTATAAAGCAAAGAAAACATCCATCCATCCATCCATTTTCCGTAACCTGCTTATCCAGTTAAGGGTCGCGGGGGTGCTGGAGCCGATCTCAGCTGTCAATGGGCGAAGGCAGGGTACACCCTGGACAGGTCGCCAGTCTGTCGCAGGGCTGACATATAGAGACAAACAACCATTCACACTCACATCCACACCTACGGGCAATTTAGAGTCTTCAATGCACCTACTGCATGTCTTTGGACTGTGGGAGGAAGCCGGAGAACCCGGAGAGAACCCACGCTGACACGGGGAGAACATGCAAACTCCACACAGAAGGTTGGAATTGAACCTGGGCCCCTCTTGCTGTGAGGCGACAGTGCTAACCACTACACCACCGTGCAGCCCAAAGAAAACATATTTAATAATATTAAATTCTATTTATTTGCCAATAGATCCCGCTAAATACTACACTGTTCCTTTATATATATTTATGTGTGTATTTGTTTGGGAAGGGTTGGGGAGTAACTAGTTAAATGTAATTGAGTTAAGTATTTCAATTACATGTAAATATCATCAGTTAGAAAACAATTAAAAATATTTAATTAAATTGCAATTACTAATCAAAAGATTGGTGATACAAAGGGGTTACATATGAATATATTATTTTAAGTATGACAAATGACATTAATTCTGTTGCTATATTCAAATCTTGATGAAGTTATTTTGAAAAACATTTAATAAAGGTTTGACAGTAATCAGTGTTGAGTTTACTGTTGTTAGGTTTACACTGCTTGGTTTAAATTGATGTTTTTTTTTACTTTTCAGCTTTATGACACAGTTTTGAACATTTGTTAGAAAAGTAATCAAAAGTAACAAGTGACCCTACTTTGATGAAATAATTAAATATGTAATAAGTAATGTAAGCTAACTATTTTAACATGGTAAGTAGTATCTGTAAGCTATTACATGTCTTAAGTGGCATTCCCAACATTAGGCATCATTTAGTAAGAGTTTCAGACTCAAAAACGAAATTCAGCTTCAGGACTGTGTGATTGTGGTTGGATCAAAATGATTTGATAGTGAACAAAACAAAATCAGAATAAAATGATGCTAAATCCTGACTGGTGCACATCTATATGACATCACATTTTTTTTCAACCAACCCCGCCCATTTCAAACCAATGAATACATAAAACAAGGAAGGGTCTTTAAGTCATTTTGACTCCATTTTAATTTTGCAAGTACCGATATAGGTCCAGATTTAAAGGGGCATGTCAAATTTAGCAATTGGAAACAATATTGAAGAGAGCTGGCTAACAATAGCCCTCCTGAATATTATTTTATATCATTCAGTTTGAGCTTGGTTAGTAATTGATAAAAAAAGATGCTCTATTAAAATCAAATACATGTAGAACATTACCGCCTTGGTACCAATGTAACATAATGTGCCTTCCTGGTATAATAGGTCTCTTGCTTCAAACCAAGTAGAAGAGCAGAGAAGAAAAAAATAAATACTGGCATCTCTCTTGTGTTCAAGCTGATTGAGAAAATACTTTTTCAGTACTTTTAATGTATTTTATGGAGAAAGCCAAATCCAGCTTCTAAACTGTGATGATTTACTTTTTATTAATCAATAGAAATGGAACACCAGATTTTTGTTATAGTAATTTGAAGATATCTCATTGGGCTACAGGAAATTTGACTTTTTGTTATCCCATTTGTCTTTTACTTCAATCTGATATGGTGAAGAAAAATAATCAACAATGGAAATAATCATTACTCAGAGCGTTGTTTCCAAGACATCTTGGAACTGCTAAAGACTTCTGTGCAAAATTGACTTAATAAACAAATACAGCGGCTGTAAGTGTGTTTGCACACACTCCTGACTTCAGCACACAAAGCAGTTTGCAAAACAGGAGTCGCCTCCGCTGACCAGAATGCTGAAATGGCAACTCTTCACTAGGCCTTTGTTCGGTAATTATATTTCCGCGGTGCTGCCGTACAAATCAGCTCATATCTCCCTGTCGGTGACCTCTGTAAATAACGGTAATAAAGAGCGTACTTGTCGTTGCCGTTGTGTCCCTCCAAGACAATCCACCTGTCACCAAGTGGCCCGGCCCGTCGCCCCCTACCTCCCCCCCTACTCGCCTTGTTGCTGGCCATTTGCCGGAGCACAGATCAGACGGCTCTCCGCCATGGGGAGTGGTGAGAGTGGTTGATGGAGCTGGTGAAGATCAGGGCTGGCTCCCTTTAACACAGCCAGCACCTCCAACAATAGCCGCCTCTGACAGCTTTGCATAATTCATCTTGTCGAGTCTCTCTCTCTCTCTCCCTCTCTCGCTCACCCCTTCCTCCTTGACGCTCCTCTCTCCCTCTCCTCTTTGAGTTTCTCTTCAATTCTCCTCCGGTTTTATTTATTTTTTTATTCTTCTTTTTCTTTTTTTGTGCCTCCCGGCGCTTGGAGAAGGGGAGAAGGGAGAACCAGGGCAGTGTTCCATCAGATGCTGCCTGTTTCCCCCCGACACCAGTGATTTTGGAGACACAGAAGTGTTTGTCTGCAGCACGTTGCCCAGACTCTGTGAATTCTGGATGCCATCTGAACCAGATTGTGTTCGTTATTTATCGAGGCTCAGCGCCTTAATCCCTTGCTGCAACATGAAGTGCGGAACTATTACCCAAAAATACACGGCAATCAGAGTCAAGACGATCAATTTCCGAGAGGCTGATCTTTTTCAATGCAAGTTTCGAGGGGATCTGATTAAATACCGCTTCCACGTTGTTTAATTGAGTTGCATTGTCTTGTAACGTGTATGGAATCATTTTGGGGGGTTTTGTAGATTACTACTTTGAGATTTCTTAATCTTTAAATATGACTGTCAGGTAAAAAGACAAAGAAAAAGAAGAGAGGGAAATATATAGCGAGCAATATCATGACAGCATTTAGTGGCAATTAAATTACAGTGGCAGCTATATCCTTTGCAAACTTGGTGACGGATGAGCTTACTACACTCAGTGAGACTCTGAAGATGGATGATGAAATCCTGCTCCATCCTAAATCTCTTGTCTCAGTGTATGATGCAGAATATTCACAAGTGGGGTAAAGTGATGCAAATCTCTGATAGAGCCACTTCAGATTATTCCATGCCCGTGGCGCTTGAGACGTCATCGCTCATAGTTTCAGCACATTTAGAAGACCAACAGAGCTACTGTGACTATGAAAAACAAACAAATCACCAAAAAAGCTGAGCTGTACTCAGTGTTTTTTGGGGTTTTTCTCTTGTCTGTCACTGGTAAATCATAGCGGTCAACCTCTAATCCTAACCATTATTGTTCGCTTTTTAGTCTGTGAATTAAATAATGAAAAAAGCTGTCTGCCGGCACCAGAATACAACATAATAAGCTGAGCAGGGATGTTTACAAATCCTCCAAATAACCCTTCACCAGTGACAGTAAGAGATATATATTCATTGAATCTTTAGTGGGGAAAACCGCTAGCACAGTCAAATCCATTTTTTTTAAATGTAATTGCTAGGTGAGGACAATTGGAATATAAAAAAACAGGGATTTTTTTCTTCTTCTTCTGCAATGGCTCCCTCAATCGCAAGTGGTAATAGCAGGTTATTCAGTGCATTCATACATGCCAGCTCCAGCATTTATCTGTATCCAAGACTACTAGTATTGAACCCACTAGCTTCAAGATAGGTGCTCCCTTCCACATCACACAGCCAATTACACACAGACGGTCTTAATTCAATGGGCCACAGTTTGCCATTCTCTCAAACTGGTACCACTGCAGTTTTATTTTCACAAAGGGAAGCTGAGGAAGTAATGATGTTCATGTACAGTCGCTTAATTGAGGATCTTGCAAGACGATGTCAACAATTGCCATCTAATGCTTAGTCGTAATGAATTGACTCCATGGTGCGCAGAAATAAAATCAACCCCACGGACCTGTGGCAGTTTGCAGGCAAATCCACGATCGACCCATTGTCACGGAAATAAATTAAATTGAGGCGCAACCGCCGCTGCATCGTAATGAAGCTGCGGAGCAATCACAAAGCCGGGGAGGGTGATTGAAAGAATGAAACTCGGATCATATTTGTCCACAACGTAGCTGGTAAACAAACGGATAAATAACAATCATTGCAGGTATCTTATTTATTGGGATCGGCGGTGTTGCCTTGCTAATTACAAATTCTCAATCAAACGCGGGCCTCGCTCGACTATCCAATATGTTATTGTTGCACTACTGTAGCCTGTCAACAGAGCACTCAGACAGCGGCTGAAAATCATTACTCAAACTACATTTGAAATGCTGGGAGCATACAAACCTGAGCTACCAGATAAAGAATTTCAGACGCATAGAGATATTCAAAAGTGCTGACATCGGGCGTCATTCAAATGCATCTCGCGTGATAGTACAACAAACTGGCCCTCCCTCTTTTTTAGCGTGTGCAGAGGGAGAAGGAATATACACAGCAATCATATAAAAGAGGCAGACGGCTGAAGAGTCTGAGGGAGAGCTTCAATACTGCAATGGGAATGCAACACCCTGGTGCTGCTGTGACAGGGAAAATATCGAAAAAATATCAAATCTGACCAGATAGAGACTTTAACCGGCTTTTGCAGTTGTACATCTATATCACTGTTACGGGAGGAATCAAAATACTCACTTCAAGGATAAGTTATTAGAAGAAATACAAATTGCATTCATACGATGCTTTCAAGTTTTGCACTTTACAGAGAATAATATATCGAGTGCGTTTTCTCTTCAGGCATACGGTGTCACATTTTAAAAAACTCTATATGTAAAGAATCTGGAGGATTTATTCTCTTGTTGTCAGCGTTTTAAGGAGTATGTAGGTCATGATGGCACACTATCGGAATACTGAGAGACTGCAAGGCTTATTAAAGAAACATCAATCTGAAAATTCACCAACATTGCACTGGTTTCTCTACTTCCAGGGGTGAGACTTGGAGAGTCTGCCCTGTGGTGATTGGCTGAGACCGACTTCTGAATACACACGGTTCTCCACTGGAAGTCAAAGATTGCTGACCTGTATACCATTACACTGACTCCGAGGCGCCAGTTTTACACTCTTCAATGGTCTGATATTCAATATTTTCTCCCTCCTCACCCCGCTGACAATAAAAAGACAGAACATGTCGGCCAACATCCGTCCACATCATCGCTCCTCGTCACCCGCCGGACCTGCGGCTTTCAGCATCACAGAGGTCGCGTCGACAGAATTATTGAGGCCCGCCAAGCAGCTCCACTGACAAGCGTAGCTGAAGCCCCAACTTCCCACTGGGCTGTCCAGGGGCCACAAAAGACCAGACCTGAAGCCCTTGGCAGGTTGAGGGTATTCTGGGAAACCTCCTCCGGGGCTAATATTGCTTTGTGCAATCATTGAAAAAACATCAAAAGAAATCTGTCAGGTTAAGGCCCCATAGAGAGCAGAAAATACATGTTTTTAACTTGGAAAAGAATAAAAAAAAAGGTTATTTTAATATGAGCTGGACACTGCGTAATGATGGCTTGTTGGGCAAATCTGTTTGTGCATTGTAGTTAGTGCCATGAGGTCTTTGCTTTGTAATGGGCTTTAAATATGTAACATTTCCTAACTTTGAATATAATGTCTGTATTTCACAATGGTCAACCTATAAACGGCGCAGGTATTCACTCAGGGCAATTTTCACAAGCAGAGAGCACAATGCGTTTCGATTTTGTTCTCCCTATGACAGAACTAAGCACATTTCTGTTTGGATCTCCCCGCCAGGCTCAGGCCCGGCGCACACGGGGAGAGTTGTACTGTTACAAAGTCAGACCCGCTCCTCGATCACGCCACTTGTTCTTGACCCAGAAAGTCCACCAGAGCACGCTGAGCCATAAATGTTAATCTGTAGGTTACAACAGTGTGAAGCGGTGCTGCTCCCAGAGCTGGACCAGCAGGACGGCGTCCTGCGGCTAGTCGCAGGTGGCTTTCATCTCGGCCTACTTTGGCCAGAGAGCAGCAGTACATGTTGAAAAACAAAACCGAGAGCTGTCATGCTTTGAATCTTGGTCTTTTTCCTCAATGGAGTAGCCCATACGCAGCTTAACAAAGGGCTCCCGCGATGACTGGCGCGGCTGGTTTTTTTTTTTTTGTCCGTTAAACCCTACTCCCAGACCATCACCACCGACTCATTGACACGTATGTTCACAATGAGATGCAGGAATCAATCAATTTGTGTTATGCACAACACATTAGCTCCTGCAGTGAGTCTACTATAGCCATGAAGCGGGTTCACCAGTTGTTCCCTTGAGGACGCTCCTCTCTCCTTTCCAATCAAAATGCAATGGCAGGTATCACATTATACTGAGCAAATATTCGGGATGGAAAACACTATGTAAATCCCTCTTTAAGTTAATAGAAAACTCTATTTAAATTCTTAGCTGTTGGTAAAGCTCTATTCGGCATCCATATTTTTCATTTCATTTTAAATTGGGGAAAAGGATACAAAGAGATTTAAAAACACATCATCACATGACTTCAGAGAAGGGACCAGGCACATTCAGTCCTAGACCTGCTCACGTCCATACTGTGTTTTTTTTTTCTTTTTTCTCTTATTCTCTCGTGCAGCATACAATGTAGTTAAGGACCACAGCGGTAATGCATCAAGTGCTGTCACTAAATATCCCTACTCTAAGCACATTTCAAGAGCATGCATTGCCCCTCCTCCCAAATCCCCGGGTGACTTTCAGCAATAATTTGGCAACTTGCAGGAAAAACTTTGCTGCAAGTGTCACATCACTGTGACAAAGCCAAATAATCCTCTGATTTAAGGTCATTAAAGGCAAATATGCGAGCCTGTCCGTCCATAGAGATCTCGCCATCCCGGAGTCTGGTTTCTTTCAAAAAGAAAAAAAAAAAAAAAGAAACATCACGATCCTAAACGCATCATGGCATGCTTTACTTTCACGCCAACTATTCATCATGGCGTCGGGCTATTCTCATAGGAGCGCGTTGGGGGGAAATGCACTGAGAGAGAAAACAGGTGAAAAGAGAGTGCAGCAGACAATAGCCAGGCAGGCAGTGTGTTAATAGTAACAGATTAGAGGGCAGCAATTATGTAAAGTAAATATGACATGGAACCCATCCGTCGAGCCCAGGGAACTGTGGGTAGTTTGTCAGGCTGCATTAACCTTCACGTGTTTGCTCTGATGTGTTGAAACAGGCGACTCGGCCACGCTGTTTGCCATATCAAATGTTATAATTCATAAGGTCATCTTCTGAGCCACCGTCGGCATAAACAAGTAATAAGGTGAGATATTATAGGCGTATGCCCGTGCATCGACTCTGCCTTCCATATCTCTCAGATCTGAGAGCAGTTATTTTTACAGAGGGAGCGAAGTCCTCTTGATTGCCCCCTAACGATCTATAAAACTGTTTGGAGCCGGCATTCAAGCCGACATCATCCCTTAAGGAGGCAGTTCTCATCACACGGAATATTAAATTCTCCCCAGGAATAATGAAAGGGGAAATTACTTAAGGATAGCAGCATGGAGTGACAGTGTTGTGTACACAGTTCTTCAAATAATATTCCTGAAGTCATTTCTTTTTAAGCTTCCATAGCACCAGAGTCTCAACTGCGTCAGAAATTGTAGTCACCTGCTTTGATCAGCGGGATTAGTTACATTATGGCACAGTGCGGCCTCAGACCAGACAACTACAGGGTTGTTTTTTTTCTTTTGCTTTTCACTGTAGAGGTGTACAAAATGAGTCGAGAGCCTAATGCTCACTGGAGCACTTGTTTCACTCCAGGTGTGCTTCTGAAAAGTGAAAACACAATGCTCTTCATTTATTAGGATTCTGTGACAGTCTGCAGAACATCGGTGCCATAGATTGTGATGTCTGATTCAGCAAAGTCACTTTAAATGATTATCCATGCCTAGGACAAAAAAAAAAAGAAAAGAATATATATAGCTCTACTCTGGAGCCCTTCTACAAAAACCACATGTTCAATATCACCCAATGAGTGTCATTGTAATGCCTTTAAAGGCCGGCACAGTGAACAGACTGGTAGTTTGGAGCTGTTTTCTTTTCTTTTTTTTTTTTTTTTTTTTTTTTTTAGTTCTTACATGGCCCCTCGACACAGCCAAAGGATAAAGATTAGGTGAAGATCGATCACTTCAAAACAAAATTCTTCACGGTAAAACTTGCCACTTTCATTGAACGAATCCCAAACGCCATTTTGTCCAAGGTAATGGCAGCATGTGTTGTGATGTGCCTCAACTGCTGCAGTTCCTCAACAGCACTCAGGGCCCGGGCAATAAATCAATTTAGCTGGACAGATATACTTGTCCTTCTGAGCTATCATGTGGGCTTCGGGTGCGCTTGTTTGCAGATTGCGTGTAGCATGATCCATGGCACAGTGAAATCTGATGACATCTCTCTCTGCTCATGCCAAGCACGGAGACAAGTCACCATGTCTTATAGCCGATACACAAAACAAAAGAAGGAAATAAACCCGGATAACGTCTAAAACTGTTTCGTTTAAATAACAGCACCTCCTAAAGATCCCTAAATCTAAACTGCGACTGAAACATAAAAAAAAAAACTACACATTGCATACTGGTTGTCAGGCAACGGCCCTTCTTTCTACTAATGCAGAAAATATAACCCAAAAGTTGTGGCTTCTGCAGGCACACGTCTCACCCAAGAAGCTTTGAGTCCCTGTGGCAGACACAACCTTCCTGCAGGCTTCTTTCAAATGTGTTCAAAGGCTCTGATGAAAATTTTCTCTACCTCCTCTGCACCTGAGGCCGAGACCACAGATTGGGTACAATTTAACAAACTGTGTGTGTGTGTGTGTGTGTGTGTGTGTGTGTGTGTGTGTGTGTGTGTGTGTGTGTGTGTGTGTGTGTGCAAGCACTTCGACACTTACATTATTGGTGGATTGAGCGGGGGTGATCTCTGTAGGTGATTTACACCCCAGCGAGGCTTCCAGGTTATTTATAAATATAGAATTTATTTTGCAGATAGGGACACATTTTGGAGCAAAGCCATCCCAACGTGTCAGCTCCTGGTCATAGGTCTCTAGGAGGACACACCGGGGCCAGGAGGTGATGGAGGCTGGGAGGAAGGCTGCGTTGTGTTGAAATGTTTTAAAAGTAAACGACGTGGAAGAAAATATATTGACTTCAATGTAACCTGCAGCAACAACATCTATTCATTTCCTCCCATGTGCCATTTTTAACACAACATTATAACAAATGACGCTTTTTCTAAAGCTCAGTGGTTGACTTTTTTTTTTTTACAAACTGCATCTTTTTGACTGTTGAACTTTAGGTTATGATGATGTATTTCTGCCCCAAAATTGGACCGGTTCAGAAACGCATACAATCTCGCCCCCCAACACTTGAACTCATTAAAGCGGCAGTTTTTGTTTTTTTGTTGTTGTTGTTGAGAATCCAGAGGTTGCGGATGAAAAGTGAGTCGTTATTGGTTATTCTCACGGTGCTGATGGGAGAAGAGGGATTGATGCTGCTCCAACATCTTCAGGGTGGACTCGGGATGTTGCAGAACAGAAGCGTGCAGAACAAATAAAGACACCATCACTGAAACAAGGACCACCGATTCTGCCATTTCAATTAAATCACGTGGGTGACATCGGATATAGAGCAAGGGGGATATATAAAAAAAAAAAAACCACTAAAAGCACACCGACCTGCATGAAGCTTCAGCGAGCCCGTCCGAGGATGCAGCGGCACATAAACTTCCAGCGGCGCGCTTTAGTCCAAACTTGCGGTGCGTCGCGGTGCGTCTTTATTTTTTTTTTTTTATAGTAGTGTGCGCAATTTGGGCACAGTAGGAGAAAAAAAAAAAAAAAAAAAATCTTCACGAACACCTCTTTGCAGAAATCTCTCCCCCCCCCCCCCAGCATTAAAAAAAAAAAAAAAAAAAAAAAAAAAAAAAAAAAAAAACCTTCTCGGCTCGGTAACACGTCGATAGGGATGAGGAGGACTTGGTTGCGTGGATGATGCGCGGCGCGCTGTGGCGTCAGGAGGAGCAGGAGGAGAGCTTCAGCCTGCCAGCTCCCGCGTGAAAACGTGTGTCGTCCCCCCCCCATCCCCCATCCCTCCACCTCCACCCCTCCACCCCCCTCCACCACCACCGCCACGCTCGGAAATAATCGTCCTCCTGGCTCAGCTCAGCCAATACTTCCACCGATGCATGTGGTAACACAGTTATGTGGTTTTTTTCAGCAGCAAGCGGTGCAGGATGGTTGTTTTTTCTTTCTTTTCTTTTCTTTTCTTTTTTTGCTCACTGGGTAAGGATGCGGAGGCTCACCAGCCGCTCAGCTGCTCTTTTGTCCGATATGCATTTGTCAGCTGATAAACTGCGCATCCCGTCGCTCTCCTCAGCACCGCCTCCGGTCTGCCTATCACAGACCGGGGTAGAGGTGCAGGCCGTTAACATGAAGGGAGGTGTCAACTATGACCTCCAGCAGGCTGTGCAACATGCATATATATATAGCTGCACGTCTGGATAAAAGTAGTTCCATTATTAGATAATAATAATAAAAAAATAAATACTTAAAGAACCAGTTTGATAACGCCTTCCAAATCAAGTTTGTAGTCAATGATAGGAAGAAGATGTCCATGAATGCAACATGAAACAGTGTTTACTCTGAGCTACAGCATCCTCTAACACATACCTGTCTCTGTACCTGTTTCCCCCCCTCAGCCTGCTCTCCCCTCCTCTCTTTTGTATCGGGGAGCTGCTCATTAAGTTTACCTATGGTCTCGCGTTGCCACATAATTGGCTAACTCTCAAATCTCCAATTTCTCACCTTCAGTCTGACAAAAGGAAGGAGAAAAAAAAAAAAAAAAGGAGTGACTGATGTAAATAAATGTGTTATTTCTCACAGAAGACTAGCAGCTTAGGTTTACCCAAGCTGTTAATTAAACCGTTAGATAAACAAGAAGGCCTAAACGACTTGTTCAAATTGAAATGTTGCTATTCTAGGCTGACTGTCGAACAAAAGCTTGATTCATATTGTTCTGCTCCATCCACCATCCGTAGTTGATCAGTTGCAGCAGCGGTGGGCAATAAATATGCACAATTTGAGTTCCATCAACCCAAACCATTAAGAAACGTTATTCTGATGCATATCATTTTCAGATTTTGTCCCCGTGCCGTTCACATTAACATGCACCGGCATGCTCCGAGGGTTCCGATAGGCTGATTTCACAAACAGAGTTGAAATGTTTCAGTGTTTTGTGGGTGTGAGAACTTCATCTTGATGAGTTCCAGTTACAGAGATAAGTACACTTGCCTTTCGGCCATTTTTTCCGTCTCCGGTCTTAAACCAAAAACCACATTAGCTTTGTGATTGAAGAAAACATATGAGACCCTATCTCTCATAGGCTTCAATGATAGCATTTAGAGGATGGAGCGTGGAAAGCAGAGTTTCATTAATAACAAAAGCAACAGTCCACTAATCCCACTAGAAAGGCATTTCGAGGCAGAGTCCTTTTGGTTCTGAGGGAGAGAGAAGAGAGAAAGACTAACAATACCAATGGTCGATCACAGACCTTCAAGCTATGGTCTGCAGGCCTCACAGCTCAATAGGGGGCCAACTGCTGCAGCTCTGACTGGGCACATTTTTTTTTTTTTTTTAATCCCCTCCCTGAATTTAGCCCATGTCCGACCACATGCCGTGATGAAGTTATCACTGAGGACAGCTTTTCTCCAAGCAAAATCAGCCCTGGCCTCCGACGCTTGATTCTTCTATTATACCCGGAGCACATCAAAAACTTGCCTCCATCAAATGGCATTATCTACATGAAAGGCAACTGCCCAACAATCTATCTCCAACTCTGTCATTCAGTCTACAGTCAAGGGCACTGCAAAAAAAAAAAAAAAGAAGAAAGAGGGGAAAGAGAGAAAGGACATAAAGAAGGAGAGGAATTCTTGTAAAGGCTGCTGAAGCCAATACCCCTCCATTTTTCCTCTACTTGAAATGAAACTACTTTTTTCTTTTTTTCCCCCTCCTCTGTAATATTCTTAGGGGCTTTTCAGAGACACTGTAAGTTAGTTACTAAGCAACATATTCACACATTTTATCCAAATGAAGGTTCTGTAACGTTTGGTACACCAGAGGGTTTATGATAGATTAAGGGTCCTTCACTTTCTTGAACCAAAGAAAAAATTGCCTATTCTGTTAGAAAGAAAAAGGAAAATTCACTTATGATAATATGACATCTGGTCTTTGCATCCTTGATTCAGATTTTTTTCTTTTTCTCTGAGACCTTCAGCAGGGCTGTGGTTTCTCTCAGTCGCACTGTGAGCGTGTCCATGCAGTCAACTGTGCCCTCTATTGGAGGCCAGTCACTTTCAACATCCAAATTCAAAAGACTAAAGCACGGCGTGGTGGCTGTGCTCAGGGTAAACAATGGTGTTTTGCATGATGAAAAGAACATTAAAAGGAATTTGAAATCAGCATTTGAGTGATATGGAGATTTAAGGATTTAATAAAAGAAAAAAAAGACGTTTAGTTTCAAACAAATGCCCCACAGACACGATATACATTGATGATAAAGTTTCCAAAAAGAATATCATTTTATCAGTATGAACATGCAGTGCTTGATTCGTGCATCCTGTAGTGCAGCACCTTTCTTTTTTTTAACACTTTCTGGTAGATTAAAGTCAGTTTGTCACTAAAATGAAATGCAGCAACACCTTATCATTTGCTTCCTGGGCTACCTATAGCTTGTTGGGAGCGTGGCTGAATACACAAAACATGAACCAGAAACTTCACATCTGAAGCCCAAGAGCATAGCATACATTAAAGAATAAAAGCCTGTATCTCTCCTCAGCTCCGTATGTTTTACACATGTTCAGTATCAGCAGAGAAAACAGATGGGCCACACCGCGGGGACACAGAGACCTGTGGACATTAGAAAAAAAAAAAGAGGAAACATTGACAAATTATGCATACACATCCTTACTCTTCCCGTGCATGCAGGAATTTGTCCCCGAGGGGTCAGACAGCGAGTCTGATGCGTTCGACACTGCGTCTTGTCTTGTTTGATGTCTGTTAAAAAGCAACGGCAACAATAGATGCACGCTCTGTATATGTGCAGAGCATTATATTCACACTGTAAAGGCTACTGCCTTTTGTTAGTCTAGTATTGTGTTCGGCAAACTAAACTGACATGTATAAAGGGATTGGACAGAACTTCCCTTTTCATGTGGAAATTAATCTCTTCCAAAGGGACAAAACAGCTTTCACCCTTGGTTATACAGTGAGGATTTTAGGAAAGTACCTTTTTTTTTTTTTTTTTTTTTTTCTTTACATCTGAGGCAAAGGCAAATATTTAATGCCCAAAAAGAAAGTTTATGTCAGGCAATATCAACAATTTCTTTTTTTTTTTACATTTACATAATAAGAATATTTGAAGAGAAAATGGAAGCTTTAGCAGTCAGATTTATTCAGAGGGGCCGAAATCTTTTTACTGTCGTCTACGGTGAAGGAGGACGGAGATGGATGCCTCTCTGCCAAGTTTTTAAATCTCAGAGGACACTTTGAAATGAGGTGGGAGGGCCTTGGGTTTTCTTCTGAGGCCATTCTCTGACTGAACATTTCTATTGATTGTAGTGGGTCGCTATAGCACCACCAAGTCAAAGGAGGAGAGCTGGAAAACCGGAGAAACCAGACAGCTAGAAAGAAATCTTCAGGCCAATGAAAGGTAATTAAAAAAACTCCCCAGCAAACAGATCAACATTTTCAACTCGGATTATTTCAATAACTTGGGTTTAACTTGAAAATATATACGTTTCTTGAAAATAACAAGCTCTTTTTATACTATACTATCACAACTTAAGGGCACACAAAAAACACATTTTTGCTTTTTTTCCTGGAAGAATTTATTTTCATCAGAATATAAGAAATCCACAACTCTTTAAACTTCAACTAGAAAAAAGTTCAGATTCCCAATATGGGGCTAAAAAGGACCTGTAGTAAAAATTTCAAAATACATTTTGAAATGTCAAACATGCTCGGTGTCGTTCTAAATGTTTCGCATGGATGTGCAGCCTCAAAGGGAAGAGGTGGAGCAGTGGGAGACCTTGAGAACTGCATTCAGTTAATTTGAAAAGGTTAAGCAATAAGCAAAAAGGGCAGCATCCAGACATAAAACACACTCTGACCACCTGTTCACAGACAAGGGCTCTGTAGCACACGGGAGAAAGTTTGCCTTCAGGGCTTTCTGCCAGATACCTCCTTAAGTTAAGGCAACAAACCTTGGTTAGCTTTAGGAAAAGATCATGTTTTTGGTTAAAATAAACCCTTTCTAGCAGAAAGCCCCGAAGGCAATCTTCTCCTGTGTGCTGTTTTATTCAGTCATAACCCGACCATCTGCCAAGCGCCTCTCAAATAGAAACATGAAAGTTGCCAAAATAATAAGATAACGAAGTGAAGTGTAGCTTGCAGTGGAGTAATCAATGTGTTTGGACCATGTCAGCTCCATAGATCCACAGACATTCAGTTATTTCAAGTAAATACATCGACCAGTAAAACTAAATCCAACTCTGGACTAAATTTTACCCCAAAAAACATTTCATTAATGTATCACCAGTATAATCTGAACCTCAATGTTTTCTTGAGTAAATACTTACTGATGGAAAAAAAAAAGGCAAAGATTTAATTTGTTTTTTCTGCTTAATCGCACCAACTGTACATTACATTACTCAGACATTACATTTGTTGATTTAGACTGGCTCATTGCTTTGTGCACATAAAGGAGTTTACAACTATGTTTTTGTATATATATATATATATATATATATATATATATATATATATATATATATATATATAGCTGTAGCTTTAATATTTTTATATATATTTTTAGCTTTAATATTTTTAGATATCATTTTTCTTTTCTCTTTTGTCTTGAGATGTGTCACATCAGTCATCATCACTTAAAAGTATATAAGAGCAAACAGCACCATGCGAGCATGAAAAGAAAAACCTTGAGCTTTGATGAAGAGGTGCTTTGCTTTATAAAATGACTGTATACAACTGGAGCACACAACGGGAGAGAAAATGAGAGACCGGCAAGTCATGAAATAAATAACTTTTAACTGGTCATAAGGTCACTGGTTCGTGTTTAAAGCTTGAGGCGGATAAAGTTGGTCATCCAGTGTTGAGGACTGAAGTGTTTACCAGGTCAACCGTCTCAAACCTCCCCTCCTGTCAGTTTGTGAGCAACACAGACATCGATAAGTAGAGCGTAGGACACCGACCAGGTGCTGCTGTCTTTCAAGGAAGTCATTGCTATTCAATGCATCGTGCTATAATCACTACCATTCAGTTAATGAAGTTTGACTTTCAGTGTCTGTCCAGGCTGAGTGGCTATATCAGTGTCTGTACTAAACATCCAATTATTTTTTCAATTTATTTTGAAAACAAACTTGTGTTTCCTGCTGTAAGGATGGAATACAAACATGCTGAAATGCACATGGAGTAGTGGTTAGCACTGTCGCCTCACAGCAAGAGGGGCCCGGGTTCAATTCCCGGGTCAGACAACCTTCTGTGTGGAGTTTGCATGTTCTCCCCGTGTCAGCGTGGGTTCTCTCCGGGTTCTCCGGCTTCCTCCCACAGTCCAAAGACATGCAGCTTAGGTGCATTGAAGACTCTAAATTGCCCGTAGGTGTGAATGTGAGCGTGAGTGGTTGTCTGTCTATATATGTCAGCCCTGTGATAGACTGGTGTACCCTGCCTTCGCCCATTGACAGCTGAGCTCCAGCACCCCTGCGACCCTTAACTGGATAAGCAGGTTACGGAAGATGGATGGATGGATGGATGGATGGATGAAATGCACATGGGACACCAGTGGTAACCAGCCACTGGAGAACGGCTATCCTTAAAGCTATAAAGAACACAGTATGAATTATGGAGGGAGTCCATAGTCATGCAACATAATGTAAAGAGCATCACCTGTTTTTCAAACGAACACAAGACTCTCAACCAGCAGAACGGTGTCCGTGTCCCCTGTGAAACCAAAAGTCACCGTTTACATATTTTAACTTACGTACGCCTTTAATTTAACATAGTTTTTAAGGTGTTTTATATTTTTTTATTCACAATGTTTTAAGATAAGATAAGATAATTCTTTATTAGTCCCGCAGCGGGGAAAATTACAGTATTACAGCAGCAGAGAGGATAGTGCAAACAAGATACAGAAAAAAAACCAAGATCAAAAGAAGTATTATAAATAAGTAAATAGGTCATCACAAAGTAAAGAATAATAAATAAGTTTAAAAAAAACGTTAAAAATCCACAATAACAAAAAATATATAAACCAGTTTGGTCAATCAAACTACCTTGCGCGTTGAAAAGTGACCCCAAGGGCTCCTGACCAAGGGTTTGTTTGTGACGAGTTGGGATTAAGAACTTGTTTGTCCACAAAAGAGCACTGAGAATTTTATATTTCAACTGTAAAAGTGTATTCTGTATCTAACCTCGTAATAATAAAAAAGATCGGTATCGACAGTTTGTTTGTGTAACGGGTTAATGTTTAAATTATTACTGCAAGCCTATATGTGGTTCTCAGTTTTTGAACTTTTTTGAAGCATGAACATTGCGAATTGATGGGTTCATGGTGCATTCATTGCACAAGAGACCAGTTTGATGCACGTGTTGGACAGTAGACTAAACCCTCACTATGTCCCGCGGAACTGTTCTTAAAATATAAATGCACTTTTACAACAGACAAGCCTGTAGCGATAGTAATACACCAAAGCTAACCCTGAATGTACTTGCTACATGTATTTTTTTTTTGCTTCCTACACAAAACTCACTCTCAAACTTTCGATATATTGATGTCGGGTCAGTCTCCTGTCTTAGTCAACATTCTGCCTTTTGTGAGTGAGAGCCTTCTGTGTGTGTGTGTGTGTGTGTGTGCTTAGTATACTTCCACTCTCGCATTGACGGAGTGAACCTAAGGCTGTGTCAAGCCCATCTTAGCTGAGTCCAAGTCAATTTCAAGACTAAAGACCAATACCCGGGTCCTATTCAATGCTGAAATAGGCAACAAATTGTGCGCATGTCTGTTCGATTGCAACATATTGCTTGAAGTCACACTGGAATGAAATATTACATTTTTTGGGCATTTCTGCCTTCCATACAGCTATTGGACCAAAGGGCATGTAAAAAATTGATGAGAATGTTTTTTTATGTATTTGAACATCAAAATCGTATTACTTTCCCTTAAAATATAAAATCACAGGTGGTGACTTAATTGTAAACCAGGAGGCTTACATTAAAATGAACTATAGTAATACCATGACAGACTTTTGCTGAATCCCAACCCAGAAGGTTTGTATTCTATACATTATTGTTATTATCATAACAGCTATCGTCTCTTTTTATTCAAGAACATTTCATATTTTCTTTCGATGATTTGAATCGTAAATTATGCGGTTCATTTTCAGACCTTAAACTATGTATTTATTTATTTGACAAAACACATTAAAGTGGTTGCCAAGCTTAATATATTTGAAATTACACAACAGTGTTCTGTTATTGCATAAAGGACACTACGGACTCCCAAAGCACTCGGGACCGCGTGTTTGCTTCCATTTCCATCAAATCAACCTCTTCCTAACTGATATAAAATTGGTTTGTGAATTGGAATGATATCTACGGTGCTGTGTTTTGTACCGACATCTTGTTTCAATCAGGGGCAATGTAATGTGTCAGTGATAAGAGCTTGTAGTGTACTACTCACTACTATACTACTGCCTTTTGATTCTTTTAAGTGTTTTTGTTTCTGAGACTGCCCTCAAACAACTCTAATTCTAAGAGTGGTAGACACACCCCTGATTTAAATGAGAAATGTCTCACATTAAGGAGGCAACACTTTGTCAAAATAATTGCACATACAGAGATGTGCAGAAATCCGGCACAGAAAATGTTGTATAACAAGGTCTTTTGGATCCAGAGGTCGTTCTTTTTTTTTTTATTCTTTTAATTGCCTCAGAGTTTAAAAAACACACTCCCCCAGAAAAGACACTTCTGCTTTGTTTTCCATCTGGGTAAAAAAAAAAACTTCCCTTTGTTATGTTTGTTGTGGTGTTGATTATTTGGATGAAAACTCAGAATGCAGTGTGTTTACAGAAGTAAAACTTCAAGCCTGACCAAAAGCTTATTATTATTACTTATTATAAGGGGGACAGTTTTAGTCATGGTCTGTGTCCTCATGTTAGGGACTGTGTGAAAATTACTATGGTGAGGAGGTGGGATGAGCATAATCTCCTCTTGACTGAGAGAAAGCTAGACACCCCTGGCGAAAATGCACTAAATTATGTGATTTGGGGCATTTTGGCATAAAAAAAAAAATCCAAAATACACATTTATTTCACTACATTGTGTCAATTTGCATTTGTAGATTGACCCTAAATTCATCAAAAGTTAGCTTTAGATAATGCCTCAACTGCATATTCAGACATAACTTTTCAGAAATCATCAGTGATCATGATATCTATTAACCATACGTTTTTACCCTATTCACCTGTAGTGTCGTGCAGAATGTGTGGGATTTTACAATGCGTATCTTTAAAGGCCGTCTTTTAGAAATTTGATTGTTGTTTTTCTCAGGCTCTCAGCCAGAAATCTCCACTTCAGTAGCACCTACATACACCAAATTTCCTTTCCCATCTATTTTCTGAAGGTTTTTACTGAGGGGTTTGCTCATCTATCAATTATAGCCTGAATTATATTGAATTATATTCCAAAAACATATTTTTTTTGTTTGTTTCAAGGACTCAAGGTTAATTTATTGTCATCATGCAACACAGAGACGCACGATGAAATGCAGATTTAACTAAATTACATCACTAAGAAAACTAGACAAAATAACTGAACGACACAAAAAGAGTTGTGAATCCCATTTTTTTTTAAACTTTCATTACAAAGAATTAGAACAGCAACAAAACAAATTTCAGGGCAGATAATATAGCCGGCATCTTGACATTAAAAATGAAACATCAGGGAAACATTGTTTGAGCAAAAAGCATCAATGATGTAAACACAGAGTTCCACAGGAGTACTGCTCTCTGAACTGTGGTCCACCCCGTTAAGTGCAGCTTGATCCTAGATGCCACGATGGAGCCGTCTCTCTGCTACGATTTGGAAACAACATTCACCGACCTCCTGTTCCTGAGTTCGCCTGAAGTCTTATTTCATCCCTCTCATTTTCCTGCGACCGAACATCAGACAGCCATGAGTAGGCTGGGTTATGGAGTAGCCTCAGGTCCTAGCTGGGTTAGCACAGCTTCCATAAGAGCTCTCCTCCCTGGGGCAGTTGACTCTGCTTTAAGTGGCATTTGGTCTGGCAGGTCTGGCTGGGTGATCGGTCGTGGCCGGTGATCCTAACAATATCCACTGTAGTTTATCCAACTCCAAGCTTCCTTTTCAACTGTTGATGAATGCATTCTATCATACGCCATAAGTGCTCCAGTATTAAAAAACGAAAATACAACAAACTGAGACAAAACTGTTGTTTAACATGTGAGCTACCAGCCCCAGCATAGACATTTACCACCGTTGCCGTACTGTCGACAGTATTTTCTGATTTGTAGAGAAAATAGTCCAAAAGTGAGTATGAAATATACTATAAAAAAAACCATAACCCTCTCCATTTTCAGCACCCACCCCCTAATATTTTTGTACAGTCCCTTAGTCATCTTAAAACAGAGACGTGGCTATGTGATATTCTGTAATTCAAATGTGTTGCTGGTTAGACTACAGGTGAGCAGCAGTACTATGCTATTATAACCTTCTGCAGCTTTATTGGTTTGAAGTCGGATGAAAACACATTTTCTCTGCTGGATTTTTTATTTTTTTTGTTTTACCCAGTCTCTGTGAGCTTGAGCTGTGTTCCAGGGACTTAACATGAGATCAAGGTTTTTGACAAAGGTGTCTGCTCTGCACGGAGCATTTTCACATCCAACAAATCCCTTAGTGGTGCTGATTCGTACTAAATCAGTAGTTTCATTAAATCCTTTGTACACAGTTGTAATACATGAGAGAAATGAAGGTGGTATAAAGACAGTACAAACAAGGCCACTTTGTAATAAAACCCGGCTTTACCTAAACAGCAACTGCGCTGCAAGATTCCTAGCAAGTAAAAAGTGATTCGGATCTAATGTAAGCTAAGTACACCATTACGGTCTCCCTGGCTGGTTATTGCACTTAGTGCAACAAGCAATAACATCCACTCCGAGAGGACTTGGTTAAACGTAGGCAACTTTTGTGTGCTAAAAGTGCCAGGGTAAGAAAACAGCACTGCGTTTATCAAAGCCTGAGTGAACGCTACTGTACTCCAACACAGGGCTAATGAAGAGATATGTCCTCCATTACGGGGCCATATTCCTGCAGCAGCGATTAGAAAACTCTCCAGAGGGGCTCTATCACAGGCTTTCATTGAGTCTGGACCTTTGCAAATCTTCATATCCTGCACAATTTTCATAAATTGAAGTCTAATGAGCGCGGTTGACATAACTATGATTTATTGTCTCAAGAGGGTTACCAATTTCACCGCTGCACTGCAAATTATGAATGTCAAGGGTTTAATCATATTCATATATATTCTCAACAAGGGGAATATGACGCGTCACGTGAGTGAAAGGGCTTAAATGTCTCTGGTTTTTTATTGTAGGTGTGTTATGATAATACTTGCAAACATGCAGAGTGCTAACAAGCTCCCTGAGGTGGTCTGATATTGTTGAAGGCGAGCACAGAGCAATATCTTTCCAGGGATCTCTTTGGGACACACTTTAGTGTGTTGTGGCATGCTGCTACATTATGATTGCTCCGTCTTCAAAAGGCATAATTACCATAACGCCATTGTTAATGTAATGTCCGTAATTTGTGGTTTAGCATCGATGTTTTCATTTCGTGATTGAGTTTTAATTTTTTTTCTACACGCTGTACGTTGGACAGTTTATATCATTAACCGCCGAACAGGGGAGATGTAGTCCCACTTTCGTTGTGAAAAAGCCCTGAGCTGCTTTCACGACATACATTTTATCAGCTCACAAATAATTCTGAGGCATAATTGCATTGCCTCTGTGAGTTAGTGGAGCTCTTTTAAAAACTGGCACTAGTGAGAGTGAGAGAGTGGATTTCAGATTGAACTCCTGTTTTACAAGCTGAAACCAACATGGACCCCTTTCATTGATAGCTTTTCATCTTCTCACCAGTCTATGACCACTCCGCAACGGTGTGAACGGTCAATTTTTTCAATTAGCTTTCCCCTCTCACCTTAGGAACTACCAAGGAGGGGGTCTGCTGTTGAGCGATGGATGGCGATGGATGGCGTACAACAGACCTACAGGGCTCGGCCATTGTGAGAGCAAAGCAAGCATTGATAACGGCCCGTGGAAACTATTGACATGATAACATTTCAGTCTGCCGGGCCACTGTGGCACTGAGCTGCAATAAATTGAGATGAATGATCAGTCGATGACAATTTCCATAATCGTTATACCTTCCGTAATTCATCAAGGTAATGATACCCGTGTCCCTAATGTCACATTTATTCCATTTTGCGCACAGCGGCAGGCACAGAGAGAGCACCACCACCACCCCACCGCCCCCTCCTCCACCTCACTCTCTTTCCAAAAGGATTGATTAAACACCAACTGCTTTTCGCTTCTGCTTGTGAGTGGAGGAGCAATGTGTTATTTGACCAAAAATAACAATGAAGGGGATGGGAAATGCAATCTAATTCCGCTCATTCAACTTCCTCTCTCTCCTCCAGTGACAGGAAAACAGGAGGCCATTAGAGTTCAGAGCTGGCGTCGTTTGCAAACCAGAGGGAGAAGAGTGATCTCTGCTTCCCGGCTCTCTGGAACAGACCGAGATTCATCATTTCTACATTTCCTCGTCTCCTTTTTTTTCCCCCTCACCTCTCCCTTTCCTCCACTCATTAATGACATAGATTCTCTTTGACAATTATTCGTCATTATTTGGCAAACGATAGCAGGGTGAACGAGCGCCGGGGTTCAATTACAGACGCGGTCATTCAAGATGAATTTCTGGTGTTGCATATCGCTCTAGACATGAGTTTTCACACCGTGGCAAAAAAACCCCCCCAATAACTCCTTTCACAGAGGCGGCATCATATTTTTCAAAATGCAGTTTCTGTTCTGCTCAGAACTCCACAACAACACTCTCTACTCCTTCCTGCTTGGAGTCTCTCATTTTAGAAAATAGGCTACTCCAGCATATCAAAACATCATTGTTCAACATCATCTTGAAACTGACGGTGTTGTGGAGCAGAGCGACGGTGCAGAATGTCTTGTCCGCCAATAACACTGAGGGAGTGCTTTGGTTCAAATGGCTTTCTAAGACAGTAAGAGTCTGAGTAACGATAATAAACTCGGCAGCCAGCACTGCCGTTTGGTTCTCATTAAGCCTGCATAGACTACAGCCATGTTGAAATCATCAAGGCTGACACAGTACAATCATTAAACGACAATATGGCAGATTAATCCGGTTACATTAATACTCGCATTATGAGAACCTAATTGAAATGCCTGACTGAATTCCTAATCTGGAATTAATTGAGCTACAGTGAGATGTAAACATCTTACTAGCTTTACTGTGATTTGTCATGACTTGTGTAGAATTGGATGGGTAGTGTCTTAGTGCAGAGGAGCAAGCAGGGAAGTCACAGAGGGCAGTTTGGACCGTGGCTGCATCTTTTTCTTACTTATTTGCTGGTCGACTTCTCTATGCAGCAGATCACAGGTAGGGGGAAAAAAATATCTCTGTTTTCATAGAAACAGGTCGATCCATAGTGCGGCACTAACAGGGATAGAGTTTGGGGGTAAAAAAAAAGTCATGTGCTAATATCATGAAATCATGTCATTATTAAACTAGTTGGTGCAAAAAAAGTTCATTGTATTGAAAATCTGTTTGAAAAGAGTTTGTATACTTTCCCATATTGAGGAATTGATCAATGCCCAATACTGGATTTTTAAGGCCGATAAAGATATCGATATCCATTCATCTTCAGTAACCGCTTATCCAGTTAAGGGTCGCGGGGGTGCTGGAGCCTATCTCAGCTGTCATTGGGCGAAGGCAGGGTACACCCTGGACAGGTCGCCAGCCTATCACAGGGCTGACATATAGAGACAGACAACCACTCACACTCACATTCACACCTACGGGAAATGTTAGAGTCATCAATTAACCTAAGCTGCATGTCTTTGGACTGTGGGAGGAAGCCGGAGAACCCGGAGAGAACCCACGCTGACACGGGGAGAACATGAGAACCCGGGCTCCTCTTGCTGTGAGGCGACAGTGCCAACCACTACACCACCGTGCAGCCCCTGATATCAATATTTGATAGTTTAAAAATCTGGTAATCATATATTGGCCAACATTTTTATTCTTTAAAAACAACATGAATACATGCATTCCAAAAATCTTCAATTTGGTTATTACAGAATTGGCAATAAGCATATGCTAATATATGTTAAACCAGCAACTGTTTAAATAAAAACAGCAGGGCAGGTTTTTCTGTCAGTTGTTATCATTTATATCAGACATTTTTCTTACTAATATTGTGATACTGATTGTAGGCGGATACTGAAATTGCTAATTCAGTTAAAACAAATCTGGTAATGATATAGATTGGCCAAAATTTGTCGTCCTTTTTTGGGTTTTTACGACAAACATTTTTAATATGATTAAATAATTCTATTGAGCAGCACATTTTATACCTGAAACGTAAACTTGTTAGTGCTTTCTGGTGGACAAACTATGTAATGGCATCACTGTTTCTAAATCACATCGAACTTGGAGTACTTTCATTACCATTTTATTGGCCGAGATATATATGGATATATCTGCAACCAGCTACTACTGTCTGATTCAAAACAGTAGAGCAGACTCATCAGTCAGTGTTAAATATTTATATCAGGCATGTTTCTTAAAAATATTGTGCCATTATTTTCAGTCATGGTTCCCAGGAGCATGTAGAGTGATTCAACTCAAATAATACCTTGAATTAAGAATGACCAATGTCTGGGTTAGGCTTGTTTTATATGATGTGTATTTATTGTCTTATCTATGTAGCTGTTGTGCAGCACTATGTGTGGAGCACACAGACCACCGATGCCATTCATCTCCTAAAAAATAAACCTCCACATCAAAGCCCACATACAGCATTCAAAAATGACTGACTGGCTGCCTCTTCAGGAGGATTATTATATTTCATTTTTTATTCCTCATCTCTGGCAGACTCTTACTTTGACCGATCACTTATTCTCTCCCGCGCCTCTGTCTGCGTACAGTCAACCCTCCGTTACTTTCAGTGGCTGTGGAGCCATTTTTGCTGTGATTTTCCTTCTTGGTGTAAATATAACCCACATACATTCATTATCATCATCTCCTGTATCACATCAATATACGATGCAGATGTGTAAAATTCCCTACACAGCTGGAAAATTGAAAACATGTCACAGAGGTATTAAATTATTCTGAACCCCTATATAGGAGCCTTTTGACTGTATAGATGCTATTTGGAGTGATGCAAGCGAGAGTGGGCTAGAGGCTCCAGCCTTCACACGCACACTTGATTGACGTGTTATTGATTTATCTCTCCAAATCCTAAGACAAACTGTCAATACCAATGTCTCAGGAATGGCAAGCCCGAGTCAGATTTGGTAGTGATGGACACGGTTTGAGAGGACAGCAGTGGACAGCTCGGGAGCAAACTCAGAGCAGCGGATGAATCAACAGTCCCATTAAAAATAGCGGTGCATCGGGAACTTAAGTTTATTAAGAAAAATAATTATCTCAACATCTTTGTAAGATGAGAAGAAGTTTCACAGCAGCTTGGTTGAGCACTACAGAGGGCACAAGCAGCGGGGAGTGGATATAATTGAGCTGAAATTGGTCTCCCATGGCAGTGATACTTTGTTCAATCTAATGCTCTGCAGTGATTGGATGATCGGCCTCTTATTCCTCCTCTTGAAAAGAGGCTCATCTATGAGGTTGCCTACCATCAACTCTTTGATAGAAGATGGCTTCAGGGATAACAAAATGTTTTTATCGGCCAGATCACAATGCTTTGAATATTATCTGATGTAGCCATGTCTACGTCACTTTCTTTACTGTTGTACATACTGATTTCTTTGAATGTTGGCCTAACATTAAAAAACATGTATTTTGTAAAGAACACAGGGTACATGATGACATCGTGCATGTGCCCTGAAGATGATGTTAGTGTTCAGTAATTTGTGTTACACTGAAGCAAGGCTAATGTTCTTATGTGAGGCAGAAAATCAAACTTGTTTATATTTTCTGACCTGAACCAGTGTTTGAAAAGAGTAATCGATTTCTCATGCATCTCTTTTGGATCAATATTTAAATGTGGGAGAGCAGGAAAAAAAGAAGCTTGCAGGGGTTCCACTGGTGTCTCCATAGATACAGAGCCATTTAAAAGAGAGTGGAGATGAGCTGTCTAAATAAAGGTTCTGATTCCTTTGTTGTTTTGTATTAAAGTAATGGCGTAGGCTTGGCCAACAAATGTGACTGTTAAACCCTGAGATAAGCTCCTCAACAGCTTTTCAAATGTCATATAACCTGGCGTTCATAAATACTGATATGATTTTTGACAGAACTGTTTCCAATGAAATTAAAACGTGCCCAAATTCCATGGCCCATAGCTATTTTCAGCCATTGTAGTAAGGTTAAATGTAGCTTAAGTGACATATGCAGTGACATATGCAGTGTTAAAGCTAAATAGTGCCAGCATCACTATAGAACATTCTATAATCTGGCTTTAAAGGATGAATAAACCCCCTATAGAAAGTTGCATTTTGTAATACACAAGGTATCCCGTTACAGAAAACAATTTTGTGCATCTTCCAACAGTATGCAGCTGGATCAGGTGCTTCTCAGATGGAGGAAAGCAATGCTGTTTTCTTTGGTATTACTGTGCTTATAAAAAGAAAACAGTGAAGCTGTGTTGAAATCATGTTCCATTTTAGCGAGAATCCACATTTGTAGTAGATCTGACCCATTGATTGAGTTAATACCTGGTTACACTGTATCTACCAGATGTGTTGTTGCTATGGTTACCTGCAATGTAATACACCTTGCACACTGGTTTAGACTATTTTTAAACAGTGGGTTAATTGGGAACTACTCTTTGTTTGAGGTATCCTTTTAATGCTATTTTAATGCACACATGCCGGCCAATCACAAAAATATGGTATTAAATATGATATTTCTTTCCTAGACATAATTACTGTTAAATATTCCAGGTGAACTGCACTTAACCTGTCTCTTCAGCCAACCGGTCTCAGAAAATATGAATGAATATTTTGCAGCTGCACACCCTCTGGTCAGAGAATTGTGTATATCAGACAATAATACTGATGACACTTTTAATTTCTTCTTTTCTTCAAAAGAATAGTCAGTGGTGGGACTTTCTTCGGTTATCTGTATTAACCTTTATCAGAGAGCCCCTTTCTTTTAAACAACGGGCACCCATGATCCACTGCTTTACAATCATACATAATAATTAAGAGCAGAAGGATAACTAAATAATACAATAGGGCTGCACATTGAACCCAGATTTTCTTCAAATCGCATAATGGTCTACTGCAATTTTCAATGAAATTGAGAATAATGATGTAAATCAATTTGCGACTGCAATATCAGTCAAAATAATCGCAATTAGATATTTTTTCAAAATCACTCAGCCCTATTCAACAGGGTCAGAGACGTTACCAATAGTGGTTAATCATAATCACGTCACAGGAAAGTAAGAGGCAAGTTGATGACATGTAAGTTATAAGCATCGATATTTAGAACATACGTCGCTGTGTGTATTTTTGATAATTGAATCCATATTTTGAGAGGATCGACAAAAAGGCTTTAAGGAGCCAAACGTTTTCTTTTCGTCCTCTTTGACATCCTCAAACTCCCGTGTCATAAATGTTGCATTTTAACTTTTGACTGCTGCTAAATGACGCGTCACTGAAAGACCTAAAATACACATGCAAAGAACATGAACATGTTTTATATCTGCACTCCTTTTTTTAAAAACAGTCAAATTAAAGAAACAGCAACTATGCTGGTGAGCCTGTCGCTGGACTGACTGACATTTCTCATGATAAATTCATGGCGGCGACAAGGCTGAGTGACTCTCGGGGCGTGGGTTAATTTGTCAGGAGGCCTACTGAGCTATGAGTGGTGGCACAATGACAAAGCACAATGTCACCATTTCGTTGTGGGAGAGAGAGAAATAGGCCGTGAAATGGCTGAGTCTTGTGGACCGGCATACGTGATACTAGAGATTAACATGCTCACCAAGACACGTCTTAAAACAGTGGGAGTCCGGGTTCATCTAAATCTATTTTCAGCAGCACTCATTGCAGCGTCTGATCGATGACCAGTCATTTGGGTTTTGAGTGTGTGTTTCATCAGGGAAGCAAATGTTCTTGCTCAGGGGCTGCTGTTTGCTAAGTCCTACAATTTTAACAGCCATATTGACAATGGAGGAACATAGGTAAATTTACTCAAGCACAGTATTTAAAGAACTCACTTTTTCATTGCTTGTGCACATACATTTGAGTATCTGGAGTGCATTACCAATCCACACATTGTGAAAAAACACAATCCAGTCATCGTGTTGTGGGCTCCCTGGATCAGAAAACATGGGATTCAACAAGCCGTTCGGATTTATGTCAGGCCCATTAAAATATACCGCCTCCCATCGGAGTATTTCTACCTTGGCGCGATCCCAATGTCCCCCTAAGGACTTAAGCCCTGAACTGTGAGGGACTTAACTGACGTCATCTGGTATATCTTGAGTGTGGAAGGCTGTAAGAGCTTGAAATAGTAAAAATACGAATGGGAGAGCACTTTGCGTCACCATATCACGAGATAGATATCTACCTAAAACAAAAATGTTATGTACAATTGTGTTGTTTGTTATAATTTGTTTAATTGTCATATAATATATTTACTTGTTTTTGTCAAAACACCTTCAATAATCAAAATTAAAAGAAATGGTTGATGAATAAACCAGGTGTGTAATTTAGCGTTTACTTGCATTCCTCTGATTTGATGTGTTATTTTAATCCACCCTCATAAATCCTTAATGTTAATGTTGCTGTGTAAATTTAATATGCCAGACTGAACGCCCATGCGCCGCCCTCTTTGTTTATATTTTGTATTCTTTCGCTATGGGTTTCCCCCTGGTGACCCTGTGTTTAACGTCGCAACACTATGACTAATTCCGTCAGACAGAGTCTGCAGAAATGCGGCCCTACAGAAAGTTTGCATAAAGAGTTTAAAATGTCTGCTAGACAGCTCTCAAGCACTTGACTAAATGACAGTGAGTCATACCTAAGCCCTCACAGACTTTGCAAGAGCACGCTTCAAAGTGTGAGAGTCTTTTAGTGTGGAGATTGGGATTAGGCCAGCGAGAAGCTTGAGAACTAATTTGCAAAGGTGTGCCGTATTTATCTCGCCAGCCAATCAGAGCAGACTGAGTTTTGGGGCTAAATTTAGTGACAGGTAATTTTTTTTTAACATTAAAGCATCTAAATGTGTTCTAGTTGAAAAAGTATGAATGAGTAAATCAACATGATATGTCTCCTTTAAATACATTTCTGAGATACTTGTTCTTAAATTGAGTATTTTTATTTTTAGCAACTTTATAATTCTACTCCCTTCATTTTCAGAGTGACAAATAGCCATTCAGATTTTTATCAAAATATATTATTGTAGAAAACATTACATATTGTTATTGATTGAGGTACCAAGCTGTATCAAAAGTAGATTAATTATCCTTACATAAAGAAGGGGCATTCTCCCAATTGAGTATACTTACTTGTGATAATGAAATACACTTTGCTACTACTGATTCTGTACTTTTACATATATACACCTTTCAATGGAGGACTTTTACTTGTAACAGAGTACTTTTAGTGTTATTACCAATACACTTAAATATATTCGATGAAGAATATACATTTACATTCAAATGGGGGGATATTTCTGTCAATGTACTAGTCTTCACCTGGGTGGTACTGAAATGAGCTGGAGGGATGAAACTCACATTAACCCATTGGATGATATTAACTGTCTGTGCAATCAGCTCTTCAATCTCCTTTTCATGCAAATACAAGCAAAGAAGTATACTTTATCTTGCCTATTTTTATTTTTCAACACCATTTTCTCCCCATTTAGTTGCTTGGCAACACGAAGTGCATACGGCATACTACATAATGCTCCTTGTATACATAATGAGCTGTCTCTATTACCAGCCGTCTTCATGCGTGCACCTTGCATTTGAGCAGGGAGAGAGATTGCCTCCTGTTGGATCGCAGCTTTAACATGAACTTAGTATTTCATGGTTTACAGCTGGTGTGTTTCCTCCCCCCCCAGGTATGGTTGCCTTGTTTCAGCTCCATCAGGGCAGGTCAGAAAGCATTAAATTGTACATCAAGAGCCAAGTCACAATCCATAAAGCGCAGGTCCAAAGTGTCATGGAGTTAGCTCTATGAGACGGATGAGGGCTCAACCTACTCATCTTGGCCAGATGAAGGCTGGGAAATCTCGAGTGGACTCTGTCTTTCGCCCGTTCTCAATTAGCCAAACCCAGCTGCAGACACAGACGTCGGGTGGCCGCCGTCTTGTATAAGCTGCCCAGCACATCACTTCCCCATTACCACCAGCATATGTCAGGTGTTGCACCACTCGCAGACCACACCGGACCACCGTATCTCCAACTCCACTCAAGAGCAACCTCCTCGGACAAAGGCTTAATCCAAACTGCTGTCCAAATGCGGAATAGCCTCCCAGAGGAATGTGCCGGACAGATAGCAGACACTGGTCTTCAAGCCTTTAAGTGCAGATGAATAGAAAACAGCCTGACCAGACCGTTAACAGAATTTGATTGTCGAACGCCAGTGAACCGTGTCATTGGTCAGCCCCATGCGTTTGTGCAATTTAACTTGGCTATTGCAATCAATTAAAAGAGAAAAAAATATAAAAACTCCAAATCATACTGCATTAGCTTATCACATAGTATGTTTTGCATGCTCTGCAACTTTAAAAACTGATAAATGTATTAAAAGGAAAAAGCTCAAAACTGTCCTAGTGGAGTTATAGTGTCGTATGAAGAAATACCTCAAACTGTACTTAAGTACCAGACCTTTGGCTCTAGAGGGGGACTTCAGAGTAAGTTTTACGACAAGCGCTGTTCTTGATAGATGGTATTTTGTCTATTTGTCAAATAGACAGTTGGCATGTAGCCCCATCATTATGGATGGACATAATAATGGCAAAAATGTAATAAAATGAAGGGTTTATTTGCAAAGTATACATCTGTTTTCATGCATGTGCATTCCAGGGGATACCAATTGTATCCATTATTGCAAATTAACTTCCGAAACACATTAAAAGGGTTTTCGTGGCATGTTTGGGTCTTCAAAGTTCACCAGCTGAAACACGCCATCAAAGTGTACTTCAGCATGGTGGCGCTTGCTAATTACTGCACATTCACAACGAGCAGCAGAGGGGTCAAACGCCTTGTTCGGGGACACGCTTAAAGTCTAAATGAAGAAAAGCTTAAGAAGACAAAAGTTGAAGCCTATTAGTGATGAAATGAATTGAGTCACCCATATCATTGTTGCGTTTCACTGATAAGAATAAATAAGCGCCGTCTCTTTTATAGTCGATGAAACTTGAGGCCGAGACCGTCTAGTTTCTCCTCATCAAAAGAAGTCGTGACAGACCGAATCCTACTAATCCATCCTCACATAGTTCAGAGGAGTTGTGCAGCTATCACGGGTCACTGTGTCCTCACCAGGGAATTAGAGAGCAGAGTGAATGTGTTGTGATTAAGATGTAAAGGAAACTGCAGAGGTAACAGCCTCCCCATCTGTCTCCATCACCAGGCGTTCATTCAAGTGAGGATTCTGGTCCGTGGTTGTTTTAGGCTTATAGGATGAATAAATAGAATATGATTCCCTGACATCCCTGTCCATCCCTTTTTTTTTGTTTCATTTAATTACTTATCAAAAAAAAGCCTCAAGGCTGAACAATGTTCATTAGTTCAAAATTCAAAAAAAAGGAATCAGAAGAACAATTGGACGTGATAAAATATCTCTGCTTAAGATCACATGAGGTTTCATGCTCTTTTAATCATCTTCCGATCACAAAGGACCCCCCCATCCCCTCGGGGATCCCAACCCTAAACTTCACAGCTACTGCCTTAAATGCTGCCCAGGTTTCTCACAGTGGGGGTGTTGTAACAGACGAGCCACCTGTACGATGTGTTGCACCGATGCAACCCTGGCCTCCCTCCCACTCAAGAGTCGCATCTCAAACAGCAGATTTCTTCAGCTGGTTTTTAATCCAAATCCTGACATTTACTTAGAAATAGTTTGGCCTTTTCATTATGTCAGCTCCCTTGGTGCCTGCTTACTTGTTTTTCCCCCACCTGCGACAATGGCGGTGAAATGAAAAACACGATTGCTAACACAACATGTGTGTTAATAATAGGACACGGTGGCTGGGTTAACACGGCAGCTGTGTCCCTGAAGGATTCGGATGGTTCATCTATTCGATCAATTTTGTCAATTATCAATCAAGCGAGAGGATTCCCTGCTGCTGTACAGGTGAGGGGGTTGTGTTGAGGTTATTAAATAATTTGAATGAGTGAGATGAGGAGGAAAAAGAAGAGGGCAATTATGGAGACTCTCAGAGCCTACGGAAGTGGAATCAATATGCTGCTGGTTTCGACAGGGAACTTGCAACCAAACAGCATGTTTATTTTTGAATAAATTAATATCCCATTTTTCTTGAGCTCCACTGAATGCATCAAAGGGAGGCTGTATTCCAAATGCATTCAAATTTCTGAGGCACAACTAATGTAGCCAGAGCCCACATCCACTCATTCAAGCCTTTAATCGAGTTAGCACAGTCATAATCACGTTATCGCGCGTTCTCTTTCTTTTTTTGGTGAACTTATGTGCGAGTCTGTTGTTGCATTTACTTTACATCAGCAGAATGCCCCTTTTATAAAAAGAAAAAAAGGAAAAAAAAAAGAAAATCGGTGTCAAAACAGACGCTATTATACTCTCCCTACACACGCAAAAGACATTGATTATGATTATATAGTGATTATGTATTCTGCATGCGAGCCGCGCAGCAGAAGAGTGGAGGGGGAGCATTAAGGGGCTTGGCGACCGTGGGACCCCCTGCTGAGATGAGAGGGGAGGTAAGAGCCAAGGAGAGGGGAGTGTGGGGAGGGCTAACCAATCGGCTGTGCGCTGGGAACGGGACCAATCACGGCTACAGCTCGGGGCTCTGTTGCTCCCTCTTTCTCTGTAATTTTGTCTTACATCTCCGTCTTATTTACTCCTCTGTTCTCTCCCCAACTCTTACCCCTATTCTTCACTGCCGTCTGCCTCGTGAATCATGTGATCAGGCCTTACGTAGTCTTACCACAACCTCCCAAAGTACAGCCCTCCAATTCCCCCTTGAACCCCATCCCTCCTCCTCTACCGAACACTTTTCCTCCCCCCTGGTTTCTTATTCACCGGCCACCCCTGCTTTACACAGTCCATTTGCCTCCGTCGGATTATTATTCTGTCTGCAGTCACTAAGGAGATGCACATACCATCCATCACGATGTACAAATTCTCAGTGCGCGGATTCGGTCGGGTCCTAATTAAAAAGCCTTTCCTACTCGTTTTCTTGAGAGATAATTAGACTTTCATCTCACCAGGATGCCACATCCATAGATCCATTCTCTCCTTCCAGGAAGCCCTATAGGAGACCGAATAAATTCAAGGGTCTTTAACCACTCTCCTCCAGGGCACCAGTCAATAATTAAAGATATATATTCGTAACACAAAAAAAAAAGTCTGCCCTGAGTGAATAAAAAAAAAAAAAATGAAAAAGAAAGACTAATATCTTCAATTCCTGGAGAACATTAGTTAAACTGAATGGGGACTTTGAGAAACTTTCTTTTGTGAAAAGGTCGAGGTTACGCCGTGCAGTGATGAGGCTTCGTATTGCAGAGTTTAAGACATTGATTTTTTAGTAACAACATTGGTTCAAGGGTCCACTTAAAGCTGGTCCACTGCAGTGCCTGGCTATAACTCTGATGTGAGCTTGGGGGCCGTGGAGCTTTGGGCCTGATATGAGACAGCTGGAAGGGTTGAATTATTGAAGAGCACGGACCAGCTCTGAAACACGGGCCATGTCCTCCCAGCTGCTCCGTGCGCTGAAGCCGACACTTCAGCAGTCGTCAGACGTGTGCAGTTAACGGGGTCCATCTGTTATTGAGGCGTAATGAACACAGTCAGAGCCGTGGAGAAATGAATCACTGCCACTTTATTAATGTTCAACAATAGCAATGATTGTGCCATCCGTACAGACGCAATGGTAATAATTATGATATCTTTGATTATAATGATGATTGGAATGCAGATGACGGCAGTGGAGATGATGATGATGATAATGATAGGGATGTGTGTCTGCTATGATGATGACAGTGCACAAATACACGGGTTGGTTTAAAAAAAAAAAAAAAAAAAAAAAAGTCAACATGGTGACAACATTCACATTTATGCTCATTATGCATGCATGAAACAAAAATGATTCGCATTTTTGTACCAGACGAGAGGACCTGCAGGACCGGAAGAAACAAAACAACAAAACATTAAAGTTATTGTTGCTTTAATTGTTGACAGTTTCATATAAACACCTGCCAAATTGAAAAGTCATCATTCTAATGTAGAACAGGCCGGCGATGAAAAAGCATGCAGAGTGTAACCTCCAAAATCAATATCCAGCCTTCCTTTCATTACATAAGTGAAATCTGTATTCATCTCATAGATATATATTTATCCCACTTATACCCTTGGCTCGGGAGAAAATTCATTTAGTAATGATTACCTGACTCAGGTAAACCCAATTTCCATTCACTTGTTACCCCGAGTCGGTGACAAGGGCGCATTCAGGGTCACTTTTCAGCAGTTTTTTGGTTGCAGGCGCACCATCAGCACTTGATGTCATCGACTCAGTGTTTGTGTGAGAGGGACGTGTGTTTGCATGTGTGTGAGGGGGGGGGGGGGGGGGCATCCATTTGCCATGAGACTGTCAAAGCCGGTGCGTTGCAATGACACAAACCTGGGTAGTGCATGTTGCTCGGTTTGAAGGCTGCCGGTGAGGCGGCGTGGGCGTTCGGCAGTCTCACTCCCCTCGAGAACTGCACTCAGATAAAAATACTCCACCACTCTTAGACGCCGAAGGGTTTGTGGTGTCTATAGAATACGGTTCGACGTGGAACTTGGATAAGTGTGGGAAAGTATCTTCAAGGTGAAACAGGGCTTGATTTAAAGGGTACACGCTACTGCTACAGCAGGAGAAGATGAGGAAATACCTGTCAACTTGAAATACTTTAGCCCAAAAGGTAGACGCCATAGCTTTTTGTCATTTTGAAGGTAATCCTTTTTTCTCCTTCCTCCTTTGTGCTACATTCTGCGAAAAACCAGTTTGATCAAACCAGTCAAAAAAACATCTAAAGAGATCAGATGAGAAATTTGCTTTGCAGATTAAATAAAAACATAAATACGTGGGTCGATACTGCACAGTTGGTTTTAATATATAATTTTTAGACTTAAATGATTACTTGTAAGTGAAAATGTTAAGATTTGTTTTTGGCCTTCAACGTCAACTTTCCATCAATATGCAGTTGGAAAAGTATTTTTTAATGATGAACGTGGTACCAAAAGAGATCCTCCGAATAAGATATCAAGACGCCAGTCACTTTGGTAGACACGATGTTTCATTATGATTTTTCATGCTGAATGACTCATTTCCAAGAAACTTATGAGCCCATCTCTGAATAAATACAAGATTTTAAAGTGGCGCTCTTATGTGATTCTTTTCGGAAAAAAAGTTTTATAGATCTGTCGATTAAATCTCATGACTTTGAATTTCTTTGGCCGAGGATCGCATTTCCCCGAACTCTTGGATATAAATCTATTACTATAGCTGATCATATATTATGAACATATAATATGTGCATTAGTCTCCCATAGTCAGACTATCTCCACAGCACATAGGTCTGGCTCCACACATTTTCATTCTGTTATAGGGGGGGAAAAAAACCAATCACAATGGACATCTTGGGCGGTGTTAAGAACAGGATGCAGAGATTGCATCCTTGCAATAAAGCTAGACCAGATAGTGGAATGGGAGGAGAGATTAGCCTACGCAGCCATAATGGATTTAGGATAATGTAATGTTTTACTCATCGGATGTGTAAAGTTACGGGATTGGTTTTATGTTAACACCAATCTCACCAACCCGGCCTGAAAATGTGTGAACCTAATGGTGCTTTCTGTTTAATCGTCTGTTGAGATTACATTACACAACTTAACTTACTATTGTGACGTAGAATATGAATCTATGATTATCAGTGATTCATTTTGAGTAACTTAACGACACAACTGCCTGCTCAGTCATGTTCTATCAATAACCTATAGCAGCGTAGGGTGTTAAGAATGTCTTTAAAACTTAATCATGTAATGTGTAGTAAAAAAATGTTCAGTAAGAAATGACCTCATTGTATATTCATTCATTCATTAGATAATATAAGACAATACATGTGTTTTTGTTTCCCCGATACAATTCAAATCTTAACAAAAGACAAAACCTCTGAGACCGTGGCTGCCAGGCTCAGCGCCAACAACACGAAATTGGAGGGAGGCTATTCTATTCCATTCTCATTTTATCCAAACATATTATCAAGCCATCCAAACAGAACTGAAATGGGCCACGGGGAAAACAGATTTTAATACAGATTCTGGGGTGTTTTCTATTAACTAAGGCACTGATTTTATGGTAGGGTAAAATGTGCAGGGAGTAACTTTCAGCTGTATTCAGCTCTTGTGGAAGTAAAAAAGACTTAATGAAGTTTATTTAACTCCTCAGGCCCATCCAGATAAAAACAGTTACCAGCTGCACGCCACCAGGCTACATTTGGAATTTCACAGATCATAAGGTTTGCTCGCAGTTTCATTTACACAACTATTCAATTTGTTTCTCTCCATTACAGACTGCGGAGATAATTGTAGCTGACGCCATCAGCACTCATTCTGTCCATCGAGAGGAGGCATCTTTGCATCGGGAGATAGTATAACACAAGTTTGGTCTCCAGTTCATGTAATTACCATCTAAATTAATGGTTCCTTAGCCTGCGTTCAGTCGCTGAACTCCCTGCGGTGTCAAAATTAAACATGTTGCACTCTAGCAGCGAGGGCAGATGCATGCTCCTACACGGCATCTATCTTGTTCCCACACAATTACTAAGGATCTAGTGCCTGATCATACACTTAGGCATATGTAAACCAAACTTTCATCCTCCGGGATGTTGCTCCAAACCATGGGAGTTCTCATTAGCGTTGCTAACAGGTAGAAGTAGCGCAGCATCGTATGCTTGATCTCTATCAACTTACTTTACCTTTGTGGGGAGTTCTGTCACACACACTGTTACTCTCACACCAGTGTCTTTGGTCTGTATTTAAAGGAAATTCTTTGAAGTGCATATTGTTTACAGAAAACTCACATGATATTTCTTTTCCCATTTAACTACCTAAGGGTGGTTATATATATATGGTGGGATTGGTTCTTGTGGATCTTAGCCTCTCACTAATTAGCTGCTGTGAGCATCTGACAGGAACAACAACATCTTTGTTGCTCTGCGGGGGGGGGTCAGGCAGCACCGAAACAGCACAACACAAACACATTTCAGCCAAACAGCTAAATTTAGCTTTGCAGCAAAATTCATGCAAAAAAAAAAAAAAAGAAAAAATCCACCAGTTGTATAGCGACATACATGTGTATTAATCTAACTGTGAACATGGAAATCCGGGTAAGGAAAGTCACAAGGAACATGCCTGTTGTCATGTCAGAGAAGCACCTAACCGAACAAGGATTTGTTTTGAATAACGAACAGTTTCGAGATAATTTTGGATATGGAACACTGTGGCGTGTAGGGCGCATTAGCCTTTGCTTTTGATTCCTGAGCTGCTTTAGGGGGAGATGTTCAAAGCTCTTCCACGGCAAAATGCCGCCCGCTTTCAAAGACCCCCTGCTGCTCGTGTCAGAGCATCAGTTCTGTCTGTACTCCATGAATTAAAGTTATCCCAAATGTCTCGTGGCATAAAAATGGAAGCTTCAATCCTCTGCACGCATTAATTAGGACTATAATACAACCTCGCCGTATCCTCATGAACACCAAGTGGTTTTGTAACAACTTCAATGATTTTTTTTTCCCCCCAAAAAAAGGTGTTAAATTCAGTTGATCCATATTACAATGTGTGGAATCAGAGTCTGCTGGTTATAAGCCAGTGGTTGAAGCGATGTCACCATCTGTTATTGTTTATCATCATCATTATTGTCTTGCTCACATTAAGCAGTATTCAGGTGTAATCCAGGTAAATAGGGAAGAGACTTTTCACAAACTGTTAACAAAATATCAGGTTAAGTGTTCTGTAAAATTGTTGAAACTTTGCCACCAATATCTGTGTTTACAATAAAAGGCTTTGTTAAATAGAATATTGATGAAAATGCTGTCCCCAGGGAATATACATTATTGCATATTCCCACCACAGAAACCCCAGAGGTGAGAAGATTGATTACATTCTCCTGTCTTCTCATGCCCTAATTAAAGATCTAAGGGATAGCCCCTCATGGGAGGACTAACTCAACCGTTTCATCTGTATGCCACATCCTCCTGGTTCATACAACAATGGCACACCTGCTCTTTTACTTAAATACTTAAGGTCATTTGTGCAACTGAGTTGATTTCGATTTGACTATTTATCGGCGAGCACACTTGCTGTATGTAACTGGTAATAAAGCATACACTGCAATTCAAACATCTACAGCATGTGATTTACTGTGCTCCCTCCAATATGACATTATGCATTAATTCATCTCGAGAAGAACAGTAAATGACATAGCCCTGCACTGCAAAATATGCTCATTTAGGCTTCGAAAACTGTCAGAAAAAAAAAAATATATGTGACACAGGAAGGGAATTATCATAGCTTCTTCCCACTCATTCAAATACCCGTACTGCACGACAATATGACAGATGGCGAGGCATAAATGTTAGTCAATTCCATTGATTTGGCGACAGGTGCCAATCAAAGTGCTGTCGCTGACGACTTTGATGACGGCGGAACGCAGACTTAACATGCTTCATTATGCTTCGTCATTATCTGGAGCGAAGCATGCCAGAAAGTTTCGACAAATGAACCTCTCGCCTTCACAACAGCTTCAATTGAATCCAAATCAATAATTCTCTCTCCAACCTGAAAGAGAACAATGATCAAAACAGGGACTCCCAGTGCTGGGAGGCCTTTAGCTTTGCAAAGAAATTGGCCTTAAATTGAGTTTGGAAATCAGCATGGTTAAAAAAGAAAATCTTTACTAAGCAAATGGGTGAACATTGTCTTTTGGTATCTGAAGTCAGCGGGGAGAGGAGAGGTGTCCAACCCTGATTGGAAGCTCTATTGCCAACAAAACAATTCAATTGAAGTACACAGATTGGTTATTTGTCTCAATCGTCCAAATGATCCCTGCTACATTCATTCTAATTAACTTCAATTGAACTGGCTGTGTTCAAGGAAGCAGTGGTAACGGTGGTCAGCGCTCAGAAGAAACTGATTTGATTACTTTGCCATTAATTATATTCAATTTTCCATCCCAAGTGTTTTTAAAAACAATCCGTGGAGTTAAAATAAATAGTTTAAAACGTTTGAGCCATTACGTTATCTGTAAGGATCCGACAGATATTCCTTTAAGGCTGCATTTCGAGAGGTTTGTTCGATACACAGCAGAAGACATTTTTCCTTCTCTTTCATCTCAGAAGTATGTCATGGTCAAATACTATTTGAATGACACCGGCAAATAAATACTTGTAGAATATGACCCTCACAGCTGTGATGGTGATGGGTTGTAAATGAAAATTCACAAACTGTAGTAGACAATATACAATCAAATCAGGATTTCATTTAAGAAATCAATTCTGAAAAGAGGATAACAACATACCACAGTCGGCCGTGAGGGGCCATCTTCACATAAAAACATTCTATACTAAGGTGGAAAATAATTACCTTTTTCTTTTTTTCAAGTTAAGTCTACTTCAGTCAACAATATGTCCACAGGGCAAAACAATATGTGACATCTTTAAGGACAAAATTGAAATTTTAGGGAATACACTTAGAGTTAGATGAGAAGACTCATATCTGTAGGCTAAATATGAAGCTTAATTAAGGACAACAGACTGGCCACAGGGACTATTTTTTGGTTGAGACTAATAAATTCCTGGAGTCTCCATTAGTTGCCAGGCAAGAAATAATTTGCACATAATGATCTTCTCATCTAACTGGCAGCAAGAAGGCATTTCCCAAATTTACAATCTTTTTTCCTTTAAATCATAGTTTTTGTCTTACTAATAATATATTGAAAATGATGATTGGATTCTTTGTTAAATAAAACAATAATGGTATAAACATGGGGAAAAAAAGGACAAGTCCTGTTCAGAATAGTTTGCCTCATAATTTAATCTACTCAATACTCAATTAAATTGTTTCAGCACTATACACACACACACACTATCTGAAATACAAGCGATTTCTCTCCCAAAACAGAAATCTTACCAAACGCCGATCACTCATGTGTGTTACTTTGGACAAAAACATTTTGACATCCACACCACCCAGTCCTTCATGGATGGGTCATAAATGCATTCAGTCTTTAGCGAAAATCTTGACTCATTGCCGCCTGTCTACTTTACAAAGCTTGGACTGACACTTACATTCCTCCATTGGAGAATTTCTAGTCGAAGTTGTCAGGAGTTTTGACAAATTGCCTCATAACCAGCCAGTCAAAACGCAGCTGTTGTCATAGCTGTTAGAATCCGCATGAATGGCAGCAAAAGAGCATTTTCTAATGTTCAGAACTGTCCACAGACACACTGTAGCTTGGCAAACAGCCATGATGAATTATATTCACTACCTGCACATTGTCATAAGTTCTCAAGGCTTTTGTGTGTACCTGTGTATAAACATAATGCCTGGTCATAGTTCAAAATGATACCAGGGCTTGTAGAATAAAGAAATGCATTCTGTCAGAAATCAATCACTTTCTGACCTATTTTTTTTCTACACGTTCATACATCAATGATGACTGTAGACATGTGTCTTTAGGTGGGTTAGGCTTCAAATATTATTCAACTTAGAGGGACCCTGTCTCCTGAATGGGTTGATCATTGTTGTTAATCAAACCACGTTCCAACACTTTCTCATTTAGGTTAAAATTTGTTGAAAATTTGAAAGGGGTGAGGTAAAAATAGGGATTGATTTCTGACTGAATGCCCCATGTCTGTCACTTTAGAGCTGAAAATGACTTTCCATAAAATTAAATCATGTTTAAATGAAAGTTAAATAACTACATCTAGTTATATAATTATATCTAATATATATATATATATATATATATCTCTAAATTTATATTATATATCTCTAAATTTTGCCAATTTATCAAACCACAAATTAACAAAACAAAATAATGTTTTCCCTTCTCTCATAATTTAAACATGATAAGTGGCATTTGCTCTTTCTATTTATTCTTGGACACATTTATCTAAATGGGTCTTACAGCATGAACATAGGCATATATACTTTTCACATCAGTAGTTAAATACAATGCTAAAGAAATGATTCCCTTACAATTATGTTATAATTATAAGGGTATTTAATATATTATTTAATGTAGATCCCCACGCATTAAATACATGCATTGAAGTTTAGAGGGCAAGGATTAGATGCCTTCACACTGCCAGTGCAAGCATTGTTCTTGCTAATTAGCACATTTTCCGGCATAATGTCCTCTAAGTAGGTTATTTACCAACCCATTGACGGCCATTACTTTACCAGCTAAATGAAGTGCAGATTGTGTAAGGCGAGAAGGTGATTTAAACAGATGCACTACCGATAACTTTCAGGCCTTTAATACATTTTCTAAAGAAAGTAGGTCATGTAATCAGAGGTGTAGAATAGAAACTTCAAAATCAGTAAATTAAGCATACTTTGCTTGTTTATAAACTTTTATCCTGTTACTTAAAGTGTTGCATTTAGGGAGATGTTATACTTTACATATAAGCTATTTACACACTTTTAACATGGGAAAAGTTTTAGTTGGTTGCATTCTTCAACCTTACAGCTAGATGCCGCCAAATCCTACACACTGTACCTTTAAGAAGAACTCGAACTCCTGACAGGATGCATCGTTATGCGTACATAGCTGCCTCCAAAACTTCCCCAAACAGTGAATAGGCTGATTTATGTGATTCACTTTAAGTCTCCTTTCATAGAAATTAAATTAAATTAAAATAAAACATATTTTAGCTTTGTTAAAATAAGTAGAACTTTCCACACTCAAACTTCACTCTTCAACCAAATGATACACAAACATCACACGTCCATTTGGGACAATGAATGGATGACATCACATCTGTGCAGTGTACCAAAGATATCAACTTCTTTAAAACCCCTCATTGATTTGTTATATATCAATCACAAGTTGGCTATAGACCAAGAAAGACAAGTTATTGATTTGCAGTAGAAAGAGGGATGGCTATTACTCGCTTAGCAAAGAGCCACTGAGGCCTTAGAGAATTGTTCAAAGTTAATTCAACATGTAAAATGATACGAGTTACTAGAATTACACGTTTTTGTCCGCTGCCCCTGATAGTTTGACCCTGGGGACTGATAATGTATCTATTCATCACTGCGCATGTGAGTGTACTTTGTATTGCCATTGTTATTTGTATGAATATAATGAAATTAATCTGTTTTCAGTAAAACTAATGAATGATAAGTCTAAGTGGTATGCAGGTCTGAAAGTGAAAACAAGTTAAGGTAAAAGGAATAACCGAACAACTGTAAGGAAGCCAAACCTTTCATTTATCTGTTTGTGCAAGTTAGATATTCAAATTGGATGTACTTTTCCAATTATTTGATAACAATCCCTTGTCAAAAAGTCTTTCGACAATTCTTAAAATCCTTTAGGAATCAAATAGGAATTTATCTTATTTTGGAACCAATCCTCTAAGATTCATTGCCCGGAGAAAGATCTTTGGGCCAAATTCTCCTCTGCTCCAAATTCGTTTTGGCACTCCGAGGGGTTCAAGAGTAATTTTGAGATAACTTCCCATATTAATAAAAGACATGATGACATAAGACCTAAGAAGCAATTATTTACTCATTAAATGGGTTACCAGGTTGGCCTAAAGCTGCAAAGGCTAATTAATAAGGTAGTTGGCTCAATCCCTAATGGGAGGCTGTATTCCCACCGTGAGCCGGTGACTGAGCTCTTCCACGAGTTACTTCTTTAGGAAAGAAAAACACTGATACAAAGTCAGACGAAGGCCCTTGACCCCAAACTCATCAAGTATCGTCTTAAGTTTCCAGAACACAAAAGGATTACTTGGGAGGACTACAGAGAGGTAAAGGCTGATGTCAGACTAACATGTTGGACAATGAGAATATCTATTTTCCTTCATCTCGTTAAAAACTCTTACATGTTTTCATATTCGGTGAAAAAGTTCCAAACCAATGTTTCAATAGTGAGAATGCATGAAAAGCAAAGAGCGGAGTGGGGTTGTGCTTCAATACAAGTCCATCATAATTTAACTAATCACACAATAATCCTCTAATATACCATGGTTTGGTCTTTAAACGTTTGCTGCTCCTTTTCCTTCATTAGGTTTGTTATTAAAAAGGCGGTGGCATGAAGCTTTGTATTTTGAAGAGTTGTATTGAAAAAATAAGACTATGGATATCTTACATTCCCTTATTGTCAAGAAGTCCCATGAAAAAGACCAAAACCAATAACCGATTGATCCGACCACATGTTAACTGTGTATCTAAACTCTATATGTGGCTTATTCTTCTGTGCCATAAACCTTTAAACAGAAACACATCAATAAGCCAAGCTGGGCTGACCGGCTGACACATTTGGTGACGTGTTTCTTCAATACTAAGACCTCTTCATGTTCAGACAATCAAACACTGGCATTCAGTTGTTAAATGCTCACTAGTGTAGCAAACGTCCCCAACAAACGCACTATTAACTAGTTTGAGTGACCTTTGTTAAACACTATAATGCCCAGCCGTTAGTGCCCAGAAAATGATTTAAAAATTTTTTTTGCTGAGATCTAGTCTTCTAGATTTCAGTTTTCACAATGAACCAATCTGCATAGATTTTCTGCAAGAGAAGGAAAGAATTCTCAACATAGCTCCAGCACTAGAATGGCCATCCAGTAGCTGTGCTTGAGAGCAAATTACATGTCTGCCGGTAATACAATGTCAGAAATAATTTAATCCCTACCATCAATCACAGTGGCTTGGCAGAAAAACTGGAATGGCCCCACCATCACAATTTTCCAGTGCAACATCAGGGAGTTAAAAGAATGAAATAAAAAAGGAAAAAAAAAAAAACAGTTAATCAGTCACTCCATCAAACAATCTGAATCCAACCTCAGCATGCTGGGGTTATACTCCTCCCCAAACACTTGTGTGTCTTATCAGGACTTCTCAGGCAGCAGGGAATAGAGAGCGAAAAAAAAAAGAAAAAGACAGACGTGCCACTGCCAATGCTGGAAAAAGTGCCTCTTCTTGCTCTCTTATGCGTGAAGAGGAATGTAAATCTCCGGAGTAATACCTGTGGTTTTTGTGATACATTTACCGAGATGTTTTCTCCTCTAAAGACATCTCAAACCCGTCTAAAACATATTTCCAGGATGTTTAGGGATCAGGTTTTTGCACTAGTTGAAGCTAGTGTAGTTGAAGAATCCTGGAGTTTCCCTTGTGGGCAACACTGTATTTTCAGGAGAATACTCCAACATCCAATTTTTTTGTACTAAATGCTGTTATGCTGGCTTTACAATTATTCAAGCACCTCAGACACATCAGCAGGCTGTCACCTTAGCCACTTGGAAATCTGATTGAAAGAATCCAGTGTTGCCTCGATGTGAGCTGCAATTCAATTTTAAAATCATGCGAGAGTCATGCGAGGGCAAGACTGCAGCTTTATCATTTGACACACTGTGGAATAAACAGAATAGCCGAACAGCACTGTGTGGTTAATGCTTCAGCCCCATCCTCTGGATCAGAGGCACAATTACATTGTGATTGACTTAGCCGGATCACTAAAGCTACTGATGAGCACTGTTCTGTCACCTCCCTTTGTCTAAACAGCGCATTCCCCTCCCAGCAGAGTGACTTTAATAGACCCGCAGTGTGTGGAAAGCATCTAAATCATTTACCGAGGTGTTTAAATGTATCAATTGTGACAACAAAAAGCGGAGCAGTGAAGAGTGATTCCGATAAATGGAAAGAGCAGCACAGAAAACGCACCTAATAGAATTAAGGAGCCTTGTCCCAGGTGTAAATACGCAAGGGACCTTTAATGTATTTCTTTAAATGAATTCCCAGGTCCAATCTTTCATTGGTGTGTGTGTGGGACTTCTTTTGTTGAACTTTGTTTAAATTGATTACTGAGGAGATGAATCTCCTTTAAGTGAAAGAGGAAAACATAAATAAGAGTAATACTTAATTTCCTGTTGCCATTTTTCATATATATGGCCAAAAAGCTACAACTTATTGGATCATTCATCATAAAACTGCAGCATACAGAAGAGAGTACATTATACCTTGGTCCTAGAGAGTACAGTGTAAGGAGGGCGTACACATTGACCAGGTCAAGATTACACATTCTCTTGTATTGTCTCCAGATAAATGTTGCCTACATTAAAGGGATATAAATAGTCAGTGGGCAATTTTTGTCTTGTGCCATTGGGTAAAACATCGATACACTCGAGTATCGCAATATTTTGTTGCGCGATACTGTATGGATGCTTAAATATGTAACTGAATTTAAATTAATAGTTTACATTCAAATATTTGTGTATATATTATATATATATATTTTTTTTTCCTGTTGCTGTGATAAAACCAAATGCAGCTCCCCGGGTGCTTCTTAGCAGCCTACTGCTCCTAAGAGACGGGTTAAATGCAGAAGGGGAAATTTTGTGTTTATATGCATTTATGTATGTACGTGACTAATAAAGCTGATATTCATTATTCATTCATATTCATATATTCATTCATGTTCTGATTGAATAAAAAAAAATAAACCATGTAACAAAACAATATTCTTCCTAATATCGAATTGAAACCCCTGTATAATGATATATGTATCATATCGCCAGATTCTTGCCAATACACAGCCTTAATGCTACCAATTATTGAGGACACAATGCTAAGAAGAACAGATCAGGCAGGAGGAATACTGTATAGTGTAAAAAGAAGAGCTCCAAGGTTTGTAGCCTGGGAAATATTGGCATAGCGCATGAAAGCTCTAAAATATTTCTATGCTACCATTACCTCAAACCAAACTTGGAAGCAGATATAGCAGAGTACGCTGTGCCCTACTGTGCACACAGTTACAGGCTCTTTATTCATTTGTATTTGTTAGAGGAAAAAAGGTTGTACATTTCTCCCAAGAATTCATCCACCGGCAGACAGGGTTGTATCACTACATCAAAGCATTATGTGATCCACACTGTAAAGTATACTCTGGTAAACTCGCGTGGTTTTTTTTTTTTTTTGCCCTGGAACTGCAGCACAGTGTAGATGGCATCTCACTGGGCAGCATCTTCCTGTTAGTTAGAAGTCTGACTGTTAGTTAGAAGTGCATGCATGGATTTATCTATAATCCGGCATGTCTGACAGCCTGTTCAGCACGCTTCAACTCAATGAAAAAGCAAACACTGGATGGCCAATCCTAGTTTGCAGAAGCCTCAAACATTCAATCACAAATAATACAGCTGTATCTAAGCTCCTGAAGCCTCTGTGGATGGCTGACTGACTATGCAGATTTGCTAACATGATCTCAAGAGCTGACATGACTGGATGCTTCAAAAACATTGTATGGTTTATACAACAGATTGGCTGAAATGAGGAATTGTTATTGAATGACTGATATTTTCAACATGATGTGCATAGTTTACAAAACTCTGTAGGACAGTGTTGACAGGAGGGACTTTACATGCAGAGATATGCAATGTAGGCGTTTGTGTGACTTATTTCAAAAACGCCTGAAAACATGTGCATACTGAAAAGACAGCTCCTAACTAAAACAAGCCGGGGGGGCGTTGTTTTTTCTTTCCCTAAACAATTGCGAGTTAAAGATCTTAGCAATGACTTTGAGAAAGTACATTGAAATAAATGAAGTTACCACTTATTTTGTGATCATTTTTTTCCTTTTATTGACATTCGTTTTAAAACATGCAACAATGGAGGAAGAAAGGGGTATTTACCAAATGAGTGTGTATGTATGTATGTATGTATGTATGTATGTATGTATGTATGTATGTATGTATGTATGTATGTATGTATGTATGTATGTATGTATGTATGTAACAGCAATACACAGAGTCAGAGTCGAAAAGAAAGCAAGAGCAACAGCAGCCATCATCCCACTTAAAGCACACCCATCTGGGTGAAATACCAAGTGCTGTAATTATTAAGCCTCTCAATGTTTCATTTGATACAACTTATCTATTATATATTAAATCAAACATGTATGAATATATCATATATGTTGTACAAAACAAAAGGGAAAGTTGGAACGAATGTCAGCATTATAAAATATGGTAAAAACCAATTTTGACTTCTAAGACTTTTCATGTAATTGTGAAGGTATTCCTCATTATTGTCAGGCTAGTAACCCATTATTATCACCATGTTATACACCAATATAACCATTTATTGTTGGTAGTTTACCACATTGTAACCAAAATATTACTAGTCTAGTTTTGTCTTGTTACAATCTTTTAATGCATTACCCCGTTACTGCCCTTTGTTCTGGTCCCCTTTTACCCTGTTACATACATTTTTAGTCTAATATTACCCAGATATACCCATTTTAAAACCAAGCATTTTCCTTGTTATTACTTTGGTAATTACTTAATGATTACTTCTTTTTCATCAAACTATTACCCCACTATTAGCACGTTACTGAGCTGTAATGTAAAGTGCTACAAAATTAATTAAATGTTGATACACTTGTATAAAACAAGGTTCTCATTGACAAAAATTACAAAGCTTATAAGTAACAAGTAACCCAAACAAAAGCACAGTGGGACAATAAACGTGTAAAAATAAATTAGCAATTAGCTAGGTAATTGGGATTTCTTGGCTATGCTTTAAACAGGGAAATATTATGGATAATTCCTCCAGTATTTTTTGTGCATTCATGAAAAGAACTTTTCAGGTGGGAGTACTTTATAAACTGATGTTGTTTGATAGATTTGGGTTTTCTCTGAGGACAGATCTGTTCTACGGAATACTTCGTCCAGTGCCAGCCATAAACTTAGATTTTTTTCTTCTTCTTGTGGCTGACAGCTGGTATCGCAGCTTACCTAGTTGGCATTTTACCCCATTTATTGCCTTTGAAAGTCGACTGATCTTTCAGCGGACCTGTCAATGCTGCCATCTGAACTTTTCCGTTTGCAACTTTGTTACAAAGACAGGTCTCTGGACAAACCGTCGTACCATCTGTTTTGGACACCATGGAAAGACGTACAAAACGAGCTAATTGACTTCGCTGGCATTCAAGTTAAGTAGAAGAACTCTTGGGATTGCAGTGGGGTTTTTGTGTTCCGTCTACGTTTTTCTGTGTTCAGAGGATAAATTGCAAAAAATGCTGATTTGCTAAATTGTGTAAATATCAGACAAAAAAACCCACCGGGATGGAATTCCCTCAACTAAACTCATTCATTAACTGTTCATTCTCAGCATCTACAACATCAACAGGCCCATGAGGAAGATAAAGTTTAATATCATGATGAATAACAAAATGTTGACATTTTGGGCACAACTTGTTTACATTGAAACAGAAAGAAATGGAAATAGAATCTTAACCTAAAAAGGATAACATTATTTTCTATAATTTCCTATCATTTAAATTAATTAGGAACTATACTTCAATTTATACATAAACATAATTTGTTTTGAAACTATTTACCATATATCCATTGGCTTAAACATGGCCCACTTTTATGGCCCAATTATTAACAAGACCAAGATAACCCTTTTGTTTCTGTTGATACAAATCTTTCTATAAGGTCTCTTCTCTAGGCTAAATAAGATGGGTAAAGTTACAAGTATTAAGTCAATGAGAAAACCCGGAAGACAGAGTTGCTATTGGATTTAATTGGGACAATATCCATGCATGGCACATACAGTATGATTAAGGTAAGTATACTTAGGCAGTACAGTATACTTAGGCAACTTGTAACTAGTCGACAGCTAGTTAACGAGAAAATGCAGTAGAAATTTCAAAGGTTTTTGGTCATATAGAAAGTGTCTAATAGTTTGTCCATCAGACAGCAGTGGTAAGTTTTTATATTTATTTTCAAAGAAAATCCAGCTGATATATAATTGAACTCTCAATATAGTAACCGCCTTAAGAATCCAGTATCACCCAAGCTTCAATTTAAATCCCCTACTGTACATTGCATCAACATTCAGCCAGCAGCTGTCCAACGGGAAGCAGACGTTGTTCATCATGTATTATATACAGCGGTGTTGTGGTTTGGATATCCTCACATCTTTTAAGATGCCATTGAACTCACCCATACTGACATTGCATATGCCTTCTGAGTCCGTTATGAAGGACATTATGAAACAACTTGAAAGGACATCGGTGACTGATGAAGTTATTATTAAAAAGCTATTCTTTCAACAGCTGTTGTTTAATTTCGATCAATAACACAGGTGAAAGTAATGATACTCTCTCTCTCTCTCTCATCCATTCTCTCTCCGTCAGACACCCCTGTCAAAACCACACTAGGACTTCCCATTGTTTAAGGAAAAACCAATGAATAAAATATAAGTGAAAATTGTATTTTTCATATGAATAATGTAAAAGAGGCCACGCTGTTGGCGTCCACGTCTCAAGGTTAGACTATATTGTTAGTTTCCCCCGCCTGGCCTACGCTTTGTTCTTGTCTGGCAAGAAATGAGAGGATCCAATTCTATCAAGTTTTCTTTTCTGAGGGACACTTTGCCTCCTCTGCCGGGGTATGTTATTCCAGGAACTTGAAAAGAAAATTCCAAGCCCAGCAGGAGGTATGTAGTGTCAAGGCACTGCCATATGGTATGACTTGGAGAGTATGCCAAAACTTCTCACCACAACCTGTTTCCTTCACTCTGTCACCATCAGCTGCTTCTTACCAGGAGGTAAATTGAAGGAGATGAAGAAAGGACTGATGCAACATTGATTTATATGCTTGAATTATTAAAAGATGACACTTAACTGATGACTCGATGCTAAAACTGCTCTACAAGGACATTTTAGCTTGATGTGTGACTTGTAATCAAAATCCAAACCATTAAATCTAAAGGTTTGCATTCATCATTGGTCCGCTCATTGATAGGCCAATAATATCTACCTTAAGCAGCAGAGGTATGAGTGAATTGTGTTAGAGGGTCATGCAATTTATTTTTATGAACAGAACCCAGCAGGGAAAACAAGGAGTGGAGCACACTTTTGCAAAGGACTAAAACTAAACTGCCACTGTAGGCCACATGCACAGCGAAGGAAAAGACAATCTGTCAGCCCGTTAGACTTTTCTGGGCTTCTGTATTGATTGTCTGCTCCTTATTTATAGCATACAGACAAATAAAGTAATCAATCATGATACATTTGGGCTACAGTATATTCCATTACAATAGGGGTTATCGTCTGTTTCCTGCAGTCCTTTATAGGACTGCCCATTTCAAAACTGGCATTTTTTTATTTTGATACTTTAGATTTGTTTTAGGCTTAACAGAAACTTTGAATGAACCACAGTAAAGTTACTTTTTGGGACTTTGAGAGTGTGGGATTGACGTTATCCTCGTCAAAGATATTTATCATTTTATGTGCTCTTTTTATCTCATTGACTTCATCTTTTTTTCGTAATCATTATTATCATCATTATCCCAATTAACAGCTGGTACACTCTCTGTTCATTTGAGAGAGCAACTGCCTGGTACCAACTCGAATTTTTTAACTTTACGAGTTGATGAGGACCGCTGCCTGAATGTCCAATTAGTTTTGGTCTCTGGTTAGACCATCTCATTTTGGGGAAAGGTGGAGGCTCAGACTAGACTTCAGATCTTCTGAGGGACAAACTTTTGTGGAGGCACATCCTTTGTAAGATCCAGCCTCTGAATCGAGACACATCTATAGTATTTGGGCTTTCAGCTTTCATTAGCTTTTGATGTACTCTGTTAGCATAAGATCAGTCAGACACATCAAGCAGTTGCCTGATTATTGTGGCCATACAGTAATGCTCTACTCTCTATGGAAACTTCACACAATCCAAGCAGCAAAGCCCTTCTCTTTCAGGATGTAGCTCAATAACTACTCTCAAATGAACATGCAGCCAGATACAAATAGTATATTCATACAAGGAACATATGCTGTAACTAAATGTAGATGCACGCAATGCATGCTGCTATCAGAGGAAATCAAGGTGCTCACAATACCTGAAAATGAACCAAATTAGCCGTTTGATATAAAAGAACGGTAAAGCCCATACAACTTAATACTCTCAGTAAACATATGTTCTGATGCTTTTAGCTGAACATAAAGTATGTGGAGAAAAACATGTGAATATGACAAGTTATAGTATGACAATAGCCATATGTTCCATTTGGCCCAAATGAAAAAGAATTACACCAATATAATACCAACATAATATGAAGCCCTAGGCCAAATTAGCGCATAATTACAAACATATGAAGCCGTACAAATATTCAAATAGGAATATTCACATTTCACTGGTGACATCAATAGCATGAAGTCATAACGCAAGCACCGTACATGAAACAAATACAATAGCTCGGATGCTCAATCAGTACCTTTGATGTACCTGTAGATGCAGATGGTTGATGGTTGATAGAGAAGCAGACAGAAGGCGCTATGACATCTACTACCAGCACATCTGCAGGACAGCCATAAAGACCCCTGCAACAAATTCATGCCTTTGACAAACTGAATTGTTGTAAAATCACATTGAAACTGGACAGAGAAACAGTCAGCAACAAGGGCAGCTTAGTCAGCTTGCTGACATTTGCGAAGCACAAAACTGAGTGTCCTGAGCCAAGATCTTTACTAAAAGCACAAGCAGTAACATCAGCTAGAAGCAAATGCTTACCTTGGTTTCCCGGCATCTCCGCAGTGAATGAACCCCTTGAGAAAAGTCCCCACGATCCCGAGCTGCCAACAGCACAGTCAGGTGGTTTCAGCTGAAGTGGTCTGAGCACTCTGGTGTGAATGAGAGCGAACGGTGAAAACTGCCAGGTTACAAAGGCCATCCCGCAGACCTGTATGAATTATTGGATGTTAGTTCAATAAGTGCGGCCCAGTCAACCCACTCATTTCAGGTGCAATGCTCGTTAAAATTCTTCGCTGGAAGAAAGCTGAAAATACAAACTCACTGGGGGGGAAAGTGAACTTCTCACTAGTCTAACAGGAGAGAAAAAGTGAATGTCAGTCACATAAAGAAAATCTTACGCTGATAAAGGTTAAAGGTGATTCCCATGAAAGTACCAGCAGGGCCTTTCTGACAGCAGACATTCTGACTTGACAGTGGAAAAACATTTTGTAAGTGACAGCTCAGTTCCTTTGAGCCATACAAATGAACCAGCATGCACACCTGAAAGGAATGCACACCTTGAGGATATTACTTTTTATTATTGTGGATCCTTGAAACATGTGCTATTCTTTCTGCTGTGACGTGTCAAAATGGCTGCTGTAAAATTTAAGATGGTACATGAGTTCCTCATCACCTGCTCATCTGCTGCTCAGTGCTGCCACTGGTGGCTGGACACCATAATGCAACAGCCTATGGCCCTGCAATTAGCAAAACAGCTATAATTCAAACATGCTGACATTTGGCATAATAATAATAATAATAATAATAATAATAATAATAATAATAATAATAATAATAATAATAATAATAATAATAATAATAATATGGCACTCCAGGTCACCTTACAGCATATAAAATATGTGGTGAAGCACAATGGTGGACATTAGCCTGCCTACATAGCTAAAAGTGTTTGGGGAGTCACGTTTGATTCCAACACATTTTCTATCTAATTAGCATGGCTAGCCACTTTAAAAACATTATTTCCTTTAATTGACTTGAATAATTGACTAGCTTTTATATTATTAATTAAGAATTACCTTGTATATACAAATACACAATTACCTTGTGTATACAATACAAATACACTGTGCAATACTAGTTAGAATAGTTTTCTGTCTGTATATATAATATTTCAGTTATTGTGGATTCTTTACTGTTTTTTATTGCTTATTTATAATACTTGGTTTTTTTTTATCTTGTTTTTCTTTTACTATGTCTCTTGTTTGCACTATAATCTATGCTGCTGTAATCCTGTACATTTCCCCGCTGCGGGACTAATAAAGGATTATCTTATCTTATCTTGTCTTATATACTTATTTTCCTCCCAATTTTTTTTTTTTTTTTTAATTTCCATAAAGGCAAAGAAGAGTTGACACTTCAGGCTGCATTGGTTAAATGTATAAATGATGTAATATGTAGGCTACCTGATTATTTATTGTTATCCCTGGTCATTTGTATCATAAAGCCTCATTATATTGGTGCATGACAGAATCTCCCTGTTGCAAAGTATTTGTGCTTCCCCTTTAAAGAGGAACCCGCCCACTAAGCATGTGACAAAACAGGGAAGTCCACACTGCGTCTTTGCAGGAAGTTTGAATGCAACATTACATTGAAACCAAAGGGCAACATGTTGTTATCGGTCATTTCCGCTTTAACGGTGCTGGTCCCTCTCGGGCATTCAACCTTACCTCTCGTTATCAACACATGGCCATTCAAGAACGCAACGGCTGCAGGTAAAATACAGTTGCGTTACTGAGTGTTTATACGCAACAGTTTCATTCAGGAGAGTTGCAGTCATGTGACATTGTTGCCAAAACAAAATCTCCCAATCTCTCTCTCTCTCTCTCTCTCTCTCTCTCTCTCTCTCTCTCTCTCTCTCTGTCTATCTATATATATTTGTATATATATATATGTTGTTTTTTTTTTATTGTTATTCTTTTGAACATAGCTTTGCTTCTGTTTGTCTCTGGGCGTTACTTAATTAACTGGACAGATCAGATATACAGACAATTAAGCAATAAATAGCCAGATGTTATGTAACAGCACTAATCTGCAATCTGTACTTTGTATTCTATTCTATCATTTTCATTAAGATAATAAAAACAGTCGTTTGGTCACCAGATGAGTTGTAAAAGTTCCTGCAAAATAGTATTACAAAATAAAATCAGTATTCTGTAAAGTTAAATAAAGCTTTTTTTTTTTTTTTTTTTATATACACCAAGTGGAATTATTTCATTCAGCAGATAAGCCATTACAAGACATGACATTTAAACAAGGGCTTCATCTGCCCTCCTGTTGACAGTCGGATGATTTGTTGTTATTCTGGGATATCTTCCGCTTTGTGTTTTCGTGACATGCATCTACTTTGATTTGTAAAGTAACATCTAATGTCTAACAGGCTTGTTGCAGTGCAGGATCTGTAGTTTCATAAATGAATTTAGTAGCATTTGGTCATAACTGTGCGCTTTCTTTTTGCTATTAGATGACTCATCATGCCCCAAAAAACTGCATGTAGTTGTAATATCTAAGTGAATGAAGAGATGAAGGACTATTTATAATTTAATAGGCTTTAATGGCAATGATGTTTATTTTTTCCTTTCTCTAGTATTAATGATTAATTTGCTTGATATTTTTCTCATTTTATTCCTGATTAGAATTCTGATAACATATTCAGAGCTGAAGCCATTAGTCAATGGGTAGAACATTAATCACGCAACTACTTTGATCCACCAATTAATTGTTTAAGTAATTTATCTGTTAAATACATCAGCCATTTGTGATTGTCGCAGTGTTATCTCCTTTTTTTTATGGCCGTTGGTCAAAAAACAAAACCCAAACATTTAAGACATCTCTTGGGTTCTAAGGGCATTTTTTCACTATTTTCTGTCATCTTATAGAGAAAAGTATTAGTCAAACAATAAAGAAAATGATTCCCAGATTAGTTGATAATAGAAATAATTGAAATGGTATTTTTTGTCTAATCTTAACGTTTATTTATGAGTGCGAGATCAAACCCTATGAGCAATTTTCCATCATGAGACATATGTGTAATCCCTGGCAGACTCCATAACTATTATTTTCAGGATTTTCACCCTCACACTATTATAAAGTGCTTTTTTTGCAGTGTACTTACAACTCCACAACAGCTTAACCCTTCAAGTTTGTAAAACCATCAGAGTTGGGGACGGTGGATATAGAAAAACGGGCAGAACCCCACTCAGCTTCATAACTGCCTTTGCCGGGTCTGCCCTAACTATTCGATTTCCTTCAGGATGATACATTGGACATGTTCAAATTGAAACCGAAAATATTGTGACTTATCTGTCAAGTGGACTTCCACCAACTGCACAGCTCAACACGAACAAGAAATGATAGAAATGGTGTTCAAAACATCTCAAGCGGGTCCATGAAAACCTGCAGATGATTAAAGTTAACTTAAAAATCTCACCATTTAATAGATGGATAGCCTTTAATTTATCCGATGTGCGTCACCTATTTTCCCTGACTAAAAATGCTATCTGTTCTGTGGGGTGGATAGTTAAAAGTGTAGTCTGTGAGCCTCCATTGATCCGCCCATGCAGATCTCTTTTCCTTAGGGGGCTTACAGAAGCAGCTGAGAATAGCAGGCTAATCTCCTCTTCCATTCTGCTGCATTTTCTGAGTGTAAAGGACTGTAATGCTGAGTATGATATGTAAAAAAAAAAAAAAAAAAAAAAAAGGAAAAATAAAATGATATCCTGAGACAAGAGCACTTACCCAAGATGATAGACGGACAGAATTCATAGATGGATGAATCATAAATGATGAGAGGGAATTGGTGGTGGAATCACACTGAACACAGTGTGATGGTCTGAGAATTCAGTGGCAAGCTGGTGACAGAGCTACCAGTTGGTATTTTGATCCCCCATGGGCACTTGGGGGGATCAGTGACCAAATGCTTGTCAGCTCACATTCCATTTATTAGAAAATCCATTGTACTGGTCATCTCATGCATAATTTGTATATCATGTTTATACACATATTCATTTACTACATTCATGTTTATTTCAGCTTTTTCATTTGCAAATTCAAATGTTCCACTGTTTTATGTTTACTTGCGTTATTTCTTTTTAAACACATTTTGATTAGCATTTTCTGATGGAGCTTGGGACCCAAGATTTTTAATTGACAGCAACTGCTTCTGTATATGTTTGGCATTTGATAATAAATAACTTGAAACATCTGAACCTTTAGCTCATCTGTGCAGATATGTAAATGTATCTGGACACATGGATTCATTCATTTTCCCTCATTTACCCTACATATTTATAGCATAATTAACCATTACTTGTATATAACATATGACGCTCAACTGAAGCAATATCTGGTTTGTTAAATGTGTTTTCTGATATATCATTTTACATTAGCTGTCAAAATTGTTATAAAACAAGATGTAAACTATCACAGTAAAGTCTCAGAACAGGATGCAAACTTTTCTTCAGCATTGTTGTTTATAACAGACCTAATCTTACCTCTCCTAAAACGAGGTTAAGCAGCAACAGTGTTTGTTGGAATACAACAGCATGGCCCAAATTCACTGTAATGTCATGTGACCAGTGGACAGTGTTTGCTTCCTGTCCTGGGTTTGATGTCTGTCTTGTACTTTATCGTGTGCTGAATGTTTCACTGTGCTCCGTTTTTATGCTGTAGCATGGAGTGCCCTGCAGTCTGGTGGCTCAGTGTTGGATGCAGTGGAGATGGGCTGTGCCCGCTGTGAAATGGAACAGTGTGATGGCAGTGTGGGCTACGGCGGCAGCCCAGATGAGTCCGGAGAGACCACGTTGGATGCCATGATCATGAACGGGTAAACAATGGACATAAACTGTGCTTTTAATTAAAATTAAAAAACGCAAACTGTGATGGTTAGGATTTTGTTTGTTCCGCAGCATGGAGAAGCAGTTGATTGAAAATATTGGCAGCATGTGAAAATGTGCATATGGGTATTGGAACAGCTGTTTTGTTTCTATACAGCTGCCATTTGTGCTACCTGAAAGCAGCTGTGTAAGACCGCACAAGCCCAGTTGTATCTTTGCAAATCTGTTTTTGCTCGAATCTCCAGCAATGCTGTTGTTCTGAATTCCATTAAACTACATTAAGCATAAGATAGATGAAGCCTAAATGACATATATTTCATTAAAAATGTCCACACTAATTATGCACCTGCAGCTGTCAGAGTATTGTGTCACTGTCACAATTTATGCTGGTGCTCTCTATGCTTCTTTAAATTGTTCAGCTGTAATGGGTTGACCTTTCCAGCCAGCCTCTCTTTAATAAAGTACAAATTAAGATTCTCATTAGGATCTGAAAGCTTGCCAGTTATTAAATTCTTAGCTACAAACATTTACACATTCAGAAGTTAATCGCGGGAGGCAAATGTCAGCCTGCGACGACAGACAAAGGGCAAGCAAGTTTGTTATTACTCTATGGAATGTTCCTTCTTCCATTTGGCAGGAAAAGTTCTGGTTACATAGTCATGAATACATCGTGGGAAGAGGATAGTCTCCCGCACACTATCCAATATACCTGCATAAGAATCACCAGCAGACATATTGTACACTTTGACTGAGCACAGGAATCGAAACACCTGTAGAGTTAAATGCAATCCAATGGAACACCCCTGCAATAAATATGAGCTCTGTAATAAATTCAAAGTGTAATGTTCAATTTTTGATTGTGTGTCTGGGAGACACTTAACTCTATGGCAACGTGGAGACTTTAGTTTGTTGTGGTGAATAAATATTAGAAACACCTCTATGATGCAAGTCATTTCATCACCACAACAAGCTGCAGCCTCAGAGGTTTAACAGATGTAGTATTTATCGCAGGGCATTTCTAGTGAATTGCATCACACTGTAAAGGGAGTTTCTATTTTTCTGTATAATTATCCAATTGATAAATATCAGACATTGGGTAATGTCATGTTGGCTTTGTAGCATTGTATGGGCTTGACAGATAGTGCTGATTAGCTAATCTCAACCACAATATGTATGAGTTACAGATAATATCTAGAAACGTTTTTCTTGCAAACACACAAAAGTTCTGTTTACAATCATCCATCCATCTTCCATAACCACTTATCCAGTTAAGGGTCGCGGGGGTGCTGGAGCCGATCCCAGCTGTCAATGGGCGAAGGCAGGGTACACCCTGGACAGGTCGCCAGCCTATCACAGGGCAGACATATAGAGACAGACAACCACTCACGCTCACATTCACACCTACGGGCAATTTAGAGTCTTAATGCACCTAACCTGCATGTCTTTGGACTGTGGGAGGAAGCCAGAGAACCCGGAGAGAACCCACGCTGACAACATGCAAACTCCACACAGAAGGTTGTCCAGCCCGGGAATTGAACCCGGGCCCCTCTTGCTGTGAGGCGACAGTGCTAACCACTACACCACCGTGCAGCTGTTTACAATCAGTGTCACCAAAATATGAATCCTTGAGTTCTAACAAATAATCATTTATAATAAATAATAATAAATAATAACGTGATGAATGCATTTCCTTCCTCCAAAAAACATTTGCAAAAGCTGATATTTCTAAACTTTGAAACCTGCATCCGTCATAGATCAGGGGGACAATGTGACATCATTGGCAGGAACGTGAAGGTTTTCACGTCACTTGTTTCAATGTCGTACAAGACTACAAAAGCGGTGATCCACGTAAACAAAACGTCTCCATATCGCTACAAGAAGTCAAAAATTTCAAATCTCTTGCAACTTGCATCCATTAAACCAGTATTGATCTTAATGTTCTGGGTCTTCTTTGTGACCAGGGATACAATGGAGGTGGGGGCAGTTGCAGACCTGAGAAGAATCAAGAATGCCATTGGAGTAGCGAGAGCTGTGATGGAGCACACCGACCACACACTGCTGGTGGGAGAGTCAGGTGTGTGAGGATCAATATCCACAAAAGTTAAAAAAAGAACAAAAAAATGGTTAATGGTAGAAGGGATTATATTGACATTTAAAAATCAAGTCACATATTTCACCATGTGTGTGTGTATAAATGAAATGAACTGACCAACAGAGATCTAACACATATGTTTAAAGGAGACACCTTGATATTTGAATTTGCATTCGTGTTTTTTTTTTTTTTTTTTTTACAGCTCTTGAATAAGCTTTGATCCAAAGATCATGAACATCAGCAGGGGGCGATGAATGCGTGGCCTTCACTTTTTTTTTTTATAAAGGAGCAGCTCATCTCTCTGCAAGTAATTTAAAAGAAACTGAAGGCCAATGTTGAATCATTTTATTACATTATGATAAGTGACTTGTAAACCAAATAATACGACTCCTATTTCAAGATACCCCCCCCCCCAAAAAAAGAAAAAAAAAAAAAAAAAAAAAAAAAAAAAAACTTAAACTTGATTCAGTTTGTTAAATCAAATATGCATCCTAATTGAAACATCATTCTCATGGGGTCGGTAAGGACACTGCTGTTCAAAACAGTGGTGATGTGGGACTCGTCCTCCCTAACAAGCCACAATGAGAAGCCTAAAATGAGATTAGATTGCCTCCAGCCCCTCCTTTGTTTGTGACCCCTTTGTTTTTCTTCTAACCCAAGGTCAACGCCGACCAGATTGTGTAGCGTGACCCTGAAACTATTGCCTCTCTCTTTATAGCTTCTGTGTTTGCTGAAAACATGGGCTTCATCGCAGAAGACCTGACTACCAACAAATCTGTGAATATTTTCTCACAGTGGCTGAAGGGCAACTGCCAACCTAATTATCGAAAGGTGTGTGTGTGTATTAGAGGGTGTGTTTTTCTCACTTGTATTGGCTACAGGCGTGCTGCTTCTAAAAGATTGATAATAAGCAGGGCAAACTGACAAGCATACTAAAGAAGTTCATAAAAAAAAAAAAAAAAAAAAGGCAGCTTTTGTGGTGGAGGTGATGCCTTAGAGCGCCGGGGTTGTTTCTATTCTTTAAAACCAACCTGTTCACTTCCTCAATAACGCCCCCTACAAATCTCCAGTATAGGATTTCTTTTTCTTTTCTTTTATTGCTTCAGAGTGTGTGTGCAGCGCCCTGTTGATCAAATGTACACCCTTTTTCCACTTGGTGCGATACACAGTACACAGACCTTCACTGATTGTCACTGAGCTGCTTTCAATACAAAATATAGGAGTTAAATGCTTTGTTCAAGGTCATCTCTAGAGTGGTTGATGAATAGAAAAAGAGTAGCACTTCAACCAACCCATGTTTTGCCCAACCGTCCATGCCAATGAATCGTTTTGTTTAGCGAGCGCAGTGAGGTTATAGATTTGGTTATGAGTTGTAGAAAACATGCAGCAGTAAATACTGACAAATAGTACAAGATACAAAAGAGTTGAATGTACAAAGTATTGGTCTCCATACAAGTATGCGTTCAGTACTTTTTTTTTTCTCCAATGGGATTGTTGCTGAGGTCACACGAGAACAACTGAAACTCCATCCTGTATAACTAAAGAGAATGTTTTCAAGGTTTTTTTTTTTCCTCCACCCTCATGGAATGGAATATTTTAGACTTTGCTTTATGAATTATGCACAGGCTTTTTCATTTAGCAGACTAGTTGCTCCCAACTTTGCTTTATTAATGACACGATGGAAGCCCTGTATAAAGGTAATGCTGATGTAGACACATGCTATATGAAAAGCCCTTTGCTTTAACATTTAAGTTTACCTTTTTTTTCGCCGCGTTGTGTTCATTTAAACTCACAATTTGACATTTTCTAGCAGACTTCCACTTACGTCTAACATCAAACGAGCAGGATGAACTTTTTTAACACCTCCCTGCAGGTTAAGCTGGTGCATCAGTCACTCGTAAGAGCAGAGAAGACAACTTGAGGTAGAGAGACAGGGAAACCTTTACTGAAACTACGCTACCCTCAGGTACACCAGTCCAGTCGGTCTCAATTAAACATGGGATTTGACTGCAGCGGGGATTTAAAATGAGTTGGTTTGTTCATTTAATGGTTCAGTCACTGCAAATAAGATACTAGAGAGAGTCCAAACAGGACAGCACTCCTGTTCATCATCAGGTGCCAATCCACTTGTAAAATTCGAGCCAATAGCTTTATTTCATTACACGACAGCAAATGGCTGCATCTTATCACACGCCTTGATTATGAAATTATGCAAACGATCGATGATGTTTTTTTTCTTTCCTGCCAAAAGAATGTGTTTCCAGATCCCTCCAAGTCCTGTGGACCCTACAAGCCCAGGGCGACAGTGAGACAGAACAAGAGGGCACAGCACGCCAATACGCGCTCCCACGACACCATAGGTAGGTTTTATGTGTGAACGTGAAGCCAGCTTTCCTCGGGCATTTTATACAGTTTAGTATGTAAGCACTTCGTTGAAACTAGGCATGGATGAGAGAGTGGAGCAGCATAATGGGCCAAAAAGGAACACAGACAGAACTACTGGAGTTCTGATGTAGAGGTTAGCAGGGAACAATTCACTTCTGGAGCTCTTACATTTTTGTTTCAGTCTAGAAGGTCACATTGTTAAAGTGGACATGTGCTCGTTTTCAGGTCCAAACTTGTATTTCTGGGTTAGTACTAGAACATATATTCATGCTTTAATGTTTTAAAAAAATCCCATTCTTTTCCTCACACTGTCTGTCTGAATATACCTGTGTTCACCCTCCGTCTGAAACGTTTATTTTATCAACTGTCTCTTTAAACCCCCCCAAATTTTTTTTCAGTCTGCTCTGATCGGCTTGCGAGTAAAACATGGCTCTCCTTCGCAAATAAAGTACTCAAGCCACAGGCTGCATATTCTAATGAGCCTACATGCAGAACTGCTTGTTGAATCACATGTCTTCTGATCCAGTCAGCCCACAAAAACAAACACACTGGGATAAGTTATTTCACAGTTTGTGGGTTTGGAGGCATTCCAGGTACCCAAATGTATGAACACAAGTAGTGGAAAAAAAGCAAGTTTTCCATGATTCAATTCAATTCAGCTTATTTTGTATAGCCCAGAATCACAAATTACAAATTTGCCTCAGAGGGCTTTACAATCTGTAAAAACCCTTTAACAGGGAGAGAAAAGGAAGAAACCTCTGGGAGAGCGACAGAGGAGGGATCCTTCTCCCAGGATGGACAGAATGCAATATATGCCACGTGTACAGAATGAACAGCATAACAGAGATACAACACATTCAATGTATAAGACATAAATGATTCATATAATCACAGTAGTAAGCAGAGTAACGGAGGACAAATTAAGAATACTGATAAAAGCAGCAATGACTATAGTAGAATTAAAATAATGATATAGGGAATAGTATTAGTAATGTGACTAATAATAATGATATATCCCCTTTGGAAAATTAAATAAAACTTAATTTAAATTTAATTCAATTATTGTACCTACACAAATTGTATTTTTTTTTTTACCTGCCCCAATCTTAATGTGGTCTGAGCTGGACCATTGTGCTGAATAGGGCACCTGGAGTCGTTAGGAATTTAATATTGTGCTGTCAAAAACCTTGAGCAGTATTAGCGCTGCCTCACACAAGGGCTTTAAATTACTTTTTCTTTAGCTAAAAGGATGTCCTGGGGATGGCTGACATTTCAATATCACTTTTTTGGTTTTTTTGCTCCAGGGATGCTGGCTCTTGATGGAGACGGTCACCTGGCTGCTGGAACATCGACCAACGGACTAACTCACAAAGTTCCAGGGTATGTAGACCACTGTCATAATCTACAGCAGTGGTTCTCAAATTGGGGTACCTGTACCCCTGGGGGTACGTGAAGGCACTCCAGGGGGTACGTGAGATTTAAAAAAATATATATTTAAAATTAGCATCCATTCAAAAAATCCTTTAAAAATAGTTATTTAATAAATATTCAATAAAATATAAGTGTAAGTTCATAAACTGAATTTAATGCAACAATGCAATCGTCAGTGTTGACAGTTTAATAAATCAGACACTGATGGCAGAGCGCTGTGTATTACATCTTTTTTTCAACCAAAAATGCTTTGCGCTGGTTAGGGGGTACTTGGCTAAAAAAGTATTTCACAGGGGGTACATCACTGAAAAAAGGTTGAGAACCACTGATCTACAGAATATCATTTTTTAACGCATTCTTTTTTTCAGTTGTATAACATTTTGAATAAGTACATATATGAGAGTATTTGGTAGAGCTACTTATTAGAGCAATATCTGTGGAAAGTGCTTACGCTTTGGGGATTTTTTCCCCCTGTTTGACAAGTTTTAGTTTGGTTGAAAGGGTTCCATAATAGATTCAATTAAATGAAAAATGTTCTGCATATGTGGCATCAATGTATGTTTCAACCTTGTTCTCATTCCTGTCCTGCAGTCGTGTTGGGGACTCTCCTATCGTCGGAGCAGGGGCCTACGCAGACAGCTCAGCTGGCGGTGCTGCTGCCACCGGAGATGGAGACCTCATGATGCGCTTTCTGCCAAGGTACCTGTCGTTTGTTGTGGTTTCTAACTCGGTTTCCAAATGCACACAAAAATACCTTCCTAGCAAAAATAGTCATCCATCAGAATTTTTTCACAACAGTGGTGCATTTCAAATTCCATGAGAAAAAGTTGACTGGAACTCCTCTTTGCACACTAACCAGGGTTTATTGGTACTTTTTTTTTTTTTTTTTTAAATTATAGGAATGTTATTGTTATTTTTTTTTTTTTCCACAGAACTTTGTTTCAGTGACTATTGACATCTGTGTCGAATACAGTTTTCCACAGCCAATTTGAGGTGTGAACCTCTTGCTGAAAGTGCAACCACAGTATTATAGAGTGGAGGTGTGACTGCATTGCCCCAAAACTGTCATATGTACATTGCACAGGAGAAGTGCTATTTCTTGGAGACTGAACTTGCTGTTTGTTTCCAGGCTGTGAGAATTTGGCAGTCTCCAAAGGGTTATATATTTTGTTTTTTTTAAAAGATTTATTTAACTGGGATAGTTTTGGGAGAACACGTACTGTTTTTCTTTAAAGTTTCACTCGGCTTTACATTCACAGTCACGCACAACCACACCTGAGGGGCCGCCTATTTCAATTATAGCTTTCTGATTCACTTCCTGGAAAACGATTGAAGGTTGCGTTTTTCAAGAAGACCTTGCTACTAGAGTGGACTGAAGTGTGTTTATCTTTCATTCTCAATGCCAAACACATTTGTTGTAAGTATGATCACAAGCCTTGCTAGGGACTGTCTAAATGTAGCAGTAACACATCACCAACAGTAGGCCTTGTTAGAATCGGTCATGATGGTCCAAAAATCCTGAACCTTTCCTATAATAAGTGTTATGAAATACATTTAAATATAAAAACCACTTCAAAATCCCAAACTATTACAAGGCAATTTTTGAATTGATTAATTATTGTTCTATACATTTGACTGCAAATGGCGTTAATGATGCAGTTATGGTCAATGACAAAAACTTTCTCCAACTTAAAGTATTGTGAGGCTGGCAGTTTAAAAAAAACAAAAAAAAAACATAGATTTGTTTGCATCAGATTTAACACACACCAAGCACTTCCCCATCCTCATCCTGGTTGGTGGCCTTGACAGCACTTGTTAGCTTGCGTACTAATGTGTACTACATGTAATCCTGCCAACAGTTACTTGGCCGTGGAGCTGATGAGGGCCGGGGCAGATCCCTCGGCAGCCTGCAAGACGGCCATTTCCCGAATCAAGAGGCATTACTCAGAGTTCTTTGGAGCCATCATCTGTGCTAACACAACGGGCCATTATGGTGAGTGTTAAGGTTCACAAATAGGGACTGCTCAGACACTGCCAAAGGTGTTAAGACACACACGCTCGCAGCTACAGGGATGTAGACAAGCAGATGTATAAGCGTAGAAACATTGATAAGGGCAGTATTTCTTATTCAATTTAATTTGCTTTAAAGTTTTATGAATAATTCCAAATATGTTAAACTTCCATGATCATGTTTTTGAAAAAAAAAAATATTTAAGATAATAACAAGACAATCTGTTGTGAATTAGGTTTGAACAGATGAAATATCTGAATAAAGCAGGTTGCTTTTAACCTTTCTTTAAATGGTGATCATTAAAATATTATTGATACTGAGTTTTCACATGCTTTTAGATTATTGGCACTTAATATAACATTTTGAGCCAAAAGTTATCCAAACTTTGAGTACACAAGCATTAAAATATTTTTTATATACAACAAATTAGTGTCTCTTACATAGCCTTACTACAGTGATCTCATAGACAAAGTATTTAACATTGCCTGTTTGGCAATAAAAGGATGAATCAAACGTGATATTTGACTCTGCTTTCACAGATGTTTTCAGAGGTCTGTCTAATAAAAGGGATGTGATAAATCGTATTAGCTCTTATATGGGTGATCTATATGCAGATCACAATTTAATAACATTTTAAATTTTGCCTTAATGGGAAGGGAGTACAAATGTTTGACCTGTATGTGTTTAACTTGTTTCTCTTTATTTCCCTAAGGTGCTGCCTGTAACAAAGTCGCTGGCTTCTCCCAGTTTCACTTCATGGTGTCAAACTCAGAGTCAGACACACCACTGCTGAAATCTGTGGACTGCTTCTAAATGGTGTATTATTGCCTGAATCCCTTTTATATACTACTGAAATGAAATACGACTCTCCATCCTGTATTTTTTAGGCTTGTTTTAATTCAAAACTAAAATGAAATTTAAAAAACACAAAATGTCACAGTGCATGTAAATTGATTCTGCTTTTACTTGTTTGTGTTCTATATTTATTCATAATTATTGTGATAACTTTGAAACACATATTTGAAAGATGAACATGATACAAATACAACGCACATTTTTGTACAAACAAGCAGTTGGGTGTGATCTAAAAAGGTCACACAGTTAAAAGATATTCTCCATTGAATGGTTGTTCAGTAAAAATCTGTGTATTTCACGACGTTAAAGAGTCCGTTCCTATATCATATCCATACAAATGTATTTATATGGAACATATAGACTGCAGAAGTAATGCACTGCTTGCTAAAACACGTTAACAACCAGGGAGGATTGAAACTCCCGGTCCATTCTCTGCCCACTGGAAAAAGTCACACTGTTTACCCTTTTGAAAGCTGCAAATGTAGAAATTCCGTCCATTGTTGGGTCCCAGTTTCAGAACTGTCCTCATTAAACAGCGTTTCCCGTGGTGACAAAAGGGGAAGTGCGAGTCAGCCCACTGCAGCAGAGGAAACAAGGTTTTATTAACTATGTTGTTAGATTTTATTTCAGGCATTTAAATTTGATGCCAACATATTGCAATGGTTGTGGCTAAGCTAAAACTAAAAGATACTTCAAAAAGGGATTATTCAGGCTACATAATGCCGTAGAGATAAGTTGCTTTCCATATTCACCTCGAAGAAGTTACACTTGGTTTCTCTGGGAAGCGAGCAGGAGTAGAACTGTCGTCCCTTATTCTCCCCGTCCTTGTGGACCACTCTGAGGACAGCTGGGCGACCATGGGATGCACAACAAGGGGCACTGGGACTGGGGGAACCGGAGGGGCTGCGGCTTGTCGTTTCCATTTTGCGCTTACTGACAGGAGTGAAGAGCACAGTCTTATTATTTTTGAGACAAATAGAAAAATAAAACACAAGTGAACCTGTCACATCAACCCTTATTAGCGAACAAACAACCTCTCTTCATCCGTGTGTGCTGATATGTGTTGGTAATAATGGTATTTGCATTGCAAACCCACTATGGCTATTCATCAATCTTAACTATTGTTTTTTTTTTTAACAATGTTGCATTCAAATTCCACAGTCAGACGCTTTTTCATCCCACTTATCTCCCTGAGGTTGCAAAAAACTTCTCTTATTAGAAACTTATTCATGAAAAGCCAAGCGAGATCTTCACTCACCCTGAGTTGGGGGCTCCATTTTGAGCATTGTTACTGGGAAAGGGGCTGTGATCAATTCTCATTTTCTTGGATGGGTGACTGTAGGAGGCCAGTGATTCCCCATTGGAGAGCTCGGCACTTTGCCTCTGCCAGCCACCAGAGGCATAATTGGGGCTTGTTGTCCCTTGGCAGACGCTGTATTTATATAAACCTCGCTCCGCCGCCAAGGAATTCAAATGACTGCCGGCCGGGGAGAGCGGGGAGTTTACGGGCTTTGGCTTCTTGCTCAAGTCGGAGAAAACAAGGGTGGAAGTCCCGAACGCAGACCTCCAGTTGACTTTGAGCTCCTCCTGTGGCTTCTTGAAGGCAGTGCAGGGGTATTTAATCAAATCAGTGGTGAAGGGTGATGCCTCAGTGTTAATGTCATCTTTGTGGACTGTGGAGAGACGGAGCCAGAGAGAGAAACTCATTTCATGTTCAGCAGCTGCAGCTTATTCTGATGCACTGGCTGCTCCCATAAAAATGCAGGTTGTTGTCGGCTTTAAGTGGTTATCTTGCTATAAAATTTACCAGTAAGCAGCAGACTGCCACGCTGTGTCGTCAAAATAAAATGTCACACAGTCTGTTGTGCTGAAGAGGCGCTTATGCAAAAATTCTATGGAATGATCCCCCCCCATTCTAAAAAACAAGTAGGCGGTGTTTGCAGTAATGGTGAACTATGATGCCTGACATCAGAGTCATCAACACAGAGCTGGGGTTCAAGTATCACTCTTCCCCATCCTCAACAACCATCGACGTGCCCTTGAGCAAGGCACTTAACCACCAGCTGTTTTAGTGAAGCAGCTCAGTTGTCAACAGTAGAAAATGTCAATCTATATAACTGTACATATGAAAATCTGAATATTTAAGTCAACTTTCTGTGGGGAAACAAGTGTCCGTTATTCATTTACCCCCGATTTTTAAGGAATAGATAATCCAAAAAGGTGTCATTGTATTTTGCAAATATGTTTGGCACATGTACAGTTAGTGGACTCAAGTACAGTCCCTGTAAAAATGATTCACTCCCTTAAATCTTAGGGCTGCTATTCTCAACACCTGGTGGAACTCAGAGAGCCATCTAGTGGGGTGCTGAGGTACTGCCACATGGTTAGATTGGCAATCACAAAAGCTATTACATTTTTTTATATCTAAATTTACTCAACAATTCACATAAATGAAAAAGAAAAACTGTTATTCAAACAATGCATAATTCCAATGACCAGTTAAATTATGTTATTTCACCGATCAGGCAGAGATGCTATTAGCTAGCTAGCGTAGCCTCTGATACGCAAAATAGATCGGTTTTTGACACAACCCTGTACCAGTAAAGTCCTTTACACACCGGGGATGGGTTTTTTTTTCTGCGATTGATTTGCACGTCAATAAATGTATATTTTTTGGGACACTTTGAGTATTTTCACACAGTGAGCATCTTGTGAACATCTAGTGAGCCTCAAACAGGTTGAGAACTCATGTCTATGGCAAAGTGACTCTACAAAGTAATCTAAATTCATTTGAAATGTCTTTTTTTTTAAAAGGCACCGTAAATGCAGCCACATGGCTGGCCAAAGTCGGATTTGTTTGGGTTATCTGTACCAACTGCAGGAGTCTAGGCCAAAACAAAGGTTGGCATTTGACAACCAGCCATGCTTGGAAAGCTCGGCACAATAAAATGAGCCATGGGCAAACTATAGTCTTGAGTGGTCTTCTCTTACAGCTGCACGATCAGCTATCATTAAAGAAAAAGAGTGATTTATTCAAAATTTGGCAGTATGATCGGAAAGAAAACAAAAAACAAATACAAAGTAAACCATTCGGCTGGGGTTTGTTGGTTGCATCAGAGAGACAGCAGGGACATTTCCTTCAAACACTGGTTCACTGCTGCCATAAACTCAACATAGTCAGAGAAAAATGGCCAACTGACAGTGTGCTGCAATATACTGTACACACACACACACAACTACTGAGTCAGTTTCACTTCAACAGCTTGTATTGGTGTCTGGTGCCTTGCTCAGAAGTACTTACGCTTCAATGGCAAACAGTTATCATTCATGGGTCATTCAGCTACACAGTAAAAACTGCAGCTACTATCATTTGATCTCTTGCTAACAAGGACCTTCTGTCACCCCATTAAACTCAGCGACCGTACAAACAGAACATTTCACTCACCCTCAGGTCTCGGAGTGAGGCAGGCGTCACAGGCTTTTGCCGCTGGCTGGTTGACGAGCGTGCAGAGTTGACAGGCCCAGTCCTCTTCCTCCCTCTTAGCCACGTTATCGTTGGTCCTGTCATTGCGGGCCCAGTTAATCAAACTGTTCCTGGCTGGGAGCTTACTGGACAAAAGAAAACACAAGAGGGACAACGGTGAAAACCTTCTGACGCTTAAACAGAGCGTACTAATGAGTCACACGTGTTCACTGCAGATGAAATAACGTTGCTGTGGTTTTTTTTTCGCTATAAAAACTGGATATTTACAAACTTTAGGCAACATGTTTGGAAGATTTCTACATTTTCTAATAATTTGTCCACACCATTTATATCAATGACGGGGTGCTTAACATTAGAAACACCTCTTGGTATAACATAATTACACAGCAGCACAACATACAGACCATACAGTTGAATTAACAACTTTCTAGAACAGTTTCAACAAAAACGGAATATTATATTTGTAATGAAGGGAGGATTTCTGGAGGGACCTAATAAACTGGCGACTGTATTTCCATTTATTTTTGGGAAAATTTGTCTTCCATGCTGGGAAATTTGACATAAATGACTGTAAATTTCGTTGCATTCATTTACAGTTTTTCAAAATGATTTACAATGCATTTTTATGTAAACAAATAATCTGGGTTATGTTTATAACAGGTATTAATCCTTAGTAACTGCAAAGTGCAAAATGGGCAGTAAATATAAAATATATAACATATACTGGTATTGTTACTCGATTCTAGAAAATGACAGGCAAAGAGAAGAGGCAACTTTAACTCGACAAACATTCGCAGTTCAAGCAGAGGATGAAGGTACGCGACAAGGCAACGGGTTTCACATAATTGCTCCGAGCATACATGTTAGTGCTCTGACATGAAGCTCGACTATGTTTGACAAGAAGGCAAATCTGCAATGCCAACAGTCATGGAGGAGGAAAGTAGCAGCGGCTTTCAGGAAACTTTCCTCACAGATTGCTTTATCAGCTGTGTAATGCGTTGTAAGGGCTTTAGGCTCTAACCCCTCGCAAAGCTTTGCTCAAATACAACCCAGGAGGTGTTGAGCCGGTGCCCTGTCTGGCAAACACAGCCTTATATGCGCATTAATTCCCCCCCCCCCCTCCCCCCCCTCCCCCATAACACTACCCACTCCCTGCCAAGCCCATCTGTCTGCAAAGATGGCCTCGCTAAATTTCAGCGTATTATCTAAAAGGCTTTAGAACTTTTTTTGCAAAGACTAGGTTTTGAAAATACACACCGTGTCGCTTCTTGGTTTTCGAATCAATAATATAATCATTCAAATGTTTTAAGTAAAATCAAATGTAAAAAAGGTTTTTATCCTATATTGGAATAGTTTATCTTAAAGATGAAGCATCATCTAGTTCATTCTAAAAAAAAGAAAAAAGTAAATACACAAAAATGTCTTATTTTTCTTACTTCAGGTACTGGAAACATTCTTGGTATGAACTATTTTTGAGCAACACCGAGACCAGACTCCACTGAAACAATCCCTTACAAGAATGCAAGACAGTACCTTTTCAGTCAAAGTGCCAAATGTCTATGAGGATTTCTACCTGACGTCGACCCCGCTGGGATCTCCCTTCTGACAGCTCCCGCAGAAGTAAGTCATCCTGCCGTTGTCTCCAAGACGACAGACCGTGATGACATGAGAGCACTGGCCGCACTGGGGACGCTTGTAGACTTTGTAATGTTTGTAGAGAGGAGAGCCAGATTTGCGACACTGATAGAGATGAGGAAGGCAGACGAGAGTGAATAAAAAAAGATGAGGATAAAGAGCAAAAGGAAAAAAAGACACCCTTACTTATCTATTATGCATGGACAGGAATGTTTGTTATATCTTTTCTCTAGGCACTGGGGCTTTGGCGTTTTCTCTCCTTCCTCTGCAATGCTGGATTTTAAGTTAATCTTCTATTGCAAGTCAGTCTAAATGAGGTGCTAAATACCTACAAGTAAATGTGCATGCACACACAGAGCTACCATTACCACAAACACTATTGAAAACACATCTGTTTTTTCTTATTGATTTAGAAACATCTAACCTTGTAAAACAGAAGAGTGAAATCACGCGTCATCTTCACCAAGTGTTGGATCTGCTCGTCTTTCAGCTGTTGAACCTAAAGAATCAAGAGTCACAGTTGAGCTCCGGTTCTCCGCCAGAGAGTGAGCAAACCTTGTTTGTATAGCTCTTCATTTCAAGACAGAGATGAAAGGCACTTCACAGTCAGCAAATCAATAATACAAGCATATAAACAATAAAAAACACCAGACGGGAAGGAGAAAAACTGGATTTAAAATGATGCAACGCGGAAAAATGACATACAATGTATTTTAAAGACTTGAAGCCCAGGCAGTGAGAACCTGACACAGAGTAAAGAAAAAAAGATCTACAGCACACAAACATATAGCACTTGTAGCTTTTTCAGGACAGCTAGGGGCTTAATAATGGAGCTCATAAAGATTCAGCGCTCCCAGAAGAAGGGGCCAAAAGTCCTAGATTAATGTTTTGTTCCAGCATGCTATATTTTTAAACCCCATCTAAAACTTTCCAAAGGTGAGCTGAGCCAGACCAAACCCCTGGTAATAGGAATAGTAATAGCAGTATCCATGCCACAAAGTGTCTCTTACTGGCAATGGATAGGTCACAAAAAAATGTAACATAAAAATCCTGCTATTCTTCTGCAGTTTGCTTTATGAAGATTTTCTCTAAGATAATTGTAAAGCACTGAATCTTCGGATTTTATGCGATCTGATTTCCATATCGTGAATAGTAAATATAAAAGTGATGTTTTTTATAAAAATGTTGAGAAACTCTATTTGAGTCTCAACAAAGACGATATATATTCATGAAAATAAATGAAAAAACATCCCCGATTCCGAACGGGCATATCCGTGTCGCACTGCGCTGGTTTGTCTTTTCCCTGTTTCACCCTCCTCATTGCAATGCATCAAGAGCTTAAACATTTTTATTTATTTTTTCCTGTGAGAGTTGTCTTGGCATTGTTATTCTCTTTTTTATTTTATTCTTTTGTGTTCCTCTGCTGAACACAATCCATCATCTTTCTCATACCTTCACGGCTGGATGGAGGCCCGAGTCAAACAGGGCTTCGTTTTTAATGATGTTGCCGACTCCCGGCATGACGGCCTGGTCCAGGAGAACGTCGCAGAGCATCCTGCTGCTCTGGCTCCTCACTGCCTCCACGGAGCGGGGGAAGCTGAACTTCGGGGAGCACACATCCAGACTCTCCAAGGTCCTCACCCTTTGCTCACAGTCCTCCGTCAACCTGCAGGCAACAGTGGAGGAGTTTAGAAAAACCGCTGCTATTGAACGGGGGTGCCGCGAGGTCAACTGGTGCATTCTCGAGGTCACGCCTCTCGAAATCGTTTCATACATACTGTTTCGGGTTTTATTTGTTATGAGCTAGGACAGCGTAGGTTAAACCTTCAGACGGGCAGAAATATATGTCTGTCTGGCTACTGAATAGTACTCCGGGACCTTATAGTCAATGAACAGGATAAATGTGGACGCTGTGTTTTTCATGCAACAATAGCCGCCGTCTTCAGACACAGACTAATGTAGGACATGCCCACTGAATGAGACTCATACTCCAAGGTGAACTTCTGTCACCTCAATCTATCTGGGCGACGCTGGTGTCCCTGTTACCTTATTTCCACCGTGCTGTCAAAGAAGCACACAGTGTCGTTAGTCAGGTGTATTTGCAGCACTGGTGCGGAGCCGGTTCTTTCCTTCCTCTCAGCGGGGTTTATACGCATTGATCCGTTCATCCCAAAATGGACTCTGAAAGGATGTGAGCATTAGAAGAGAAAAAGGAGGGAAGACAAGAAATGACACATTCCACTTACAGACAGCATGTCTCAATTTGTATAGCAGACTTGGAAACATAATGACAGCAAGGTGGCCCGGTGGAAGTGTTCTCAGGCGAAGCACCAACACTTCAACCTGCTTGCTCACTTCAATCCAGCTGTGTATCCTCTAAAGGGGAGTGATTGATTTTAATTTGATGATTAAAATAAGTCTAAGCTAAAATTGTGACAATAAGAGCTAGGTTACATGAAGACATATACCGCGTATATACTGTGAGACTGTATCAACTCATAATACAAGATAATATTGTTTTTACATTTGAAATGATCCCTTTAATATCTCTGGCTGTATTAGACCATTGCAAATCAATTCAATAAGTATCTGGACTTATTGAGTATTTGATTCAATGGATTAGCCAAATACAGACAAATCTTGTTTCTCAATTGTCTTGACATACTCTATTGCTGAAATCTTACAGGTAATATAAACTGACTGTGTTACAGAATTTGGTTTAACTCCAAAACTCCAGGTAGTATTGATGGAGCTACAGGTAAGGTTGCTAGGAGACTGTCACTGAGTTCCAAAAAGTATAGTTGTTTTTTTTACATACTACAGCTAAAAAATATGAAAATATGAACTGTTGCATGCAGTGTGCATTCAATTGGGAGGCATAACATTGTACTTTGACCTTCTTGCTTATATAGCATTGTACATTTCCCCACTGTGGGACTAACTAAGGATTGATTATTATTATTATTATTATTATTATTATTATTATTATGATGGGAAACGCCTGGCTGTCGCCTGATCAAAGATTCTGATTGGTTCTTAATTTTGACAACAAACACCCACATTTTGTCTTAAATCCAAATTCCCTGTGTAATTTAAGATAAGATTGTAGACTATTAATCTTATGTTGCACAATTGAATCTGTTAACAAACAAATATTGTGTGCTTGGTAGTAATAAATGTTGTTTATATAAAACAAAAGTGCTTTACATGACAGATATATAAAAAAAAAAAAAAAAAAAAAAGGGTACAATACAATGCCAAATACACACATTTCCACATGTATAATGCAAACAAATTAAAATAAATCTGAAGGTGGTTTACAAACTACAAGGATGTAAATATCACTGTAACTTCCTGATTATTCTCTATCACCTGAACGCAGCTTTCTGCAGACTTGATCTATTAACCCTTCATTTCATCTCTCACCAGCCTTATCTTTTGTCTCTTGCATGCTATATATATATTATGGTGCAATGGGTGTTTGAATGCACACATATACATTGTAAATGCACAGATATCCACATTACCTCAATGCTTTCCGACCAAAGTACATGAAGAGCTCTTTGCCCACAGTTTGCACTCCGGTGTATGCACAACCAACAAAACCGTGGAAGGCATTTCCTGCAGGGTTGTTTTTCTGTGCAGAGACATAAAAAAATGGAAATATTAAAGCAGCAACAGCTTTAAGACTTCAGTGGTGTATTCATATCACATGACTTACTTTGGATGTCACCAGGCTGCCTCTGGTTTCCTTTAGTTTCTGTCCCTGTTGGACTTTACAGCGGATCTTCTCTCCGTTCAACGTGCAGCCCGGACCTTCAACCATCTTCCAGTTCAGATTCAAACAAAAAAAGTAATAATTAGTACAGTGAAACCGTCCTGCAGAGGTTGAATGGGGAATAAATAAAAGTTTGTTGTTTTCGTCTCGATTCCCCCGCCACGGGATTCAACTGTGCGCATGTGTGGTGCGGTTTGTATCCGGGAGGAGGCGTGACATGAACGCACCTATTACTGTCAATTATCTGTACTATGAAAAACATTATAACAACTCAGAATATCACTGGTACTTGAGCATTCATTCATACTTCAACTATCAGTCATACTGTTACTTATTACTGGTAATATTACTACAGAATATTACTGGTAATAACACATGTAAACAGCAATAACATTTATAATTACATACACTTTACACCACCTTTTAAAGCTTATGTACATTACTTCACTGTTTACATTTTAATAGCAAGAACATTTATAATTACATTATAATACACTTTACACCACTTATAAAGCATTCATATTGATGTATTACATACATTCATACTGTCAATTATTACTATGTAAAAAAATGATAACAACTCACATTTATAATTTACTTGAGCATTCATTCATACTTCAACTATCAGTCATACTGTCAATTATTACATGTAAACAATTATAACAACTTAGTAATGGTATTAATTTTAATAGCAATAACATTTATAATTTCATACACTTTACACCACTTATAAAGCTTCTGTATGTACATATTGATGTATTACTGCCTTTTTATTCCTTTTTACTTCAGTTACTTGAGCATTCATTCATACTTCAACTATTGTCAATTATTACTATGTAAAAAAAATGATAATAACTCAGAATATTACTGCTAGTTACATGTAAACAGCAATAACATTTATAATTACATTATAATACACTTTACACCACTTATAAAGCCTCTGTATGTACATATTGATGTATTACTGCCTTTCATTCAGTTACTTGAGCATTCATTCATACTTCAACTATCAGTCATACTGTCAATTATTACTATGTAAACAATTATAACAACTTAGTAGAACACTGGTAGTTACATTTTAATAGCAAGAACATTTATAATTACATTATAATACACTTTACACCACTTATAAAGCCTCTGTATGTACATATTGATGTATTACTGCCTTTCATTCAGTTACTTGAGCATTCATTCATACTTCAACTATCAGTCATACTGTCAATTATTACTATGTAAAAAAATGATAACAACTCAGAATATTACTGCTAGTTACATGTAAACAGCAATAACATTTATAATTACATTATAATACATGTTACACCACTTTTAAAGCCTCTGTATGTACATATTGATGTATTACTGCCTTTCATTCAGTTACTTGAGCATTCATTCATACTTCAACTATCAGTCATACTGTCAATTATTACTATGTAAACAATTATAACAACTTAGTAGAACACTGGTAGTTACATGTCCACAGCAATAACATTTATAATGCATTACAATACATTTTACACCACTTTTAAAGCCTCTGTATGTATATATTGATGTATTTCCTTCAGTTACTTCAACTATCAGTCATGGAAAGTTAAATGTGAAATTACAATGCAATGGAGACAGTAGGCTATATATTAAAATGTATCAACTTGCAGCCCATTTGTAAAGCGTACTCCAAGTTATTGCATTCAAACCTTTGATACAATGTAACACATTACTTAAGGCCTAGTTTTAAATATATTAGGACTTACTTTTGTCTTACACTGTTCATTTTTGAGACACTTTACACTTTTTTTTTGCCAATAATATGTGTTACATATATGGATGGGAGTAATTGTATCAACTGTCCACATGAGAGCGCTAGTGTACCATTCTTGGTACACAAAGACATGTCTATGATTTAAACTGAGATAGATAGATAGATAGATAGATAGATAGATAGATAGATAGATAGATAGATAGATAGATAGATAGATAGATAGATAGATAGATAGATAGATAGATAGATAGATAGATAGATAGATAGATAGATAGATAGATAGATAGATAGATAGATAGATAGATGGATTTGACACACACATTCGAAGGTATACATACCTATTTAGAGGAATGTCAATAAGCATTCAAATCTTTAACTTTTTCTGTTTGAATTATAAATAAGTTGTGTAATTGATCCACACACATTGAGTCATAGCTCACAATGTTAAAATATAAAGAGCAAGTAACTAAGTACTGGACCTTTATTTCCCATTGCATGGTCCATTCAAAGTGTCCTTAAATGCCCTTGATGTGTCTCACCTGGCTCCATCCATTATTCCATCACCCCAGGTTTGATTTAACGGCCAGATGTGAGCCTTATGGCCTTGTCATAAGAAACTTCCATTACTCCAACAGGGTGTCCCATCTGGCTGAAAAAAAAAATTCTGAGGAATTGTAATTTGCATTATTGTCAAAAGATGTTCTGCCTGGCTTGCTTCCGTAATTGCAACAACTTGTTTGCTCTGCAGTTTCACCATCCAGAAGCCCTTCTGTGGGCCCAGATAAAAATAGATAGACTCCATGTACTCCAGCCAAGTGTACAGCCATGCCCTCCTTCAAAAAAAAGCAGCACTCAGCAATATTGTGTATTAACATCTGAAGCCTGCTCTCTCACATTGGCGCCAAGGGAAGTGGCATACTTGTAGTTGTGTCTCTACCAAGGAATTATAATGTAATTCAATCCAAGTTGCAAAAAAAGAAAAAGAAAGGTTTGTGCCCTCTTGCAGACTTTAGGACCTACAGTATGCCAGGATAAAAGCATAATGGTGTCCCTTCATATCTGTAGTGTTCTGTTCTCTCCACAGAATGAGACACGTTGAAGATTAAAGGGACACTTTAAATGGACATCGGATATAAATTACCACAATGACCAAAAAGATGAGCAACAACTCATTTAATACGTACAGTATATTCCATGTTCATGTAACTTTTCATAGTGTTAGCAGTATGTGAAGTTCTCCACAGTGCTTGTATCCAATGTTAGAGCAGTATGTGGTCAAAGGATCAAACTGGGCTAACACAATCAAACATATTAATGAAATAACTATCTGGAGTAACTATCTTATGCATTAATCTTGCGCTAATGGACCCAAGCTGGATTCTTTGTAATGAAGTAGTATCAGCAGATAAAGACAGACTGATGATCATATACTAAACTGCTTATGTGTATAATCCACTTTATTGTAATCTATTGAGATCTCCAGATTTCACCTATAAAAAACCCTTCACTTGCTTTCCAAGCGTAAACTTGATAGCTAAGTTTTACATCTATATTTTTTACCCTACCATCTATTGTACGTCTTTCACTCTTCCATTCCACTGACAGTGGGTTGCTGTTTTCCCTGCTTTGCTTTATGCACCAGTTTGAACTGTGAAGCTTTTAGTTTCTGATGTGCCCCCAGACCAACCCCTCACCAAGAAAACTCATTGTTCATTTTTGTTTTGTTGCCAAGACAGTGACATGTGCTTTGTACTACCATAAGAAAGGACAAACTGTGGGCTCTTAAACGTCTTTAAAGGGATTTTTGCTCAGTGCAACCTAAGACGAAACTCAACTACAGACTCAATGGAGCGAGCAACACAGGGCCTTGCAGTTTGTCAGCTAAATAACAAAAAAGTGCAACTACAGAAGAACAGTATTGTGCGAACTAGATGATCATCCAGGCGTGGCCAGCAAACTGATGAGCACTGGGGGGAAAAAGTGTCAAGGTGTGTCGAGATAGATGCACCGTGTTCTCAGGTGTGACACACAGGAGGAAGCCAAAGAGGATCCTCAGAATGTGGAATTGGACAGCTCTACCTGGTGCATGTACAAACAGAGGTGTGTATGCAAGTGTGTGCGCATTTCTGTGGGTCTGTGCACTCATTGTACACGTGGAAATTCTTCTGCAACAACTCATTTAACTTATTTGGCCCCAAATTTGAGTTACTATGATGATATGAGGATTATTTTACTCTCAGTGAGTATTGCAAACAATCATTGATGAAATAATATTTTGAATTCATCTTAGCTGTTGGAAATAGCAGATCCCAGATCCAGCAGTAACAGATGGCTTATATCAGAAGACTTTAAATGTCTATTGACAATGTATTTACATCACAATTTTCATTGCAATTTCATAGAAATGTATTGGCCAGTTTGAGTTAAATTGTTCAGGTCCAACTTGAACTTTATTGGTTTTATTAATGTTTTGATTATGGTTTGATTTGAAAAAAACAAAAGGCCTTGGTCGAGTCCACAGTTTTCAATTTGCATGCTAATAAATGACCTTTTTAAATATATAAGTACCAATTTCCTTTTAATCAGCCTCCCATTTGACCGTGTGTTTATACTACTACAAAATCACATCTGGCAATCATTCATTCAGTGTGCCCAGTCCAACAACTCTAAAGCTGCTGGCCAATGAGCTATTGAAGTTTGAAAATGATCTACCAAAAGGAAAAGATGTTTGTTTTCCAGAAAATATAAAATTGATACACCTGATGGGAGCTCAGGGCCTTGCTTTGGCCGGACCGATGATTTTCTTACAACAAACCACTCATAACTTTAGACTTTTGTTAAAAGTTGAATAAAGAACGACAGTCTCTGCTGAACAGCACATACTGACAATGATAATATTTTTGGTACAGCTGTCGATCAATAGCAGAAAGTCACTTTCAGACCTGGACTCTGTGCCTCAGAGGAGCATGGAGACACATAGATGTAATTTAAATGAAGGTTCAAGCTTGCACAGCGACTCCAATCCACAAATTTCATTGAATTGTTATGAGACTCTTAATGGATAAAGCAAACTTTCTTGAGACTTGCAGAGATCTTCTATTGGTCTCCTAATTGTTAAATTAAATTTGGAGATTACAGGTAGGTGTGCAGCTGTTACTCTCTTTTTGGTGTCCATACATTTATGTGTATGTGTCTTTTTGTGCACCCATCTGTGGACACATACTGCATGTATGCACGTCTCTCAAATGTGCATGGCTACATGATTCATGTGTGTTTTTTTATATTGAGGATATTAAAACACACAACTCTATAAACTGCAGTTCTGTTTGTCTATATGGCTGTTTGATGAATACTTCACGAGGTCTGAAGTAAAATAGGATTTCATTGATTAAACAAGAGTCAAAAGCCTATTTAATTGCTGGGAAGGTGAGTATAAGGCAATGAGCTGGCTTTTGACCTGCAGTGCATAATTATATAGTTTAACACTATAAGGAATGTTGAGTCAACTATGTAATTTTACACATTTCTTATTCTCTTCGTTATAGCTTATCACAAGGTATTTATATCACTGTTCATTTGAGATTTTTCTGGTAGTGTTTTTGTATGTTACAAGGCCTTCATTTTAAGCATTTTAAATAAATATTGTAGGAACAAATTTACCATGGACTGTACGGAATCCGTGGATGTTAATTACTCATTTGCTTTAAGACCATAGCTGCAGTATAAAGGGGGTGTGAAAATGGCACAAATTGTTTTAAGAGTGTAGAAAAATAGGGCCATACTCTTCAAACAGAATGGTGTTTATGTTTTTCTCTGGAAAAGTTTACCGTATAAAACTGCCTGTAAAGCAAAAATGACAGTTGTTTCTGTGGTGGAGGGAAGCTTAACTGCAGATGGAGATGGGTTGCTATGCAACTGGGATTTCAAAAGTACTTGCCGCACCAGGGTCACATTTCAATGTCTATCTCTCCCAGCTTGGCAGGAACTGATGACATCTAATAATGCTATTTTTAATGCCTCTCATTTGCAAACCTCCAAGTGTGAATATTCTATAGAATATACTGTATAATGTGGTAAGATGGTATATTATTCAGGACAAATGGGAGAACTTCTGGCTTTTTTACTCTGGCTCCTCTGACAAAATGTAGTGGCACTGTACATATTCATATTGCAATTATTAAATGCTACCAATAATTTTGGCAAACCACAAATTTAACGTTAATCAAACGTTGATCTTGTCAGTAGCAGAGAATATTAGCTTAAATAAAGACCTAAAAAAGATCCTATAAGACCTTCCTGTTTCAGAAAGTCTTCATTTTGACTTATCCTGTTATCTTTACAAATACATCCGTTTCCAAAGGGCAGTCCATTTTTTCCATAAACCCCTTCACCCCATCTCCTATATGTATTAAATGGACATCATACACAATATGTTCATTGTGTCACCCAGAGGATTTTTATTATTGTTCCATCAGTATTTTCACTGGTCAAGGGTTTTGAATAGCACACATTTGGAAAGGAAAAAAAACAAAAAAACTTTGCTCCATCCTGAACACACGCACAGACCCTTAATACCTTCATAAGAAAGTCCCCCTTGTTTGGCCCTCTCCGCTGGAAACATCCTGAAGAGAGCTATTTCATACATGTAAATGACAGGTCACGTTACTCACGCTACCCAAAGACTTTAAAAAATGACTTGTTTAGATGGAGTAGAGAGCTGCTTCCACCACATCAAACCACATCCCAGCACTCAGCTCACACACGGCACCTTTCAGACGTGGAGGCCTACTGGAAGCCCGAGAGGTCAGCTGAGGAGGGCGGGTGCAGCCCTCTGAAGTCATGTACCGAGTCCACCATGGAATGACCTGGAAAACAGGAAACACCTAACACTGTTTCTTTTAATGGGAAGTCAGTGACTGCAACAAAACAACACACAACATCACAGGCACAAAAACCATACACACTTTCCAAAAGGCTGTCAAAGGAGAACAAATATTGTGGAAAAAAGGTTAAACCAGCAGATACAGAGACACCCTGCAGCTCTGTTAATAGCACAACACAAAAGCCAAGTTAGTGGCTTTTGACATGAGCGTGATTAATTCATTTAGAACAAAATGGCTGCAGGGAAAAGCGACAGTTCAGTATTACAGTAAGATATTTATCCTCTAGGTGGCAGTGTTCCCTTCTCCATCAGTGATTCTCTCTTCTGAAAGGAGTTGGACAAAAAACACTAATTTCTTCCCCGCCGCTCACACCAGGCTCCACTTGTCCCTGGGAGAACTGGTGCAGCATCAGGCATCCAAATAACTGCATTAGTTTAGATCCAGACAGCCAGCTCTTTGAGCTCATCCAACCGCTGCTGTCAGGAGGAAAAGGTAAATGTCAGTTTACATCATCAAGCAATTCTATTACCCCCATACAGAGCATAGCCTACTGTTAGACTAATTTGACAATGGCACATTTGATTAGATGTAAATGATGGCACTTGGGGTAATGGACATGTGGCCAGCTCAGTGTGGAAATCTCACTACAAGACCAGATCAGGGTTCAGACCCAGAGTTACGATCCTGAAGTGTCCTTAAAGGGGACATGTCATGCTCATGTTCAATTTTATACTTGTATTTTGACATGCCTTAACTAGCATGTCAACTAATATTCACATATTATTTTTCTCAGACAGTCTGTCTGAATATACATTTATTCCTCATACTGCCTAAAATGCTTTTCAAGTACCGTCCCCCTTTAAAGTGAATTAAAGGCTGAGGAGCAATTTTTTTGCTGCCCCCCTCTGGTTGAAAGTTTCAATCCACCTGTAATCCACTTGTGCATCACTGCAGAAAGGGTAGGTCAGTAAAGACAAGATTTTCAGGGGTGTAGCCTGGAGTCCTGATCTATAGGTGACCTTGACCTTTGACTTGTGAAGGAGAAAAAAATAAAAGAGTATTTTCAGATGATATTACTTTTATGTTTTTTTTGCAGAATCATAACACAATCTTACAGTGCACATTCAATAAGCGGAGTTAGCTTAAGTGACATCATGTGGCATACAACGTATGTATGGTACTATTCATGTGTTAACAAATGGCTGCAGGGCGAGAGTCATCTCCATGATCTTTCTCTGCGAGGTTTTCTTTCATCATAAAGTGATTCACAATAGAAAATACCGCAACAGACATCAAATATATAGACTAAAGAAGCTGTTTTTTAAATCTCCACGCATGTCCAAAGTCCAAAGGGCGACAGTTCCAACGTTTAGAGCCACAGCATCAACTTCTGCAGCTTTAAATCTACAGTGAGGAATAACCAATAAACCTAATCAGAGGTAATAGTACCATACTGTAGGGCTGCAGTATATCTCTAAGGCAGACAGGAGCCTTGCAGATCTCTATAAGGGATCACAACAGCCTTGAACTTAAGTCTGAATTTGATGAGGATGACCAGTAGTCTGCTTCCAGTGTCCATACAGTCAATTATATACACCCAGGGTCTTTGCCATTTCACTTATGTAATGGCCTATTGCAACTCTACATCCTTGAATTTATATTTTCTTCACAAAGGTCAAGAAAGCCCTTCCAGGCTCAAATATTAGTCTTTGTTTTCATGTTTTCACTCCACCAAGAAAAAGTGGTACCATTTCCATTATTTCTATTTTTTCTAAGTAAAGGTAAGGTTTTGTCTTTATATTTGTTTTAGCACTTTGTGTTTCCAAGTTAAAGTCCGCTATATCTATTTTACTTGTGCAATACAATTATTGTAATTATGGAGACTGTAAACATTACATGCAGCAGAGGATATGATAGCCTTAGATGAAAAACTTTGAGCAGAAATGTCTAAAAAGAAACCTACTGAAAACTTTCAAAAGGGAAAGGGGGAGATGAAATGATGATATTTCTTGCTGGCATATATTCTGAACATACATCAGTCTTCATTTGGGTGAAAATGCCATTCTTAATTACACTGTGCCTCACAGATCATTTTGCAGAGCTTGCTGTTCATTAATTCCAAACAAATCAACAGCTGCCAAATGACACTGGATGATTAACTGAACATTTCCTGTGAGGCTGTAGAGATGATTTGGGGATTTAAATACTACAGTTATGACAGTTTTAAGCCATTTCAGATTTAAAAGGCTAATAAATAAAAAGATTATTGGTCAAAGCCTTACATGGGTCTCATCAACAGGTAGCATGTGATTAAACCAACACAACCACTGCACATATTTCACAACTAATACTCAATCAGACAACACAAAGCAGTCAAATAGCCACATTTCTATTGTTAGAAATGCTAATTCACACATGTTGCTCCATGTGTATGTCTCATGTAACAGCTCCTTACACTGCATTTGGATGTTACTAAACATATCTTAATTGCACTGCAACACAGTATCATTACAGTCAGCCCAACAGCTATCTTTAGGATGTTTTAGTAAACTATACAAGCAGGTCAAAATCCAGAACCCACAACTTGAAATAAGCCTTTAAAGGACTCAACTTTCTTGTTTTTGAATCCCTAAATCTCGTTGACAAATATTCTGTTTACTGTTCTCATCAGAATTGAAATGAATTTATTTGCAGCGCTCAGCAGTGCACATAAATTTGTCTTGTTATTAACTGAGCAGAGACACATTCACGTCTTTATTACATGGAGAAACAACACAGCAACTGTTTCATAATTTTGATGAAACAAAACTCATTGTTTTCTGTACAGCTGCAGGAGCTCAGGTCAGTGGTTTGGAGCAATTTGTAGACCACTAGGCACTCCGTTTGAAGACGTGAGCCTTCCCGCTCCACATTCAATAAATCCAATTCTCAAAAGAAGAGAGTGTTGTTGCACTTGAAATCGATATGTGCATATTTGATGCTTTCTACAGTTATCAGCGTGCACAGTGCTCCGGATCATCACTTCATGGAGTTTGTGGTACCCACGTACTCTTTGAAATAGTTCTTTTGAAGCAGACACTACAAAAAGAATGTTCCAGTGCTTATTTCCAGGCACTTTCTCTCAACTCCAACTCTTATTTACTTTGGCTGACATTTTCAATTAGCCGACGTTTCAATCCCCAGCCGTTGATAATTCATTATTGATTACAAGAAAGTATACGATCGGGGACCAATGAGAGAGAAAATGTTGCTGTTCTCTAGTGTCCAGACACATCTGTTTAGCTTCATGCTCAGGTCCATCTGAGTTTCAACATCACACAGCAGACTTCAGCTGCATTCAAAACCACATGAGTCACCAGCTGAAAACCTCTTACTCATGGATATCCTTATACATCATCCTGTTTGTCCGTTTAGCCCAAGGATGACTCAGTGCAGCCTGAAACCTTTGCAAGCCCTACTAAGGCCTGGAAACTCCCACTTAAGTTGAAAACAGATTAAAATAGTCCAGAAACTGTATTATCTTGACGAAGTTTTAATGGTCAGCAGGAAAGTCAGGCGTTGCAGGTAACCTGTCAACCCTGCTGTTTCTGTCTTCTTGCAGTGGCCTTCTCTTGTCATGTAAGGGGAAAACATACCCTTAGCCTTTGACTTCAGAAAAGGATGGAAAGCCAGTGTATGATTATGCAGCTCAAAGACAAACCAGGCAAATGGAATTATTCCATATTTAGTTTTGAATGCCACCTTGATTTACCAGCAAGAAACAAGTATAACTTGTATGTATGTACTGTATGTTTGTATGTATGTATATTATCATAATACGTTTAACAATCATGTTTTCCTCACAGTACGCTAAGTATCAAACTTCACACCAGAAAGACTTAAGGACAGAACAGCAAAAATATAAAAACAACAGTCAAACATAGAAAACATTTACATAAAAGGGAATTACATTCAGTGCTCAAATGATCCCTGATCCCGTTTTTAAAATCTTTCATGCTCATGAATTGATCTGGATTAAATCTGTCTCTGTAGCAAACTTTCAAAACACTTACACCAAAAACGCTGCGGGTTCTAGGAATGACAAACAGAAATTGTTCGCATGATAAGAAGTTAGTTGAGTGGACAGTGTGTGTAAACCAACTTTCTTATACAGACTGTAACGATCTGTGCGGAAACCTGAATCAGAGACACAATTTAATCCAGCATGGTACACTGAATCTGACAAATCAAACGTTTTCATAAAAGATACAAAAAAAAGACTGTGAAAAATGAAAGAAAGGGTCCAGGTGTCCCGGGTTAGGGTTAATGACCCCTTAACAGACCTCTCCACCACTACCACCACATACACACACAAACTCCTCCCTCCCAGTGGATGACAGTCACGCATGAATATTGTCATCCTGTATCGTTTAGATGAAATATGATTACAGGTCACACTCCGAAAACAAAACGAAATCAGTCGTGACTCAATCAGTACCACAGGTTCTTCTACCATTTGCCATTTTAATTCTATCTGTGTGTGTCTCTCTCGCTCACACATGCACAGTTCTGAGATAAAAACAAACACACACACACACACACACACACACACACACACACACACACACACACACACACACACACACACACACACACACACACACACACACACACACACACACACACATTCAAAGCGCACGGTCATTACTTTGCCCGGTGCAAAGATTTCCACAGCTAATCCTTTGATCTGAGGCCTTGATTTTTTGGGGAGCGGTTGTGTTCTCCGCTGCCTCGGGCTGCATTTGAGCTCTATTATTTATCACCAAGTGACACGGGGCCCAGAAGGGAAGGGAAGACGAGGGGAAACAAGTCTCATCTTCTATTATTCTTTGATACACCTCCTCACACAGCACACGGGGAAGCAAGTGTGCTCGGTGTGAGTTTTAATTGGTCTGGTCCAGTGAGCAGCAATGCTTTGGCAGTAACGTTTCTCTCTGTCCATTGTTTCAGCAATAACAATACGTATTCAGTTTTGAGAGTTCTCAAGTTTGCTTGGAGCTTCAACATGCCCTGTAGATACAACCATTCTTGGTTTAAGTGTTTTATTGATGCAGCGTATTACTTTGATGTGGCTATAATCAATATTTTGTATTAAACTTTAAAGCAAGGTATTCTTGTTTGTTTGTGTGTATGTGTATTAAGAACCTTTCATCCAATCTACTTCTTCTACACATGTATTGCTGGGGACCCGACAGAGTGTCATATTTGGTGCAATTTGCACATGCAACATGTTAAATATTAATAAACCTTTAATAAACAAGCGGGCAGCGTTCTGTGCAGCAGTGGGGGCGGGGCTTCAAGGATCTGCAGACTAAGTGAAGCGTGTCGTCTGATAAATTACAGTTATCTGCCGCTATGGTTAGCCGCCGGCATTAACTGTTAATTTACATGCGAAGGATGAATATTTAACTGTATGTTACAGTTATTATGATATACTGTTAGATACCGTAGTAAATCCACCTTCAATGTTCATTACAGTTTAGATTTAAGCTACACGATTGTATAGGGGGCATTACACACCCATATGCTTTATATTTGCATTCTAATTGCGTTCGTGTCTCATGTAATGTTTCATGGTGATGAAATTGTACTTCAGCTGAGTCATATTCCTTTTCCAATATTAGTACCCATGTGTGACATTCTATCTTTGGTCATTTATAAATGACAAACTCAACACTTCAAAAAACAGTTCCACATTTTGGGAAATGGGCCTATTTCTTTTCTGGCTGTCAGTTGAGAAGATTGACTACTATATTTACCAGCACCCCCTTAAGTTAACTAATTAAGTGTTTATATCTTAATGGTTTAATCCATGTAATTGTGAAAAAACAACAATTTGTCGTTTTATGATTTCTTGACCACAATAGTCGCGTAAGCAAATTCAAATTGACCACGAGTGTGAATGTTTGTGTTAGCCCTGTGATAAACTGTGAACTGCCTACTATTTTTTCACAGGTTATGGATAAATGCAAACTACTACATTCATTATTATAGGGACCCAACATTGACTTTTAGTTCTCAGGCTGTCCAACCACCACCCTGACAACCACATCCAGGTAATTTCCTCCTTTGGCCCTTAATCTAAACATACTGTAAAAATACTGTAACATATATTTAAAGAAATAGTAGCCTACTTCTAAATAACAACACAAACTAAAATAAATAAGTGAGAAGTTGTGCTTGAATTTGAAGAGAAAAGTATAATTTAGTTCCACAAATGTCCAGTTTTGAGTGCATGCAACAACCCAGATGCATCCAGACATAATTGTTCTCCACAGTCTGCAGTAGTAATGACTTGGGTTAAGAGAGTAAACAACTCCTGTGGCGTGCTGACAAAGACAAATAACATACTTCTTCTTTTACCCTTAACCCTCATTTTTTCCCAGAGCATCCAGCTGGGGCTACAGCGGAGACGGTTACAGATTTCAGGTTCCAGCTTACAAAAATCATTTTTCTGAGCTAGAGAAAAAGAAGGAGAAGCAGAGGAGAAGACGGGAGACGGGATGAGAAAAGGATGCTCTAATTATCTAATTGGCCACTTGTGGTCTTCCCTCTGTGGAAATGGCCTCGTAACGGCTCTATAATGGGCTCTATATCACACAGGTGTCTTCCCAGCGCGACTCCATCCACTAACACAGATGGAGGAACTTCATCTTAGTCTTTCTCGTTTGCCATTTTTTATTTCGCTGTCTGTAATTTAACATATCATTTATAATGCTTTCCCTCACTATTCTGTCTTCTAACTGCATGGTCACTACATTAGTGCACGCTCACTAATTTTTTCTATATAGAAACTTTATATATTGACACTAACTCTTCTTCCAGTTTAATATATTGCTGTTAGACAGTTGAATATAAAGGTTGGAAAAAAAACTTAGTAGTTAGAAACTAGTCTATACTTAGAAGACTATAAATAACCATATATATATATGTATAAGTATTTGTAAGAAACTATATGCACAGCTTTAACTTAGAATGAATGACTATTTCGACATGAGATCTATGATCGAGATGGCAAGTTGCGTAAATGCTGGCTTGAGTCAATTTTAAATGTATTTTGCATTGCAAGTGTGGGTTGAATTCATCTTCTGACCAGACAGCAGATCTATAACGAGGCCTAAAATATCTCATCTAGGCATTTTAATGGGCAGATTTTCCAGGTCTCAACACTCACCCACAGGCACAATATAATGTCAGAGCCAAGGGCAGGAGAGAAAAAAACAACAACAACCTCGTATTCTAAACTCAATTTGAAGCATGATGTCATTATCTCTTAGCAATGGCCTCATATCAAACGAAAAAAGCACTTTGATGGATTAAAGTCAGAGACAGGGTCCAAATTATACGGGTTGTCTGTCAACTTTGAAATAGAATGTTTTAGGTGACAAACTGTCATTTAAAGCAGAGATATGTAACAGATATATTGCTGTTCAGCGGACAACGAACTGGGATCAAAGATGAATACATCTGGCCTCAATCAATCATTCAAAATTCATTGCAAAGATACGTCATGTCTGAAGCAGAAATGATCAAATTACTGAAATCTACAACTGAGTGGAAACATTAACTTATGTTATTATCCTAATAATCATCATTGTCTTTTTTTTAGAAACAATCATGTGTTTTAAAATCATACAATATTTTATTATATTAAATAAAGCTACTCTTTTTTTAAAGATTATATTTCATGCTTATATTGTCAATACTGGCGCAGCTGGAGAATGACAGGTAGGGGGGTATGGTGTGCAGGGTCATATTTAAACCCTGGCCACTGCCAAGAGCTCAGCCCATGTGGGGCATGCACTCTACCAGATGGGCTAGAGGTCGTCCCACCACATGGCCTCTCATCATGTTTTAAACGCCTCATGTTTTTGTTGACAATCATAGAATTCAACCCTTTTTTCTTTAGCGTCTTTAGGGTATTTAAAGCTACACAATATGTGTTTCTTAGACGCTTGAAGTTTATCAAAGTGGATACAAAGACATACATTCACTTGTACATTGTACAGTTATTTTGTAATTGGTCTTACAGACATGATGCAGCTAACTTCGTGTCAGGAAGGTCTGTCTTAATCTGCTGGGGGATAAACCAGACCTGAGGAGACAGGAAACCTCTGGCGTTTTCACAGCAAACCCGTCCAATTCCAGCTTTGTCAGTGCCTTCTTGGCGTCAGATATGGAGGCAACCTTTAGAGTCTATATGGGACGCACCAGGCTTTCAACTAACAGCAATGTAAACCCACCTGTGTCATTATTAGACGCTCAGACCAACTGATTGTGTCCATTGTGTGATAGTCCACACAGAGTGGGGAGGAGGAGTGTTGGATGGGTCAAACAACCACAGTACTTTCACTCAAATTAATTTGAATTGATGTGGGTGAATCAGGTGTGTGAGCTCAAAGGAACTGGGATTCTGTATTTGTCGGCATGTTTCTCTCTGGCTGACAATAACAGAATGTACTTTGTCTCTGTACATTTATAAAGCAGAGTCATATAGTCTAAGCATAAGTGCCAACCAGGCTAAATGTGTTTCTACTCATTACTTTTCATTGGCTTTTTATACTGTCTCGTTACCTAAACATAACTATACATGTGTGTTGTCATAGATAAATTCCTCTGACTGGTAATATGGACAATTTACAATATAAAGCTTATTTTCTGTTGAACCCACAGTATAAGACACTGCAAGAGCACCACATAATCAGCTAAATGTGGGTGTCTCTTCTTAATCGCCGTTTAAAACTCCAGGCTGACACCATCTAAGTTTTTTAAATTAAATGCCTGACTTGTGTTTGGAAGGCTTCCTGATGAAACCCACCGTGGAGGAAGGTTTAACTCATGAGACTTCAGTTCCAGGAGCTGGCAGTGTGGTTGCCTGGCAACCTGTTGCAGTCACAAAAATACAAACCCACTCCTTTTTTAAATTACTAAGTGAGTTTTCTTTCTGCCAAACTGGCATACAAGTGTCCCTGTTCCATGATTGTCGACAACAGTAACACTTTTTGCTCTTAACACCTTATTTTTAATTCCTTCACTCATTCATACAGTCACCTCATAGACTGCGTATGAGAAGTGGACTTGACATATTTTGACACGTTTATGTCTGCCACATTAGTCACACAACTTGCTAGTCACGTCACATCAGTCATTAGTAACAGAAAGTGTTAGTATCTTCCTGTGAATCCTATAATTTGCCAGTTACAGGATATGACACTGTGGTTGTTTGGCAGTGAAGTTTTAGATCAGTTGCACTATGCATGTTTTGCACCCATTTGTTTCTATGTATGCATGTGTGTGATTGAGATGAAATAATTTGCTTTTCACTTCTGTCAACATTTGAAACATTCAAGTAAATCCTGCCTTGTATGATGGCTTTATCACCCTTTTTCGAACCACAGTGCTCTCAGTATTTTTTTCAGTCTCATTTCTGTGTTGCCTGAGGTGGATGTTTGCATGCAGGAACTGCTGCTTATAAAGGAAGTCTCTCTTTTGTTCCAGCTAGGATGCCTATTTCCATAGCAACGCTATCTCTAAGAAAGCCAGAGAGGGGCTTTTACCAGACAACCAGGCTGTTGCACCATCCCTGCTTGTTGTTTGTAACTATGCATATCTGATCAAAAACAAGAAAGATTCTTTTATGAATTCGCAATGCACTTATACAAGGGCATGCCATAAATAATGTCTTACCGTTGTGTATTCAGTGGACAGATTTTAGAAGATTTGTTTAAATGCCTGAGACAAAAAGATCAAGCCATGTTGTTATTGCGTTTAGACCGTTTTTCTATTGAAACTACAGGTGTGAGGACTTGTCAAGTGAATGAAGAAGGGATTAATAATCTATATGAGGGAGTTATGCAGAGCAGAAATGTCCATTAAAACTGATTAGTCTCATATTCAGTGATTCAATCATCTCTTTCTGAATATAAGTGAAATTAAAATCTGCCAAAAGGATGAGATAATTGCAGATGTTTTGTGTGCAGATTCGACAGTTTGAATATCTGGTTTATATTTTGACACATGGCAGCATAGATCTTCCATCAAGTATGTAAGAAATGGCAGTTGATATGCATGAGAAACAAATGTTAGTAATGCTCACTGGAAGAAATTACTTTTCCCATCCTGCCAAATATGGCAGTGAGCTGCAGTATTTTATCTACTGTATTTTAGATGGGGTGAACTAAAAGGACACATGAGACTCAACATCTTTGTGCTCATTTTCTCACGATTAGGAAGGCTTTGGTTATTTCCCTCTCAAACCAGCACAGATGTGGACACAGAGTGGTCGGAGCACCAGTGGTCAGGGGTGGGGCCCGGCAGCATGGAGGAGTTTGTTTTAATATGTCCACTTGGAAAATCCTCAGGGGAAATATCATGGATTGTGCTGCAGATGTTTCACTGTGTTTGCATGCTTGGAATTGGGGTTGGGCCCCTTTGATCTAAATGAAAACGCACCGCAGAGGTTTGATGCACGGGCGAGCCGAAGCTCTGCTCAGAGAGCAAATCAGAAACCGTTCCCACCTCCGGATTTTCCCAGGTTCCCCTGCAGAGTCTACCTTCTGTGATCAGAGACATGGGAATACCACGGCCCGTCGCCTTGATCCATCTCTCTCTTGGCACAGCTTGCATTTGGCATCTCCAGTGGAAACACTCTGAGTTGGTGCCAGCAGTGGCAGACCACCAATGCCTACATGCTTCCTCCCACAGAGTTCATTTTTATATCAACTCTGCCCTATCATCAGTCTGTATTCTCTCCTTTCAATGCAAAATAGTTAAACGATCAACCAAACAACAGTAGATCTACTACAGGAAAAAGTGCAACATCACCACACTGTTATTAGCTGTAATGAAATAAACCTAATAATCTATAACCATTGTGGACGTCAACGTACAATTAAACCGCATTAATAATTTCAAGGTTTTTAATCAGATTTACACATATGACTCACAAACTCTCACTCAGATACATTTTGGATTAGATACGTAAATGTAGTGTAGTGTTGCCAAATACAACACAAGTAAGAGTACGCATTTGTATGTGGTTTAGGTCCACTTTACTTTAAGTCCCCCTATTTAGCATTTATAGAAATATTCAATAAATGGTTTATGACAGACTGTGATGTGTGTAAGCAGCTATAAGGACATATTCAAGTGGTATTAATGTGCATTTTTAAAACTTCTCCTATCAAGACATTTAAATCTTTTTACAGATGTATTTGAATATATATATAATACCCATCAATAAACACTTACATCAGCTTCCAACTACATTCAAAATATTTAATAAATGTTGCTTATAAGTACTAGATAAAGGGACTGAAAGTGAAGCGTTACTGTGGTTATTTGACTCCACAAAGATCTGATCTGAGTGATGCATCAAAAAGAGTGGTCCCCGGCCAATGGCTGTGGTCCGTCTCTGCTCTATTGGACTGTTCAAACACAGCACTGGTGTCTCCATCGGGATGGTCACACTCTCTTTTATTAGGTTACCTCAGGAAACCATTACTTGAAACAAACTTATTTTCCCCCAGAAGGCAAAAAAATGGTCCCATAATCACATTTTTGGAGCATCGTGATCTATGAATCACCGTCGCTCTCCCTGTTGGAAACTGAACTCAGGTCCTCTTGAAGAGGACAGTGTTGATTGTCTGTCTGGACTAGATATTGATTGGTTTATTTTTTTTTTGTTGGTGGTTGTTGTTTTTCCTCCTGCTTCAGGTTGTAATGGTTATATATATACTGTATATATATTTATCCAGGAAGTCTCATTCAGTTATTAGAAAGTAACTTTAAGTGGAAGCATCTAGATGTATCTATTAAAAATTTGTTGTTGTCATTTGCAACACAAGTCTATTTGAGTTTTGTCAATGTTTGTGATGACCATCATATATTTTAATACATGACAACTGTGAGTGCAAAAGCTATCCTGATGCTGATCCAGTTCTCTAAAGGTAGTGGTAGCAGCATGAGCATATATTATAGGATATCTCTGTAAAAAAACCACAAATGAAACCACTTCTGATCACTTGCAAGAATCCATTTTTATGTTTCCTTTCAATTTGTTTAACATGACCACAAGATCAAGTTATCAATATAGTACATTGAAGGGGGACCCAATATTGATCCTTGTGGGACACCATTTTCAACATTTCGGGGGCTTTATTTGAAATGATCCACAGTTTGACTTTCCATAAAGTGACAACAGGTCAAATCATATAAGTAGAATGGTCCAAACCTATGGAAAGCAACTTATCTCTTATCTAAATGGTGTGATTGGCAGTCACAAATTATTGGACCCATGTCCAAACAGTGGAGCACAATGTTGCATTTAAACAAAATCTGAAGTCTGTTATTGAATAAGGATGTGGTAGTCCTGATTCTTTTCAATTGCTCTGTATGCAGAAGATTTCCCTGGAGACCATTTCCTGAGAGTTTGCAGTGTCTGGTTGTTTTTCTACTTCACATTTTATGATTACATTACAATATTTTAAGTGTGTTATTTCCTTCAGCCACCAATAATATATGATTTAGTTTTTTAGGCATTAGCTAATACACTCTGACAGTTAAGTCCTGATATCTTTACATTAGGCTAGAATAACTGGATGAACTTTTCTCAAATTAATCTTACATTTCTGTTATTGAGGCTGTATTTGGCTATATTTCAAGGCAGACATTTATATTAGCAGATGTTTGACATTTATGAGGAATTAAGTTATAAAGCTTTTCTATCCATATCCTCAAACACAATTATTAAAGTAATTTAGAAACTATGTGGTTTGGCTGAGGTGTGTCCTCGGCTTTTGTGTGCCAGACATTTACATTTCAGTCTTAACACAGTTACTATAAATGAATTACATTATCGTTGCACCATTATTACATTACAGCAAAATGTACAAGAGTAATGGCCTGTGAGCTCCATGTAATATTGAAAATAGTTTAAGGGGACTTAAACAACTTTGTTAAATATAGTAGCTGTATGTTTTTTTTTAACTGTAATATGCTATGAGCACAGGTATTGTTTTGGTCCAATCTGAGATATCCACAGAAGTGTACACAGACATCATCAGCCTTCGCCCACATAATCTATCAGATAGACCCAGGACTCATGCATTGTGCTTTCGTGCAACGTAACATTAGAAATGTTTACAGTTTCTTTCAATAGGGCTTTTTTTGTTTTCTTAAGTTGTGGGATGCTGCATGGTAAACGCACATCTTGTACACATAAAGCAACAGCATCTGACTTACACTCCCCTGAAGTTATTTTCTCATTAAATACAGGCTCCTACCACAGATGTATTTAGTTGTAAATGAGGTAGCCGAGACTGGGTCTTGAGTCCCATCACATTTGCCACAGTAATATTCAGCATAACTATTACGAGGGTTCAGTGGAATGAGCTAGTAACACCTCGTGCATCATTAGGTGTTGTAAAAACCCCAAACACATGTGGAGGTGAAGCTTTAATCAATTAGATGGAAAGTAAATAATTGTTTCGCGGTTAAAAATAATTACAAAGCAACTCACTCACTGTTGTTAGGTTGAAAGCAAAGCCAGGACCTCACAAACTATTTAAGACACTGCAGACTATGCCTGCTCTAAACTCTCCCTGAGCCAAGCACCACGGAGCCAATAAAAACAGCCCCATTTAAGCTGCAGTTCCTTGGCACACTGTATCTTGGATGAAAACAGCCTCTACGCCCCGTCAACTTCATGTAGTGCTGTGCATGTACAGTGTGCAAGCTGGGGGAAAAAATATCGTAGTTATATGTAAAATGAAGTCAGAACTTGTTCTTTGAACAGTCAATATAAATTACAGAAGGCCAAGACTCTGTTTAAAGGGTTTGCCAATGCCAAAGTACCACTATTACGAATATATTCAACAACTCTGCCTCTGGAAAAAGGAAATACAGAATTCTGTTGCTAGAATATCCACTTTTTTTTTACATTTGCTATGCCATTATCCAGATTTTGATGACAATGTTGATCCCTTTTTTAATGTCTCTGTGGATGGGTGGCTGGCTCAGCACACAGAAAATGTTGTGTTGCCACAGAAACAAAAGCACAAAAGTTTTTTTTTTTTTTTACATGAGCAGATTGCTAAGTTGTTTAGAGTTGCATTCATTAACCTCAAGCTCTTCAAAATTGTTGAATACTTTCACTGCCATTACTCAGAAAACTCTTTCTGTTTGTGAAAAGTTTACTTGTTGGAGATGCGTGACTTTCAGAAACAAGTGGTACATCACTGATGCACAAGTCCCATCATGCTACTTTAACCTATTCAAGCCAATACCTGGGGGAGTCAGAAGGCTTTGATCCCTTTACAGACAAAGAGCTGGTGGAACACTTTTTTAATACATTCTGTATTTAATAATTCTGTAACAGTTTTACATTGGAATGTTTGATCTTATCTGAGTCTGACTTCAAAGACATTTTTATTAGGAAAATCGCAGCAGTTGATAGAGTATAAAACCCATGCAGCCCACTAAATGCCAGATAGTCTCAACAGAAAAGAGAACTGGAGAACCAACGCAAAGTTTTATACTGAGGGCTGAATTTTTGTCATTCAGACATCAAAGGTTATTCTTTAAAACACCTTTGAAATCCTGATTGCAAATCTCACAACAGGTTGCGACAAATGCCTTTATAGGAAAATGAAAGATCACCAGCAACAAAAGATATCATCAATTTACTGTAATTTTCTACTGGATAATTACCACAGCTGCACCACATTACAGACAAAAACATGATGCAATCTTTTCAGTAATTGCAATATGTTTGCAGTAACTGTGGACACAGTTTTCTATTTCATTTTATTTCATAATTTAAAACAGTTTCCAGAGAAACTTTAGGAGGCAAGATATTCTTATTCTTTTCAGATTGCAGTAATTCATTTGGGTATCAATTTAATTTGAATAGATACTTTTTCGTGCAGCCTTCATGTTAAGAGTATATCCAGAGTTCTGGGGAGCAATTTGGAATCAGGTGGGTTTTCAACAACCAGTTTCAGGGAGAGTTTGGGATTATCATTGTTCTAAGTATGCTGACATTACTTAGAACAATAGCAAACACTCAGAAGCCTCTGTGCCTCTGTTGCATTTGATGAAATGAGTGTTCACTTTGACAATAGCTGTGTCCCAGTTCAGGGACTGGATCTTGAGTCTGCATTTTGAGCATTTTCGAGCATTTTTGGTCTGTGTGCGGTGTGATGTTCTCTTTTGGATGGAGGTGCAGGTTCAACTTGGCCTTCAGTTCGTCATTTTCTAAGCGATAGTTATAAATACATATGCCTACATGCAATTGTCTTATCAAGGCATTACATTACATTACATTACAGTCATTTAGCAGACGCTTTTATCCAAAGCGACTTACAGTAAGTCAATAAGGCATGAAAATCAAGACAGGACCAATTCATAATCTGAAGGCAGATAATAATGAGAAACCATCTACACAAATTTATATCAGTCAAAGACAGACTAAAATGAATCACTTTGCTTTATTTAGGAACATGAATAAAGAAAGTGAGATAATTAATTCACCCTAAAGACTCCTCACAACCTTGAAATGATCACAGCTGAAGATACGTACTAAGTCCGTCTCCCCTGACAACTGCTTAGAGGATCACAGCTGGTGATCAAAGTCAAGAGCACCCCTTAGGAACAGACTGGTCATTTATGGATAAAAATGCTACAGAACATGATCTGAATGGAGGAAATATAAGCAAGCAAAAAGAAACAAGTAGTGGTAGTACTGAGTTTAAAAATGTAAAAAACAGAAAGAGGCAGAGTTAGTTTAAGAGATTGGCAGGAGAGACCAACACTTGGCATCTAATGTTGTCTTTGGTCTCCCTTCAAAGTGCATGTTGCCCACGATTATGTTTCAGAAATGGTGGTATGTTCAAACATTGTTCTTTCTTCCTTAAAAGGAGACTGGCCGGTCAATGTTTATACAGTTATGTGATGGGATAGTTTATTGTAGCTTTGCTCGGGACTTAATTTGAAATACTTGTACACACTGTTAACAGAGAGAGGAAACACAGAGAGGCTAACTTATTCAGAGCTCTCCTTTGGTGTGTGCCTCATCAAATAAAACACAATATTTAAGGGCTGCCTTTAATTTCTAGATTGTACAGTGTGCCTGACTGATTTAAATAAAGATAGACATTTGCTTCAGTTTAGTGCTGCACTGATGCTAACAGCACTGATGTTGGGTGTTCACCGGTACCTTGTATAATTATGAGCGATGTTATGTTGAGATTTCCCAGAAACTGAATGACTGTAAAGTCTGAAGGAAAGAAGACGCCCCATGTCATCAACCAAAAGCCGGTTTCCTAAATTTGTACACCTTCTCTACCGGACGGAGCGTAATCTGACCCCGTCCGTTGTGTTTCTTTTCCCAGTGACCACATCAGACGGGTAGATTTTTAAGAACTGGCTCAGCAGGGCCTGGCCATGAATGGGACATTTAGAGGACTGCTGACTGGGACCTCTGTTGTGCCTCACATGTGGTCTGTGACCCTCATTTCAAACAGTGTCGAAAAAAGAAAACAGGATGCGTAAACCATTTGACTCGGTCTATTTCTGTGTGTGACTAAAAGTGAGGCAATGGGGCAAGTCCAGGCATGTAGAAAAGAAAACAATTCAGTGATGGTCAGAGTCTCCGGTGGCTTCTGCATGATCTTTGATCTAAGGCTGAGTTCCTGAAATGCAAAGCAAACTTTAAACTCAAACCTTTGACAAAATCGAATATGTTTCTTTTACAACAATTTTACAACAAATGTCCATGCCAGTTTCTCAAAGCCCAAGGTTATGTTTTTAATGTCTTGTTTTGTCAGTCCAAAACCCAAAGATATTCAGTTAACATGGATATAAAATAAAGAAAAACAGGAAATCTCCATATTTGGAAGACTTTAACCACATTCTCTGCCATTTTTGCATGAAAAATTACTTGGTTGATCGTCAAGACAGTAGCCGATTAATTTTCCACTATTTGACTAATAGACTACTCAACTAATATATGCAGCTCTATTGCATAAATACTGTATTGCTTATGAAAAAAAGAAAATAAAGCTGCTATCTGTTTGTCTGTTTTTATGTTTTGTCTGTGTATTGCTGTCTTTTGAATGTCTCTGTTGTAAGTCTGTTTTGCATAATTTCAGAAAATGTAATCTAAAACAATTTCAGGGACAAAAGTCTGGTCAGTGAATATTATATATTAAACTAGAAATTTTACTTATCTTATGAGATACTGCAATTATAAACAGTTCCTCTTAATCTAACTTTATGTGTCATCTTTTTATCTAAGAATTTTTTGTCTAAACTTCAGGGCATTTTCTCACTTCCAAGAACTTTGTAGATAACAGTGAAGATAAGTTCTACTTATCTATTTTACGCTTTGTTATATCTGTTTAAAAATATGATACTGTGCATATGTTTCTTGATTATGTGCTTTCCCCTCAAATCTGTTTACAAGATTAAAATCAAGGGGTCATCCATGCAATGCAGCTTAAGATACTCTTACACATCTCTGAAACAACACTACCCGGAGAAGTCTTGTTTACATATGGTACCCTGTCACCCTTTCACCCTCATGAAGAAACATAAAGTGGCATTAGGAACCATCAATCTCTGTCTAGCGTGTGACAGAGAGCCCCTTGTGTTTAGCTAATACTCAGATGTAAAAGCTAACACGGAGCAGCAGTCAGCGCTCATGTCCTGACTAGCTGAGTGAAGGAGGCAGTCACTGCGTTTACCTTAAAAAAGACGTGACAACACAGAATGACTATATGAAATTCATGGTTTTATTTTTATGAACTAACTCTATAAAGGAAACTTGTTGGATTTATGTACAAGGCATACATTTTTTTATTTTATTGAGAAGGAAACATATATCTAAATTTGAGCAACCACAGACTCAATATCGTATGCTTGTCATCAGGGTGCATTTTTGCCAAGTCAAACCATGGTACAGCAGAATTACACAAAGTGAGATTTGTTCATTGATGCAGAATTTATGAGTTTTTAAATGATATACACTACTTCCATAATGGGATAATTCAGTTGTGATATGAACTAAAGCAGAGAACATATATACAAAACGATTCCCAATAACATAATGATAAGAACAAACTTTACCTCATCACATGTGTAAAAAAAGGTTGTGTAAATCTAACAGTTTTGCTAACTCCAGTAAGGTGTGCCAGAAAGCCATACCAGTAAATAAATGTTCTCAATACCAGACCCCTGGCACTAGAACAGCTAAATGTCAATAATACTCACTGCATCTGTGTTTGAGAAGCCAATTTTATACAATTACAGCTGCCCATTGCCTTAATCAATATGAAAGTGTTGTTGTAATGACTAATCTTAATCTGTACTTCAGTAATCACAGGATTTCAGTGGAGGGAAAACCTGCCCTCCTCATTCCCACACCCTTTGAGGTTGGTAGTAATTATGAATATGTTTGCCATTAACTCCAAGATTTTATCTCTAAAACAACACAAATAGCAACAACAACAACACACATTATCACTTGACATGTTGAAAAAGCACATTTTAGCCATTTTGGAGAGGTTATCGATGACTTTAGCTATATCTAAAGAGTTTAAAAAGTTTAATTTTAGGAGGCCCACTGTGAAACAAAAATAATTAGTGTGTTTTATTTAAAAAAGGGTATTCAATGTCCTGTACTTCAATGGAAATGACTAAATTCAGTGACCAATGCTTATTTTATGGTCTCATTTAAGTCTCATTTGCCAGTGTCAGGGAGAATCCACTCTGATATCTTTCAGTGTCACAGGATTGTTGGGATCAAGGTCCCCTGGCATTCACAAGGAGCTCCAAGTGAGTGATTACCCCCAGGCCCCTGGAGACTCCCACTCACATCATGTGACCTTTACCACCTCAGGCCATGTGGAGCACGCATGTGTCTCCTATGTGTCCACAACACATCAGTCACCTGCCATGGCAGTGTCCAATTCCGAGTAATCAGTGAAGAACTCTTACCTGATGAGGTAACTTCTCTTTTGCAGGCCCGCAAATTCAGGCTGATGAAAACTGTGTATTTTAACATTTAACAAAATGAGTACAACTGTATTGTTCAATTTATAAATGAGTGTAGCTGTATAGACTTTATTTCCACAGAAGAAGGTTTGACTTATCAGGAAAGGTGTAATCCATACCATTAACAACGCCTTCATTCCCAGTAGGCCATGTCAACGATCCAGCATGCAAAAAACTTGGGCCCTGGAACTGGCAGCCATAATGATGGTATTAATTACACCTGTGCTTTTTCTGCCATGTCATCTAAAAATGTCTGCTGTGGCTTGTGCATGGTTAATTCTGACAATTTCATCTTAATTACCACTTGTGAAACTTCCCACTTCAATGTCAGTGATTCATACTTACTTAACCATGCCCAAACCCTTTTTCCATTAGGTTGCAAAGCCTACGGAGGATACAAAGATTGTTGAATAGGATAATTTATGTTCATACATTCTGGTTGACTGCTCAGGTTTGGAGCTCAAGCATCTTTAGTTTTACTCCAAAAAAACATCCACATTTCTTTCATTCCCTGGAATTTTTATATAATGCTTTTATTTCTGCCCTTCAGAATATTAAAATAGCCTGCCGAAGACTAAAAAAAGAATGAGCTGTATTCCCATTAGTTTGAATTCATCATCAGAGACTCGCAAAGTGTTCCTTCAGGGTTTGCAAAAACACACAGCCAATTAACTGGATGAAACAGGAGTCCGTGACTTTTGACCTTGCTTTCTATTAAAGATGCATTTCCCTTATGGCCGTCGGCTGGGTTGGACGTCTGTGAGTAATGGCGTCAGCGGTGAGAGCCTTGTCAGAGCTCATCAGTAACCGTTCCCTCGGTGTATCTACAACACTGCCACCATGTCGTGTGCGTGTATTGTAGGAGATAAGCTATGACGTGAAAGCAGCTCACACACTATCACTGGCCTAGATGTGCTCGGGGATAATGTGTCAGTTTGATGCCATTTGCTGAGTGATTTAAGGCATCTTGCCCGAGTCAGTGGAATTTACACCTCATGACTTTGCTTTTAAAAATTGTTGACAGTTGCAACATAATCTAAATGTTAAACTTTCTAGTAGTTTCAATACATACAGGTATAGTGCCTGTGGTTTTTCATTGTCGCTAACTGTACAGTTTCATATGTGATTTATGGCAGGATGTTTAATGTATAGTGCATTACAGAGTTCAGAGTAAAAACCTTTCATCTTGGTGTGGTAATGTGGAGTGGTTAAACGTTAGACGTAATGAGGAGATGAAGTCTGCAATGGGAGACATCTGTCAAATGATTCAACCTACAGTATATTTAACATGGAGATCTCCTCTGCTGGGCTGCGCAAATGATTTCCTGACCCATGATTAATACTATACTAAAGTCAAGGACCTTACATTCCCAGCAACAACAACCGGTTCCCCGAAAACCGCTACTGCAGCACCCTATAATTATGAAAACATAACATGCACTCGTCAATTTGGCCTTTCCCTTCCATATACTGCGAACCAATTAGGGATGCTGGAGATGTCATCTGGATGGGGCTGTTATATTTTTTTTCCCATCAGTCTGTGCTCCAAGACCAAGCAAGGTTATAAACGACCTCAAGTTGCGATCGATTCCCAGACTGCATGTCGAAATTTATAGTCAGTTGCCAGTTACAGGAGATGGATTGTTGCAAATGTGAATTCTCTGTAAAGACTGCAGTGAATCTTCCAAGATTTCCTTCTTGTAGATACAACAATGGGAAATGAAGGAAAATAGTACGGGGTTGTAATATATCCTTTTCTGGATCGCATCCATTTTTTTTTAGAGGCATAGATGCAGCCCAGTTGCCAGGAAAAATGTTGCCATTGTACGTTTCTGCAAACCATTAATGTGTTTAATGTGAACGTTTTGCATCCGCTCAGAGCAAGTGATGTAGTACAGGAAGCTGTGCGTAAAGCAAGTGATGTAGTATATATATATATATACTTATCTTATCTTATCTTATCAAGCAACCATTATTGAAAATTCTGTGAAATAAAAGTTACGTTCTACAATAACGAGTACAACCCACAAGAAAGTACACAAGGGGTGGTGGGTATGTCAAACAAACATAACTTTCACCCAGGAGACTGCTGTTGGTGTCCCTTGTTAAACCAAGTTTTTTAAGCAACGTTGTGTTACGTAATTCTGTGTTACGTAACACTGCGTCATGTAACGCTGTTAGGCTTGCTACTTAACTTCACATAGGAAAGTGTGAAGTTGTTGTTTATTCACGATAGTTACGTTTGTTACGTTGTTACATTGCGTTGTTAAGATATTATTTAAACACAAGCCATGTGGCCCACGATGTTTTTTCCTAACCTTTATCAAGCACTTTTTGTTGCATCAACCTAAGCAATTGTTTCACAATGTCAACAACTTATTATTGTGTGAATCTGCAAGTGTGATATGCAGCTTGGTTTGCAGAAATGAGGAATTTCAGCTTTTCTTTTATGCAACTGGGTTGATAGGTGATGAAAAAAAGCTTCTTTACTGTGCTCTGTGCTTTATTGTTCTTAAAATGTCTTGTTGGCATTATAAGCATTCTACATACAGGCAAAGCTAACAATGCACTTGCAGCAAGTTGTGACCAATGGCTGTATTGGGGTCATGCTAACAGCACTTCCAAGCCACTTCAGGGAAAACACTTAGACTAGATACAAAGACAAACAAATGTCACCATATCCCTTGATTGTTAGGAGAGTGTGAATCGAAATGTCAGTTTTCTTTGAAGGTAAATTTAGATTCATATATTTGGAGATAGTGCATAATGCATATTTAGCGACAGAGTGTAGGAACAGTTGGCAGTAATGGGAAATGACAGAGATAAGTGGAAACTGCAACACCATAGAGTTCTTATGGTTTAGATTTGAGACAGGGCCAGAAGGTTTTCAAGCTCTTTGGAATAGACAAGTATGACAGATGAAGTTTACCCTCGATATTCTGCAAAAAAAGAAGAAATAAAAGAAGTCACTGCTACTCTTTGACAACGACATTATGTAACAGCAGCAGTGACTTTGTAACCTCAACACATTCCATTGAAAGAAAAATGTCAGGGACAAGTCTTACATCTTTGAAGCAGTGTGTTGAGTTTGGATTCATTATTTTCTCAAATGATGTGTATAGAGGTGTAGGAGGCTCCATCTTTTCAGCTAGTTGGATATGAAGAGCAAAGGTCAAACCTGTAATTTATTGGAGGTCAGCCTTGGGATTTGAGTATTTGAGGAGATGTGGGAGCTGAGTGTGTTGCGCCGGTTGTAGAGATGATTCATGCGTAGAGAAGGGAGAAAGAGACAGTCATTGTGCCTCAGCCTTTGTTCAGAGCAAGTGTCAAACTCCATAAGCAATGGAAGACTTCAGCCACTGCGATTCTTTGCTTTTTGTTATAGTGGCAAAATCTTTTGTGCTGAGCAACCACTGTTTAGGCTGTGAAATGTACTGCACAGTGACAGTGCAGGTTGCAGTTCTTGATAGAGAAGTTTGAGGTTTTATTTACGCTGCTCTTTCTTAGTCTCTTCAGCCCACAAGTCAACTAACACTTCTATGTTGGGTGCAGGTTAAGAGTTTATTTTTCCGATGAGACAAAATGTATTTCTTGTGTGAAGTAAAGACATTGAAATAGCACCGTGATGCTGTGGTCTAACCTGACTGAGGCTGCTTGGGTTTAACAGAGAAGGTGGCATTGAGCAGAGGGTGGGAGGTGGGGGATTGTATTTGGCCACGCACACACACACACACACACACACACACACACACACACACACACACCTACACACACTCACACCCACACAAGCATACTATGAACCAGACAAACTGCCCATGCTGTGTCACATCTTGTGCCAGAGCAGTGAGGTTTCCTCTGAAAAGAAACACTGCACCAACTGAGGAAGGCAGTCTGTTTAATATTACAAAAACCACACTGGGAACTGGGAGCCGACGGGTTTATGCAGTAGCATCTGGCGTCACCGCAGATGCCTGCCAGGGCGCACATTAGATCAGAATAATTGGCCAGGACAGCAGCGTGAGATGGACAAATGAGAACCTCCTCCTGGGTGACCTGATGGCCGATGGGGAGAATGAACAACCCTGGTCAGTGTCTGATAAGGACCTTGTGAAATAAAGAAAATATATATAAGGTTTAATGGAGCGGTGCTGCCTCTTCAGATTTTTAAGTTAATGCTTTTAATATTAAAATGTTTCCAACGCAAACTTTAACCTACAGGTTTACTCTTTCATGCACAAAGCCAATAAATAACTTTGTGTGCCAAGTATCAACGTCTCCACGAGCACGCTGAAAAAAACACTTTGGCATTCTAAATGTTTCCTGATTCTTTGATAAACACTGCCTGGTGGTTACTTTTTATCACTCAGCTCACACACAGCTTATGTTTATCCGTGTGCCTATATACAATCATGCAACATCTAAGTCAAGTTGTAAATTTTGGCATTGAGGATAGATGTAAGGAATGATTTTTGCCATATATGGTTACACAAGTGAGGCACTTGGACTCAGTTGCTCCTTTGTTGAGATCATAGTATAGACTGAAGCATGAAGGGTCCTAGCACCATCAGAAAAAAACCTGGATAATTAATCAAGTGGGATACGCCAACTTGGAAACATCATTTTTTGTTAAATTTCTTTGCAGATGATACCATGTTAAAAATGTCCCTGGTGGCTGGTGTCACACCGCTGATCAATAATCATCCTTCATCCAATCATTTTTTAACATGGTGCTGGTTCAAATACAAAATAGAAGGTGCAGATGGAGATGCCCACACACTCTATACACCAACTACTTGCACTTGGCTATTATTATTACTATATAAACTGAGGGTGAAAAATATTAAACCTTGGGGGCAATGCAATCTTATGCATCGTGGTAGAAACGTACCTGTGTATTCCTCTCCCTCAGGGCACGGTCATGCCTGTGCCTGATTTCAGATTTTTTTTTTTCTGCACCTTCAAGTCATTTTCTGAGGTACTTGTGAACTACATTATGGGAAATGCTATAGAGAGAGAAATGTGTTACTGTTATATTTGCTGTTTTTGTGTTGAAAGTAAATTCAATACTTTTCACCTTAGTTTCACAGAGAACCTTTCAAGCCACTTATTTTCCAGTGGTCGGAGTTTATCCCACCTAGCTTGTGATAATAGCATGCCAGAAATAGATATTTTTTTTCCAAATATAACCATCATTTCTGCTATTGACCTCTTCAAACACATATCCAGCATTTGGTGTCTTTGCTTTAGGACACTTGAAAATACAACCATTTGGAATTGTTTGCTATAGTTTGGGATCGTCTATATCTTCTCTGCTGAGTGTACCTACAATTACAAATGGAAGCATTTATTTTTGATGTTCAGTACAATGATACACACAAACAGTTATTGCAAAAGTAGAGATAAATAACTTTGGCATACAGAAAATTGTAAAAACATCCATGACACAATGGCAATGTAAAATGGCTAAGAATGAAAACTGGAGGCTAATACTACTGTACAGTGACACATGTAACAAACAAGACATTTTGGACCTAAATTTCCCTTTCATTAAACAAATAAATATTGACTAGGAACAATCTCAAATGTAGCATGAATTGCTTGAAGCTAGGCATTCCTGAAGCAGGCAAATTTGAGATAGCTGAGATGGGTCGAAAGAAGAGTTGTTATAAACACCCAACTGATTCTACATGTGCAACTTTTATCTTCTCCTTGAGAATCTTTGGTAGAAAAGGCATGATAGTACAGAAAGAAAATGTAGATGAAATATTTACACATAATACAGTTTCATTAGCAAGACAAATCAGCATTACCATGGCTGCAGATTCAATCTGCAATGAAACAAGAGGGGAGTAAAGGAAAACTGCTGACGAAAAAGCTCCTTTCTTTGTCTTGGTGGTAAAGCAGAGGGAGTAAATCAGCTGGAGCCAGCTCTCGACATAAAAAAGTACTTGAACAAAGAGGCTCCCATTTTCCATGACACTATCAGCCCACACTGGCTAAACTTTAAAAGAGACCTCAAGGATAAGAGGCAAAAAATACCTTATGTTCTGATCTGTGAGCGTAAGAAAATAGTCTTCAGAGCACATAGGTAATAGTCCAGATCTGCCCCAGTGCATTTTTGTCTCTCTAAAATGCACTCAGAGCACACCATTGCTATTCCACAGCAGTCAGATCCATTCAGAAGATTTATTAGATTCCAGTCTGTTCTGCTTCATCCAATTAGCGTAAGGACAACAGGATAATGGGACAATCTAGTCTGCTCCAAAGTGGACGAGATACAGAACGCTGCAACAGCGGCAGACGTCAATTTCTAACATCCTGTGTGATTCCAGTGGTAGGTATTACACTTGTCTGAGGTCAGTCCCAGTCATCTTTGCACACACAGGCACACTCCTCATGGTGCTCCAAGGGCACATCAGTCATGGACTTCTGCAAGCCCCTGACACCGCTTCGGTGTTTCAACAGCAGAACCTGTCAAAGAGAAGGAGGCTTTAGTTAACAGCTGTACTTCTTTCAAACAGTTCATGTAAAGACTGCTCAGGTGGTACTTCATTCCGAAATGATGCCAGTTTGTTTACCTATACATTTTTACAAGTTTCAAGGTGTTCCCCGAAGGCCTAAAAAGGACAAAATTGACCCATTGCAGAAAAAGGTATTTCTTTTGATAATACCAGTGACCAAGGCTCAATCTCTATTTCTAAGCCATACAGTTGGCAACCGATGAAGACATTAAAGTATTATAGTATTTTGTGGTGTACATTGAAGAATGCTTTTTTGAGAGCCTTGCTACCACACTGGGTAAGTGGTTAAACATGTTAGATCAGCCTGATTGTGGTACTACATAACAGTTCATGAATTCACGAAATTAAAGTATGAATGTGCTCAACAAATTTCATGTTAATAACATTATGCTGTTACTTGTGTACGATTAGAAATACTGTCAAGGGTGGAACTAGGATCCTGGGATCATGGGATATGCACAGAAAGGTCAATGTTTTGTCATGAAAACTTATCTAGTTGTCATAATTTAAACTTCAATGTTTGATTGTTTTAGAATCCAAAGACTCTAAATAAAATGATCACAATTGCATGTTTCTCGTATTTCATAATCACATTGGTATTTACCTCGTGGTATTTCTTGGTCACCCTGGCGGGAACACACTGGCAGTCAAAGCAGCGGTGAGAGCAGCAGGCACAGTTTCCACCACAGCGCTTCACCAGGAGGCAGCTTGGCCAGAAAATGGCATCCGTCCTCTTCAGCTCCTCACGCAAGGACACAGAGAAGTTACGTGGAGTGCAGCTGTATAGTCGAACATCCTCCCTCAACAGATTGAGATCAGTTCCTCCTCAAAAAGACACAGAGAAGTCATGATCAGAATCACTTTCTATTGAAACAAACTTTGCCATTTTTTTTATTACACAAATAATATAGTTTGAGTTCATATTCAATGGCTCTTCTTATATATGACATGTTTTTATTTAAAAAATGTTTTATGATTATGAGTGACTCAACTGTAAACTACCATATTGTTTTCTAAATTGTAGTATTTTATTTCATAATACACAAGTTTAAAAGTTCCCTACCTCTGGCTTTCTTATTATGGATAAAGGATTTCCCCAGCACGTGCCATGTAGGTTTGTACAACTCCTCCATATCCAGCTTCCATCGCTCCGGCTCCAGGTACTTCATGACCTCCTCAACGGTACCCAGACCTGCCACAGCCTCTGACAACTCCTCAATACCCTGCTGGGATGGAGGGAGAACTGCAGGGACCTCGGTTTCTGATACACTCTGCGGGAAAACGCAGCAGATAAGATGAAGAGAGACGGAAAGGAAAGGTCATTTATTCAGCAAATACAGTATTTATCTATAAAGTTACAACAGGGAAATATAAAGCATTCATATGCTTCCTTTTTTGATGAACCTGTGCACTGGGAAAGTCTTATTTAACGCTCCCAAAGCAACATAATGTTTGTGTCACAGACATATATTGTAGCTTCCACACCCAAAACTGCCTCATTGCACCAACTGCCTCAGGATACTTACAGAGCAGACACTTTCTGTGACATTTAAGAGCTCTCTTGGTTACGAATACTTAAACAGGAAAATAACACAGAAGGAACAAATCTGTCAGCAGTGACAAAATGTGCTTTATTTCTGCTGTGTGAAAAAAATGTTAAGGTATAAAAAGAAGGGGAGTTTGACTCAGCAACGGTACATTGTATGTCATGGTTAAAATTGTATTTAATTTGGATCTGGGCTCATTAAATGCTACAGTGGTTTGGACTCGAGTTGAGTTAAACAGAAACCACTACTGTCCAGGCCAGCTGGGACCCAATTTAAACACTATGTGGTAGACCTGATGATGTAAAGAAGAGTTGTGACTAAAGCTCCTGACATTTACAGACACACTTATGTGTCTTGCAAAACATTCCCACACTGGCTTTGGATAAACACTTTATCATGAAGCTAAATCGGTGAACTGCTGGGGAAGTACAAAACATACACAGGAATATATATGTATATATATATACATTTGATACATACAATAATCTATAAATCTTGTTCAATCCAGTGTCAATCCAATGTCAAATGCAGCCAAGCACTATGGGAATGTTGGGTGTCTACGCGCCTCAGCTAAAGTCTTGTCCTGCATATAAGTCTGGGACTCCACTACTTATCTTTGGTTGAGAAAAAAATAAGCATCTGAACTCCAACAAGACCAAAATGATAATTACTGCATCCAAATTGTTTAATGCACTGGAGTTTTTGAAGAGCAGCAAATGTCACTTGATGGCATCATTTTGTTATGTTGTCAAATGTGATCACATCTCTGTCACATCCTCTGCCTACTTTGCATAACAACATTTGTCCTTTTAGCGCCTGTCGGTGGTAGTATTTTTTTTTTTCAAGCTTCCAGCCCTCCAGGCTACAGCGTGCAGTCACAGAGAAGATTGATACCCGGGGTATCGGTCTTCCCAAGAGAGAAGAGGCTAATCTGTGAAACCTTGCAGTCCTGTGACGCTACGTTTGTCCAACATGTCAGCTCGCTGGTCTTTGTAATCTTTTGTGACTGACAGGTAGAAGGCAACATTGTGACACTTACAAAAAAAAAAAAAAAAAAAAAAAAGAACCTTGTGGAGCATTGAAAACATCGGCTGCTGGCAGCTGTGTTTTTAAGCTTCGGGAGAGGCAGAAACGTTTCAAAAGAAAAATTGATTCCAGGAATCTGTAGCATCCCTTTGATGACTCATAAAGCTGAATTAACAAAGAATTCAGGGAGAAATGGGGGCTTAAGGAGGAAAAGATTTCCTTTAGTCAGAGACCTTGGCTCTAATGTTTTAAGGATTTGTGGTTTCATTCTCATTTACTACTTATGTTAAAAAAAAGGTTTTTATTGATGGCGCTGTAAATCCACCTGGACAAAAGTTATCCATCGGGAGGCCCATTTTATTCTGAAAGGGTTTATTTATATCAACCACCAGTAGAGCCAGCAGAGATATTTAAGATGGCTATGTAGTCCTTTTTTTAAGATCGACTAGACCAGTAGTTCCTCTCCTATCAACCCCTATATTCAATTCATAACAATAACACTACAGAAAACTGATAAACTGTACAATTAAGCCAACAAGTGAAAGCAATAACTGCAGGAAGTTTATTTAAAATTATAGTTGATTTCTAATACAACTCTCTTCCTGCATTATGTACTTTTTAAAATTTTTAACAATCATGCATAGGCTTCTTTTTTGACAAAATCAGGGTTTCCTTCAGTGGTTGTTTTATTTTATTTGCTTGTTTCAATGGCGTACTTTAAAAATGCAGTACAAGAATGTTTAGCAGAGGGGAAGGCTCGGTGACTACAGCTCCTGAGGTCTTCACGTGACCTTATCATGTGTAATATTTTTAAGTTTACATCTTTAATAATAATCCCCCAAAAATTCAAATTTCATTCAGTTCCTTCACAGAAATAAATGAAATGCTGAGATAAAGGCCAACTGAATATAATTCGTTTTGCAACCACTTAAAATCAAAAGGGCCTCACAACCGCCCTGTGAAGCTATGGTTCACAGGGGGCTTGTGAACAGGGGGTTCACAGGGGGGTTGGGAACACTGGTTCCTAACCTGGGGTTGGGAACCAGACAAACAATTAATTAGCTAAACAGACCAGTAAGGGTATTGGCATTTTTACACTTAATAAAATGTGTAAGACGGGAAAAACCCATGAGCTGTATTGAAAGGTTAAGTCTGTGCAATACACTCAGGATTTAAATCTGTTTGGCGTGGATTTTAAAATAACATGCCAGTGGTTTGGACACGGCTGCACCACAGGCTACAAAAATACAGCTGATGCACAGCTGTGTTCATACCACAGATAAGACTCATTAATGAGGCTGCCTTCATAACCACGGAACATATCTTTGATTCATTAGGCACCTACTAAGAGATAAGCAGACACAAATGTGAGAGAAATGCTTGTGGAAAAAGGACCATATAAAGTATGAGTACATCGAACAGGTCTGTCTCTGAGCAGAACTGTATTTCCAGACAATAGAGGGAAGCTCTGATTCTTATTAGTTGAGCCTTGGCAGTGGCTTTCAGCGAGGACTGGAAGCCATTAACAGCTTGTGAATGTCGATGGTGCAACATTCCCCCAATTAACGACACTATGCAAGCTCTGCTTCAGATAGAGAAGCCAAGCAATTCCTCAGAGACACATCAGGATGATGTGAATAAAGCTATAAGGAGCAGATGAGCTTCTGTTTAAGACGTTCACAAACAAAGTAATAAAATGGATCACCAACAGTTGCTGGCATGAATTGCATGCACAGTGTCAATGAGTCAGGTTCCAAATATTCAGATTTGGTGCAAGTATTGGAGTGGTAAAGGAGTAAGTCAAATTAAATAATGAATCTAGATCTATGATTTGATATTCAGATCTATGATGGATGATTTTAACGATATCTTTTCTGCAGAAAAAAAACAGTGTTTGAACCAACATAACTCAAAAGACCTCCATTTTTTCACCAAACTTGTTAACATTTTAAAGAACATATAAACAGAAGTGTGAGTCTCTAGTCAGTCAAGGTAACGTCAACCAGAATCTTTTCCTAACCCTAAGTGGTTAAGTTGACGCAAGACATAACTTTATTTTGGAAAGACGGAGTATATAAATGTGTGCCATCCCTGACTCGTCAAAAATTGATGCTAGAGGGGTACCTAAGCATCATAGTTTGAAATTTAGGGCCACTCACCAAACCTCAGTATTGTAAAGATTATAAGTCTAGTGAGGATATTTAACTTTCTTGGACCAAATTCAAACATTTTCTTGTATATTTCTGAACACAACTTGCTCAAAATTAGCTACAATTGCAATTGTTATGGGATTTGTGGTAGAGGCAAATAGGACCCAAAAGCAGACTCAGACAGGCTGACGCAAAGAGAAATTTAAAGTAAAACACAGGGAGAGACAGCCAGCAGACAAAGATAAACAAAGCTCCATGGTGCAATGAAGACAAAGATGGCGAGCTGACAAAAGACAAGAGGAGCACTGAGACTAAATACACAAGAAAAGGAGGGAGATAACGAGAGGCATTATGATGTGACGAGCAACAGGTGAAACTCAAAAGGTAGATGATCACACAGGCGGGGAACAAACAAAGGCAGGAAGTAAAACAAGACAAGACACAAGAGGAGAGGACTTTCAAACTAAAACAGGAAACAAACTATAACAAAAAAACGTAATGAAACAAAATGACAGAGTCAGAGGAGATAACATGCTCAAACCAATGTTCCAAAAATGTTCAATTGTGAATATTGCAATATAAGTAAACATATATTTAACAAGATTACAATGTACAACTCTTTCGAAATAATTGTGTATTTAGAAAAGAGACAAAGTGTAAAAGCTTGTAATGTTCCTGTTATCACTGAGGAACTCTCTAACCCCCTGCCCCTCAAGAAATAACCTCGTTTTCAAGCTGTGATTACCTCGTTGCCAGCTCTTTTTGTTCTTACACTGCACAACCACATGCTCTTATTTCTGGTAACTAAAATGACAGGTTCAGCTAACTATGTTGAGATGAAACCTCTGAAATAGCATCTTGGGAGAGCTCTGAAAAACAATATCTTCCCTTTCACATGTCGTTGCAAACCACTTCCTTGCACAACAGAGCTTTGAGTAAGCAACGAGGTCTGTTGTGCGTGAAGAAAGTGTTTTTTACTCTCACTATACGCCACACACTGCAATTGAGGTTGGTGTAAAAACAGACCTCACTTTGTCGTGCCAACGGTAAGCATACTGGATATCTTTTGACGGTCATTGCCATCTGCTTTCACTAGCATTTTATTCCTTATTTATTCTGTCCTATCGCCCCTTAATTCAAGTCTGAGTGTTTTAAACTCTCTTCCATCTTTAAATAAACAAAGCTGGTAGAGCAATCTTCAGTAGCAGTGGGGTTTAATTCTGGATTGGGACCTCACAGAGACAATGATGTATGTTTTGTTTGCTCCTTAAACCCACCACTCAACACCCCTCATGCTCCCTTCAACAGACTCCTTCTCTTCTATGTTTTAACAACCTCTTTGCCTCGGCCTTTTGAGCTTTTTCCTAAAATCTCTTCCTGTGAATTACAGACTGGGTCTTATTTTCTCCCCCTCTTCCTTTCCATGGAAGTGGTGGGGAGGAATTATTGCTTGTTTAAATATAAACTAAAGTGCCGGCCATTGCGTGGCACGAGGTTCCAGAAGCTGCTAGCTGACCGCAGAGGAAACAGAGTGCTGCTGTTCTAGCGTGCGCCTCCTCGGTCGGAGGAAAGTTCAAAGGGAAGCCAGTCTGAACGTGCGGAGGCCAAAGCTTCCTTTTCCACCCTCATGGTTTCCACACCTTCTATAGTGGGAATATAAAAAAAAATATAAAGACAAACCCGGTCTCTTATTCCATCATATACTTAGTAACAGACTTTTGAGCACCACAGAATAGTTTCATTCTACTGCAGAGTAATCAAATTTGACTTTTAAATTCCATAGTTGAGCGATGCGTCTTCCTTTCAAATTTAAATATTTCAGAAAATGTCTTTTTTTTTTAAGCTAATGCAGGAAAACCACCTTAACCACCGCTCTACCTTATCTTCACAACGGTGCTAGAAGTATCAAAACGTCCAAACTGATACCCGCACACTGTACGCTTTATTTGAGTTTTCGACTTTTATCACATTTCTTTAGCTAAAACATTCACAGGGGTGTCACACAAAATCATGGGCCCTTCACATAAGCATTTTCTCTGTCTTTTGGCATGCACACAATCTTTCAAAGTGCACACTGCCGGGAGGTTCTTGTACAGTTCCGAACCTGGCTAATAATATAATTGTATTATTTGATTATGACACTATGTTTTTTAAGGTCAAATTTTGTTTTTGTAAAGAAATGATTTAAATCCCACCAAAGTGCACCGGTAGAAGTAACACACACAACACACACACACACACACACACACACACACACACACACACACACACACACACACACACACACACACACACACACACACACACACACACAAAAAGCTAAGCCTCAATAGGTCAAAAATGAATCTGCAGCCCATTAGGCCTATTTTCAACATAATTTAACCATCTAAACGGGAAAAAAAAGAAATTTGAACCATAGGGCCAATTTTAAAATATCCCTCTGCCTGCTAAGGATCACTCAGATAATAGAATTTGGAATTTAAAGATCTTGGTTTCCTTGGTGTTAACACAATTGTCATTTGAAAACTGTTGCAAGTTTTTAAGTTTTTGCAAAGCCGGTGGACTTTGAGATTGCAATGAATCAGTTGATAACTTACTCGTCATGCTAGCCTACTGGGAAAGAGGCTAAATATTTCCACAGAGTTTAAACTGTCTTTACTCCGAGGTCCAAAACACCTCAATGTAAAATGATTGCTTCTGTAATAACTTCTGAAAAACCAAAAATGAATGATAAAAAAATCCCTGTCTTGGGGAAAGACATGGCTAGTGTACGCCATTGTTGCTAGTCAGAAGCAGCAGTCACTCAGCTCGTATAGCTGCATTTAGAGATGAGCAGAGGGGCAGACTTAACCATTTTGTGGGTGAGAGGGACCTCAGAGAGCCTCCATTATTTTTTATACAAAGTTCAGTCTCTCAAGCGATTTATTCAGCCAATTTTGATGTAGTTACGGCACTAATCACATACTAATTACTTACTCTTTGTAACAGTGTCTTATTCGATTAATCCCTCTCCATTAGATCGACTAAGGCCTCCGTTGTGGCTCTAACTTCACTACTGCAGTCTATTGGTGTAAATATATTATACAATTTGAAGCAATTCATTCCCAACATGAATTATCTTTACTGGAGCTTAACCTGATTTTCAGTGACTTAGCGATCTGCATTAACTCAACAAAATGTATTGGCTCTACCACAGGGAGCTAGTCCACATAATGACTGACTCTCCCCCTCTCAACATCTCTGTTTTTCTGAAAAAATACAGCTTGACACTCAGGTGTGTTTTCAGCATGTCAGTTGTTTTGGGTTTTAAGGGCAAAGAAAGAATGCTGTAATGACGTGTTTGAAGAAAAAGGGAACAAAAAAAAAGAAGCTTTTGAGGCAGACAAATAAAGTTGCAGACAGAATACAAAGTGCCGTCAGTGACCTCAGTTGCCTATTTGTGCTTGTCAGATCCCCCAGTGCTGCAGGCCATTAGGGATTAATGAGGAGTAGAACTGTTTACTTAAAGCAAGTGAACAGAACTAAAACATGACAGGTTAAAACATGGCAGTCGTCTCTTCAGTTTATTTCCAGGCTTTTGTCAGTGAAAGCAGCGGGGAGGATTCTGTGTGTGTGTGTGGTCTCAAGAGCAGGACAGAGAGAAGTGAGACAGTGAAAGAGAATGAGGAATGGGGAGAGGATGGATCAAGACAAAAATGGCGATAAGTAAACTGGGAGTGAAGTCTTAACACTTTTTTATATATTTTTACAGAAGTTATGCGAGCATTTTTGTGGAGGCAGAGCTGCTCTATCTCACTGATTAAGTTCAAATTCAAAGGATGCAGCTAAAAACTGTAGCTCCTTTGGTAACCTAATGTCCTTGACATCTGAATCACTGCCCACACGTTAAGTTTGTTCAGCAATTTTACTTGATGTTGCCCAAAGATGTTTACCTTGAAAATAAGATAAGATACGATTTTTGGTGTGAAGAGAACCTGATGATAATCTTCAAGGTACTCTAGCATGTCTTGCTCATCTCCTCAGTTGTAGGCCTATGAGCCTGTCACCACTACACTGAATCAAAAACTGGTATTTGTCCAAATTGGGCAGGGGTCTCAAGATTGGAAGCGTTATATTGGTCCAGTCTGACAGGCAGCTTTCTGCTCTGTGCTGACTGCAGCTGCAAGGGCCAAGCTGGACCCATGTCACGTCTGAGGACCATTCAGTAACTACTGACATCGTAAATAGAAAAATAAAAACTCCTGGAATGAATCGGCCATTCGGAAGTCTTCCCATCCGCCCGATGGCCAGTCCGCCGCTGTGCTGAATGCATGAAGTGAAACAAACTGGCAATTCACTTTGAACATTTGGCAGATGTCTGACTGAAGTCAATGAGAGATCATGAGGCGTGGAAAAGGAAGGAGCTGATAAGAGCGTCTCTCTTTGTTATTTACTTTTTGTTCTCACAGAATACTGAGACAAATATTGCTACTTTTGCTGCAGTTGTTGCTTGAGGTTTTAGCTCTTCACTGGTCTTTGGCAAAGCTTGTGATGAGCTGAATGAGTTCAAGCTTATGCTTTGCACACACTTTTAATTTAATTGGATAAATATCTGCCAAAGATTAGCAAGGGTGGGACTAGTGATTAAGGTCTATGTTGCAGGAGAACACAAGAGGAATAACAGGAAAGAGCATAAGGGAGGACAGGTTGTTTTTTTTTGCCAGAAATACATTTCAAGTACAAAGTAAAATACCATTGGTATGTTTGTGAAGTGGGTTACTGAACAAACACGTAAAAGAACTATTGTATGTGATGATTGCAAACGAGGAAATGAGACAGACAGACAGCACTGTGACTATTTTCCGCACAAAAAGCACTTCTATCTCTTAATTCCTGCTTTCATTTCAGTAGCCTGAATGAATCCCCCCGAGGGTCAGTGGACCTCTTTGTGAATGTGAAGCCACTTATTTTCTCCATCTCAGATTCAAGAAACAGTGACATTGAGACACCTCATCTGTCTGGCTGGATCTAAAGACACAGGGCAGGTTAAAGGGGTTTATGGTTTTATTTATAAGGGTTATATAGAACATAATAGTTTGCTGATTTGAAAATGGAAACAATACTAGCCCCAGAAAATGAGAAAATTACAGAGTTTGAAACCATTTGAAGTTCATTTATTTGGATTTGATGTGTACTTTCTAAGGTTTTAGAACTATTTCAGGGTCCATCACAAACAAATCCCATTTCAATCATTGAGAAATTGCTTAAGAGTCTCATTGCAAAGATTGTGGACATTTTGTTTTCTTTGTGTATAAGTGTATAAGCTACTCATCATAACACAATAACGTTAAAATATAGTACAGGTGCAAGATGTTCTGAAGTGCTTGAACGTAATTTCTCCCCAACTAGCTTTAAACCTTGGGTATGCATAAGCAGAAATGGCTGATTGCAAATTAAGACGCAGTGTTATGTAACAAGCAAAGTATTTTAATTGTGCTTGCATGGAGATTCATCGTTTACTGCCATGGGAGTGCAAATTGGAGATAGAGGCAGAGAAATGCTGTGACAGCAAACTTACAATTCAAAACTCCTGACTATTGACACCGTACGTACCACAGGGAGAATGGAGTAGCGGATGCAGAATCCCGGCTCGGAGGGGAAGTACTCATCAGAGATGAAGCGGATCCTGATCTGACTGCCTTTAGAAGTGTGACTAGCTGGTGCCGACTGTGACCCACACCAGCGACCCAGGATGGTGTTGTCAGTCGGATCCTCTATCTCCACAAAGTCGTACCTGTTGGAGTGAGACAGACATGGTGCAGAAAAACTGTTAGTTTCAGTCTTTAAGACGTCACCAGTTATTGGGAGACGCTGATTGATTATTTATGACATTGTCTTTGTCCAAGTTATAACACAACTTCCACCTACCATCGACTTTGTTTAAGGTCTTATGTGGTAAATTTAAACTCCCTTTCACATGAATGTTAGTTGACTTTAATGTTTTGCTTGTTTTAAGCTCGTCAGCACCTTTAATGTTGGCCTCAGTGCTTTCTCCTCAGCTCTGCCTTGCCTTTCTGGATGTGAGATTGTTAATATCAATAAAACTGCCAAGGGAAATAAAGGTTTAACCTCATTTAAAAAAAAAAAAAAAAAAAAAGAAAAGATTTCTATAGTGCAGCTGTGAGAGATGTGAATTGTTTCTTACTTACTGCCTGAATTAAAAATAAATGAAATGAACTGAATAATGCCAGTGCATTGAGGACACATCTCAGGTTGGTTGACAGTGCACAATTAGCATCTGTTCATACTATTAAGGTGTTATGGTTGCTGATGCAGCCCTTTTACAGGCCTATTACACAGATGCTACGTGTTCTCAATGAAATATAGTTTTAATTAAACCTTGAGCTTATTACACTGTGCTGTACGCTACTGTGTGTGGATCGTGGGAGACTGCAGGCCTGGTTGTTTAAAAACACACTTGTTAATCATTCATCAAATGTATATGATTGCTGCTATGTGCTGTATCAACTTATAAATCGGGACATTAATATGAAAAAGTACAGAATGCAAAGCTCAATGAAGATATTTTTCAAAATAATTGTGCATTAATGTGCTTCTATCTCCTTTATTACATTGACTACTCGCAGTCATATTTCTATTTTCAATGTCAGTAGCTCCTCTTCGATACCCACATTAAATAACCTGTATAACATTGTATATTTACTTTACCAAAATGATGATATGAATTAAGATTATGAAAAATATAAACTAAAAGCACCATTTTGCTTGTTGTGGGGATCCGACTTTGTGACCCTGTAATTACATGACAGTCTCTCTCTGCACTGGCCACCCTGCCAACCCATAATACCAGTAAACATGAAGGGCAGGAGCATATGGCCACGATCAAGACTCCTTTGGTGTGCCAAGGCTAACATCGACCAACCTCAGCACTTAAGACGCGCAGTTCAGGAGTTCAGCCTTTTTTATTTATACCTGTGTGTAACCAGTGGCTGCACTGCATTCAATACAGCCTTGTTTCACTGACTCTTCACAGTCTGGGATTAATCACTTTGCCATTTGCGTCAACAGGCACGCTAACCTCTCATTCAGCGCTGCCAATGCGGATATTTGGATTCCAAGGACATTGTTTACATTTTGCACAGGCTTGACAGATTCAGTTCAAGCTGGTTTCAATAAAACAACATGGAGGGACATGAGCGAAACTAAAAATGGATTTTCTGTGATGTTAAATAAACTGAAGGGGGGGGTCGATAAATTCCCACTCTGCTGCCTTTGATTCTGGAAAGTTATACAGGAAGTTTGTAATCTGCACAAACAAACGTATTGGGTAAGGTAAAACTGAAAGTGTGCTTTTTGTAAAACCATTTATTCAGTTTAAGTGTACAAATGTTAGACAACTGCATGAACTGTTCAACATCATTTATATAGTACAAACCAGTAGTGCAAACCAGACTGGCATGAAATGTTTTTTTGGGAAAGGGATAAAATATCAGTTTAGCTTCTCTCTGCCTTCTCGATGGAGGTCAGTGAAGAGAGAAGCCATCCTTTCTGAAAATCCGCTCTCAGACAGCTCCAGAGCTTTGACAGATGGCTCATCAATAATGCAGGACGCCCTGATCATTACACATCGCCATGTGTTCAGAATCACCATGTCGAACAGCGGTTTCTCGGATTTACAAATGCACTGACATACATACCAAACTGTACGTAGAGTCCCGGTGACAGGATCAGAACGACAAAGGAAATCTTATAGACAGAACCAGCAGATAGGATTGCCTTCGTGCACAGTGCAGGGGAACTGTGTTTAATATTCACAAAGCCTTCTCCGACAAAGTGTTTTTCCTTGTACATTATTAATAGATACAATAGCTACCACGGCCGTGACGCAGATTAGCAACACAAACACTGTTTTTTTAGACCTCTCCTTTTAGACTAAAGGAAGAGAGCAGAAATGCCTTTTCTGAGAACAGTCCTGTCTGTGAGCCGTCGAGCACGACTCTGCTGCCATGCCAACCAGCAGCAAGACCAATCCCTCTCCAATACGCCTCTCCTCCAGTGGATTTGGTGAGAATGCTTTTCATCGCGTCTCAGACAAACAGAATAGCAGATGAGCATCTCGGCTACGCAGCTTCCCTCTCATCTTAGCAAAGGCTTCTCGCTCCAGGCTCGCTACCAAAAGCTGAACACATCTCCTACCGTTGTTTGTTTTATCCCCTGCCATTGCTGTGAATCACTGGACAGGAGATTACTGGTCTGGTTAATTTGCATCACATTGTGCAGTTATGAAAGGGTAAGAGCAGCGTATCAATAACACTGTTTTTTTTTTATTTTTTTGCCATAACAGTGGAATGAAGTTCAAAGGGGGCATTTTGTGAATACATTTTTAAACACATATGAAAGATGAAGAAGATATGCTGACTAGGCCCGAGGCTTGTGCATGTGAGAGTGTGTATGTGGGGCAGAGAATGTGTGTGTGTGTGTTTGAGAGAGAAAGAGGGGGAGAGGGGGAGAGAAAAGACAAGTACATACACTTGTGAATGTCTGTTTCTACTTGTGATTGCATGATGCATTCATCTGTCTGCCAACCCTGCAAAGAGTGTGTATCTTGCGATCCGATCAAAACCTGTAGGGCCTCAATCTGGGGAAGGAGTGAAAAATGTGAAAGTGGGAGCGATAGAGGTGGCGATGACTCGCATGACCCTTGAAAAGGATGTTGTCATTGTGTCTCGGCCCTCTCCCCTGAGACGCTGACTAGTGCAGTCTTGTACAAGTAGGAGGGCACAAACGTTGTCAATCGGCACCCTGTCCCACACTTGAACTTTCCCTCTCAAGGTACAGAAACACTAACCTCAATCGTCAACATGCACAGTAGTGTGCAGAGGGGCTCACATTACCTGCACTCACATACGGTTCTTTTTGTGTGTTTTTCTTTTTTTTTTCTTCACAAAAGCAGGATACAGGAAGTATTTTGTCAAACAGAGGCATTAATCCTGAATGGCAGCACCTTTGAAATCCAAATCCATCTTTAACCAGACTGTGCACCAAAATCTGAGTCAAAAATCACAAACACCTCAATGATCACTGAAAGTGGATGCATACTGATGAAAATCCTCTTTTAATTTCCTGATATGTACGGATGACTTCTCAAAAGATGCAACATTAAAACTTTGCACTGTCATTCACCCTGTCATCCATTAGGGGGCTCTCCAGGAATGACTAGCGAGGTCACCCTCCCCCCGGCGATTCTCCACCCTCCAGTGATTGGGCTCCTCCATGCTAACCAGTCAGTTGTAATAAATCGACAGCAGGGCACTGAGCATAATGCACAGAGGGTAAACCGATCGTTGGGGATCGGGATTCTTGTTTAAATTGAATGGCAACAGAGGCAGACACAGACAGTAATTGAAAGTGGGCTCATCAGTAAAGCAGAGGATATAACTTTTGTGTTTGTGTGTGTCTATGTGTTGCTAGTCAGAATGTGTTTCAACATGTCTTTAGAACAATCCCATGAGCAGCTAAAAGTATTGACCACATCAGGTAAAATATGCCGGTCTGAACCACGTCACCATGACGTCCTGGACGAAACAAATCACTCTGCTGCTGAGTTTTCAATATTCACGATCTGCCACGGCAGACCAAAGGCAATTTCACAAATGGACACGCTCTAAATCTTTAAAGATGGTGGACAACACAGGGAGGACACGTCTTAACCCCTGCCACACACGTATCTGGCATGCCAACCGGTGAAGCATATATTTGATGAGAGCTGGACAAGCAGAGGAAACTTTTAAAGAAAACCTGTGCATTGCTACAGACATCTTTTAAAAGGAGATCATCCTTTTCATGAAGTTAAACAAAGAACACTTTCCTTTCCTTTCCTCCCTTTTCCTGTCTGGCAACAATAAACCATTTAAACAAAACACTGAGCTATTTGAAGGTTTGCACATTAATCAAATCAGTGATAAGGACCCTGGGAGGAAAATGACCGATGTATCCAAGCGTATGTAGTGCATGCTAACCCTTTAGCACACAATAGGCCCAGAAAACCAGCCAAGGTAGGAGGACAGTGAAAAAGAAAGGACAGGATCTTCTCTGACAAATATGTTGCTAATTATCAAGATTTAGTATAGAGATAGTGAGAAATATTCTTACTTGCATATGCCATCTTCTGGGTCCTCCAGACCAAACTTCTCATCGAAGGTGAGCTGGATCCTCATGTTGTTGGTCGTCACTAGTCTCCAGACCAACGCAGTATTCCTGGGATAAGTGTGTGGGAAGTCTGGGCTGTGGACCATTCCCTCTCCAGACACTGTTATGATCTTCTCCTGATGGGAATCTTGCACTCCTAAAAACAGAAATCAGATTGTGTTTTGCATCTACTGTAGCAGTTTTATTGGTTTGGATTAAATCAATTAGAACCCAGGTGGATTGTTTTATTGATGTGGTTTGGCATTTATCTTATGATTTGAAACCTGAACATGTCAAGCACCTTGCAAAGAGATATGATGCAGTATGAAATATTGAGCAGGTGTCCAATATGAAAGGTGGGACTTTGACGAAGGAACACCAGATTGACAATCCTGTTATATCTGGCTCATACTCGAACATGGTATTATTATTTATACAGGCAAATCATAAAAGGATTGGCCAAAATCATTGTTCTATTGGGTTTTGTCTTTAACCTAACATGCATAAACAAATGCAAGACAATATACAAACACACAACAAAAAACTTCAACAGCTCTATGGTAAGAAAATAAAGCTTTTACAGAAATCTAAAGGACTAATTTTAGAGAACTTAAGGATATTTGTCATTATTGGTTTTTCAATTTGTATTGATTCCATTATAGGAATCGCTGAGGTGGTCTTAGACCTCATTGGAAGAAGCCTAGAATTTCAGCTGGGTCATACTCAGGGCTTTACTCTGATAAACACAAAGGTTGAGGGGCAGATATGTGTTGAGTACGCATGAAGAAAGGTGGAAATGGATCAGAGGGGTATTTAGTTGGGTCCAATCTGCTACACACCACTAGATGCCACTTAATCTTACACACCGGGCCTTTAACGTGTATATTGCCTTATTGTTTGCATGTTAAGTCTATGACCTGTGTTTAACTGCGTGTTGTTATCACCGCTCTACAAATCTGAAACATTAGCTCAATGCAGAGTACTTCAAAGGGAACGCTGCCTGATGGGATTCAACAAGCTCCTCTCATAAAGCCATTAGGGCCCACTGGGACAAGTGGCTGCAAGATTAAATCAATGCGACCAAGCTTGTCACCGAGCCCCCCAGGGTCCCATCAGAACTCGTCTCGTTCAGGAGAAAAACTGCCGGGATGCTTCCACCTGAGCCTCAAAAACCTCTGTGACGACAACACCCTGAAGCCTCCCTGATTACAGGACTGTTTTCAATTCATCGGGTCAAAATGATTTATCAAATATCAATACATGAGAAAAAAGATATTACCGTTTTAAGCAATCAAATCAATGTAAAGTAGCATCAGTGATTTACATAATAACTAACCTTATAGTAGTTTTAGAACACAAATAGGCTAGTTTAGCACAAGCACTGGGTGCATGTGGACAGCTAGTCTTTGACATATGTAGAACATTATGCCTTTTGTCAACCTGTTAGCTAGCACATTTGTAACTAAGTGTCAGTGTTTTGTCCAGAGATATGAAAGTCTGCAAAAATGTAAGTGTAGGACTTCTGTCAGTTACCCCCTTTTTTTAAAAATACATAATCTTTTTTTCTTTGCATGTGAAATGTGACAATTTTCTAGTTGGAAGAATGGATGCACTTTTGGTGAAACTAGGCTAGCTGTGTTTCTGTTTCTGTTTCAGAGATTACACAGATAGATGTCCCCCTTCTGCAGGCTATTTCAATTTGTACCACTGATGATCATTCAGTATGCATAAACCAATCCAATATGTCTAGCCCAGGAACCAGCGGGGGAGAGGGAGTGTGGTGCTGGAAGTTTGTTAGTGCATTAAACGGATGAGTAACCATTTCCCCAGTGCCACTTGTTAGACAAATTTATATTTGGAACACATTTTTAGAGCTTGGTTACTCTTTATTCTGTCATAAATTTAATTTAAAGGTGATTCATACCCTGCGGCTGATTCATTCTGAGTTTTTTTTTCCTGCAATAGAAACAAAAACACAGGCAGGTTAAGTTTGTGCCATGTTCTCACCCTGCATAATGTCAAATTACTGCTCCACAGCAACTCTGAGTCTGTCAGTACGGTTCCAAGGACAACAAATCTGTCTGAAGGAGTGGTCGCTGAAAATAAGTGAGTGAAACCAACTTCAGCAGGGTACTTTCTGTTTCACAGTGTTGTATCATTTAAAGTCATTAACAATTCATAGAGAATTGAAAGTCCATCACCCTGTCAAGTTTGAGGATGAAAACGATGGCATATTTACCACCCAAAACCACTTTTGAAATGTATTTTTTATTGCAGTGTAGAGCTAGTGTTAGATTAAGATTCATGCGTTATTGCTCATATATTTAAACAGTATATATTTTTCACTTTCAGTGTTACAGGAGAAAAGGCGTGCAGGATAAGGACGATCCAGTGTTTTCATTTTTTGCTTTTGATATGCCATTTCATATTGCGACAATAGACGCTCAGAGCAAGTGACCTCATAGTCAGGTGACTTCGTAAAGATGAAGAAAATTGGTGTTACAAGGAGGTCAGGGTGGACTTGTGGGTCAAACAAATACAGGACTTTCACCCAGTAGACCAATGTTTGTGTCCTTCGTGAAACCAAAAGTCAACGTTTGACTACAGAACGTTATGTTTGTCGTTGATAGAAAGGTGTCCAACCCCTAAAATAAAAAAAACAGCATTTTAATCAAGATGTAACTTGAGGACATCCGCACTTTCTGGCATCCCCACTGATTCTATCCATCACATAGCATAAATAGATACAGCAACGATCTCACTTAACTAAACAATTGCTTCATATAACAGATATCACTTTGATGTTTTCATTTTGCTTTGGTGGGGAGCCAGGTGTGAACAGATTGAATGACAGTGTGCCAGATGCAAAGAAAAACAAAGCCCAGTGTTGACTTCTCAATGAACGGGCTCTTTCATAACTTTGAGAAGAGTTTGGCCTCAAGCACAAACCAAGTAAGCGCCACCTTCTTCTGGGAAATGAAACTTTTTGACAAATAATACATGCACTCCTTGAGGATATCAAATTTGCTTTTTATGTAGCACTGGGTTATAAAATGTCCTTAAAAGCTATATTTTATGCTTCAGGACGACACCCTCTTAACTGGGTCAAGAACAACATGATCATGTTCAAATGAATCTACCATATTTCTTGCCCCTGCAGTCAATATTTATTTGATTTCTTTACAGAAAGTACTCAAATAAATGGATCATTGCTCTTTTAATCCTTGGTGCAAGTAGAGGCAACGCACTATGTTTGATTGACTGTTTTTTTATATCCATTTGCTGGCTCAGGAGGAAACAAGCTTTCATGCTATTAAAGCTCGGCCCTCAATCACAATGACATGTTTTTAATTACATCCCATTTACTGTGGGCTACAACATACAGGATCATAAAGTGAAAATGAATAATGTGAAAATAAGAGATTCTTTAATATATGAGTCCAGATGTATTGCATTGAATGTATGATAGCAGGTACAGGGGGGGAGGCAGAAATAAATGCCTGGACATGAAAGCAATAGGTCCTGATGAAAAGATTTTCCAGAGATCTGCATGGATCAAATCATGCTTAATCCAAAGAGTCTGCAAATATCCTGCTTAATCCTCAACGCACTCATCACAGGTAATTGCAGTTGGTGGGGGAACAACGTGTTTGCATTCCTCTCCGGTGCAGGTCTTTGTGCACGAAGCTCAAGAATGAGCTATCCGTGAGATTCTTCGCTGTGGCTCTTTTGTTCGCTTGCATCAAAGCAGAAACTCCATAAGAGAGTTCTCCTTCAGAGAATGTCGGCAAATCAATCTTTGATTAAGTTCCACAAGGTCACAAACCAGCCTCCTTCCCATTTTCTCTCCTTAAGCTGTTCTTTATCTTTATCATGAACAATAGTCTTTTCATGCCTCTCTCTTTTCAAACTTCCCATTGATATCCTCCCTCTCTGATTTACCCTCCCTGTACTGTAAAATGCAAAGACATGCTACCAGTCGGATTGTGGGTGTAACTTTGACTTGAAAATGACCTCACTCTTGGGGTTAACCAATGTCATCTAATGATCAGAGTAGCGGTCCCCTAGAGTGAATTACCTCAAACATGACTTTTTCTTGACCTACTTTTTCCCTCAGTGTGGAAAGTAGACCCGACTATTAAGGGAGGAAGTGACTCTGAATAAATAGGAGCCTATACAGTGCAGCCATTGTGCTTTGTTCACACGTTAGTGGGTGAACCATTCATGCTGTTAAACATTAACCTTTCCCCTGCCAAAACTAAACTGGCGCGCAGATGAAGAGGACCATGTGCACACTGCTAAATTAGTGTATACAAGCAGTGAACTATGTAATAATATTTAATACATATTAATTACAAATACTACTACAACTAGTGAAAGTCAAAGAAAAATAATAGTTGGAATAAATGATTAATACACACAGGAATATATACTGAAGCGTGCACCTAGCGTACTTTACATTAGCAAATGTACACACAATCAAAACCCCATTCCCCGTACACAAACTCACAAAGCCCATGCACACACAGACACACATGCATGCATATCCAGATGCATTAATAAATAGATGCCCTCAAGCTAAGATTAACTAATGAGAGCCCCTTGTCCAGACTGCTGCATGTTCCTCATAAAAAAAATAACGGGAGGAATGAGAACCATTCATTCTGGCTTCTGTTAGGCTCACTAAATTCATCTTTCCTCACAGGATATCATTACAGTGTCCCACTACTTAGCTTTGGAGTTTATGTGCTGGTCATACCACATGATATAGTAGACATAGCTATGCCTTTCTTCTGGAAAAGAAGGACAATTTCGGCCTGAGAAAGTAATAAATATCTCTGCCTGCCTCAAATATGAGGTCATACAAGATACTTGTACCGTGAACAGCTAACTTTAACTACTACTGATTAAAATGAAAAACGCAAAAAATGTGTTAAACTACTATGCCCAAATTAAATTGGTATGGATAACACTGCCTTTGAGGTTGCATTTTCCCAGTAAATTAGCCAAATTGTTATTTTCACACATTATGATTGGTCCAGTACTACATCGTGTTCTCCCAGCAGCCTCGTACATCATGGATAACCATTCAAGACAGCTATTTCCTGTCCTGTAATCGACAGGTGAGTCACTGTGACACTAAATCCAGATTGTTTTTAATTTCAGCCCTGTTACCTGCTGATCAAAATTAATGTGAGGCCCTGAGCAACAGAGTTGAAGCAAATTTGGTCTGGTGATGAAACTGTACCGAACAAAGAATTCCATTTTTTTGTTCCATGCCTTTCAGGCTTGATGCAATCACTCCACATCTGTTGCTTATTAAGATGGTGCAGTGGTAAATACAGGTGCAGTAAATTCCCCACCCTGCTCAGGATATTTATTGCTTTTGGGTTTACAGTCAGTCTGGCAAAAAAAAGGGGCTGAAACACGCCATGGGAATCTTTCATGCCATTAAGAAATAATTTGGCTTCGTGGGACCCTTCTTTTATCTGCCAGGCACATGCTCCTGTGTGTTGTGCTGATGAGGAAGCAGCGTTTGACGAGTTTGACACCCATATTCCCTGCAGAGGTTGCTGAAATAAGGGCAGAAATGTGGCAGGAGCTAACCAAAACAGGCACTTATCTCGATTGTTGAATTAATGTATGTTTGAGTGCATTAGGTACATTTAAAATACACAGCCCAATCCTCAGGAAATGTTTTTGGCATTAGACATTTAACGTTGAATGTCTTCATTTTTGTATTCGGTCAGAGCAAGTTACATAATACATCGAGTGACCGTTATTGAAAATGATGTAGTATGAAAGTTAAATGGTATAATAACCAGTACAACAAGCGGGGAAGTTTACTAAGGGAGAGTGGGATGGATGGTGGATGGGTCAAACCAACACAAGACTTTTCCCATTGTCTTTATCAAATGCACGTACTCTGTACATGGTGTATACAATGTTGATGATAATGATTATTAATAAAATTCTTTCTATATTTGAATATTTTTTGAATCAATACAGTGTGATTGACAGCAAGGTGAAAGCTTCATAATCTTGCTTATCTCCACACACGACTGGTCCAATGATTAGAGACCATCTCATGGCAGAATGTCACAGATAATATTGATCACTTTCTCCACCAAGAACTGCAAATACTGTCTGACCTGCAAAAGTGCCCTTGAGCCAAAAAGTAGAATTATACCTCATTAACTAGAAAATTACTTTTTTTCCCACTAATGAAATAAATGATGATGCTAATGGTTTTTAATATATAATCAGAAGTCATTATGTAAGTCACGGTTTCAATGCATCAGTTGTTTGAAAGTAAATATCCAAGACCTCTTCTCAGTCTATTTTCTTTAGGTAATTTACAATCAGCAAAACTTTATTTAAAATTAAACTCTACTAATTTATATTATGCTACATGTGTCATGAAAGCTCCATGAAATCTGCATACAAGACATGCAGATTGTGCAAATGCAGTTGGGCCCAAAACCCCTAGGGGGCTCACCAATACTAACTGTCCTATCATCCACAATTTCTCCACAATAGTAGTCACAGTATAAATAATATCAATTAAATATACATACTTTTTAATGAATTCAAATGTTTGCCAGGATTTACAGCATTCAAGGGAAGGGCAGGCAAAACAACCATTTTAACCTGTTTTTCCTCAAAAGGTTTGTATGATTACAGTCATTTCATTACAGTCATTTTAGCAGACGCTTTTATCCAAAGCGACTTACAATCAGTAGTATATTACATATCATTCACCCATTCACACACTGATGACAGGCTACCATGCAAGGTGCCACCATCAGACTCTAACTAACATTCATCATCCAGTCCACACCGATGGCAAGCCTTCAGGAGCAACTTGGGGTTAAGTGTCTTGCCCAAGGACACATCGACTGCCGAAGCCAGGTATCGAACCACCGACCCTCTGATTGGAGAACTACCTTGCTCTCCACTACGCCACAGCCGCCCCATGATGATGGAGCGGCTGAGAGTTTGTGTCTGAGAGTGATAAGACCCATGACAAATATATTACATCACTGGTCATAATGGAAGATAAGAGCAGGCCAGAAAGCTTACTAGACCTGTAAAGATCCATTAAGACAAACAGTAGCAGGGCTCTTAGACAAGCTGTTTCCTGCCCTTTATACACCAAAAGAAAGTAGATTAAAAAAAATGCAAAACTTCACACTTATAATCTTGCATACACAGGCCAGAGTACTGCTCCCTGTCATGTCTACTTCACTTTATAAACATCTAATCTTCCAGTCCTGTCATCAACAGGTGGACAAATATGACCCGTGAAAGCTCTTTAAGTGAAGGGGTCAAAGGTCTCAACAAATGTAATCAGGCCCAGCACTGAAAAGTCTGAGCCCCTTGGTTTTGCCATGTTGTAATGTAATAATGTGATACTTTATTGATCCCTGCTATGAAATGCTCCATTTCCATGCCCTTCTATCTACAGGGAGGCTAGACCAGTGACCCTAAAAGGGTCAGGATTGTTAATGACCTGCTCAGGAACACTTTTGCAGGGCAGATCATTTCCAGCAGGGGTGCTGAAGGGTGGTCTCTCTTTAACCATGAGGTCAACCTGGCCAAGTGGGCAGGACGGACATCTGTTGGCACCTGCTGCAATCGCAAAGCTAAACATCTGCAAATCATATCAGATGGCCTCACCCGATACCACAAGTTTGCCTGTGTGTGTTCCTAACTTAGGCGACCTTAAGGGAAACATTTCCAACTAAAGACCAGTTACTGGGGATGAAAAGCTGATTTTGGGGTCTTTGGTAAAGGTTAGGGTTGTTTTAAGGTTAGTGTAAGTCTCCAGGAGAGCAATGTTAAAATGTAATGTCCCCAAAAGTAAGCTAAGTAAACATGTGTGTGTGTGTGTGTGTGTGTGTGTGTGTGTGTGTGTGCTGTGTTTACCCGTTTTGTGGGGACATAATACTAATTACAAAGTCACATTCTAGGGACTTGCACTTTTATGGAACAAAATAGGGACAACTGCACATTCCTATGATGTAAAGCATTACATTTTTTTGAGGTTAGTTAAGGTTAAGGTAAATTTAGGTTAAGGATTACAACATACAGTAAACTGTATCTTCATATGTGTTGATGAAAGACTTATAGCACAACAAGAGCCAACATCTAGTTCATTTCCCCGTTAAAAATAGCCACAGTTGAATACTATCAGATGCCCTCGAGGCCATGAAGGATTAAACTTCCATACCTGCTATGAAATATACCCTTAATGCAATGCACAATGTGTTATCCGACACATGTTTACAAATTGTGATACGATTTTGTAGAGTCACAGCTGCAGGCTGCAAATGATAGTGAATGCACAGAGGTGTGCAAGCACAAGTGATGTTGTGTGAAAAGCAGACACACCAGAGTTAAACTTAAGTCTTTCAACTCCTCAGGCTTTGGCCTGTTCAGCACGGCGACTGAAACCGATCACCACACACCAGCTTCTCCTCAGGTTACAATGCTTTCCTGCCCCCAAATCATTTCCTGGTGCCTCCAATTAGTGCCAACACTTGTGTTTGGCATCAGGAGAAAGGAAGATTGAATGTCAGTCTTTTCGCTAGAGCCGTCTATTTGAGTTAACTCTCTGGTATTCTGCATCTTAGCCCCTGAGCCTGGATTTAGACATTATATCAGCACCAAAATCGGAATGAACAATAAACCCATCCAACCTCAGTGTTTATCCTTTTCATTTAAAAAAATAAAGTGCAATAAGCAGATTTTGTTGAAGTAAAAAATATCTTAAAATGATCATCTGTTTTTATAAAATGTCTCTCAATTGCCTTTATTTATGAGGCAGAATTTTTGCTAGCATCAAAATCTATTTGTTTTTAAATAAAAAAATGAATTGGATTGGTGGCAAAAGAGCTATTTCTACCACAGAAAAAAGAAAAGCATGGCACTCATTGAAAATTTCATCACAACGCTATTGACTATGATAAACATTGCAAATGTCCCCTCTGCGGGACTAATAAAGGATTATCTTATCTTATCTTAACTTAAACAAGTGATCTCTTGGAAATACGGTGCAGGAACACGAAAGCAATAAGCAAGAAACCAAGAAGAGTGTACAACAAAGAATCAAAGCAGTTGCTAATGCCTTCAATAATGAGCAATAATCTGAAATGCACAAATATATTTCATTTGCTTGCCTGTAGGTCCACATAACAAGTTACAACAGTTTATAGGCTTGTAAGGCTCTCATTACAATCAAGGTCTGCACCGGCATTACCGCAGGGTGTCCCATATCATCTTCAATTTCCTTGTCATCTGTCAATATCAAAGTTAATTATTAAGTGGCTGGAATGATAGTTTAGCACAAAAAAAAAAAGAAATTAAAACGGCTGTGAGATGTTTCTCACTAAATCTGTAGACGGGCCTGACTTAACTTCCCCTTCTGGCTGGGAACCAGGCGTTGACAGATGAACCACATCTTTTTTAAACTTCTCTCCACAGCTGTGGACGGAAGCTCCAGGCTGCTTTGTAGTCGCATCTGTGAGCTGGACAGCTGGATGTTTGGAGAAAATTACAGTTTGATCTGTGGCGGGCCAGATTGGAGGACAGCTTTGCCATACCAGATCCAGACACAGCAATTAAGACTGATCAAAGACGCAGGTTTTGCAATTAACTGTAGCCGAGAGGATTAATAGCTGATCACGATCCACTTTGTAGCTCCAAGACAGAAACAATCAAATCTGCCATGAAGTTTGGAAGAGGTCAATAAGGTCCTCCAGCTAATGATTTTTAAAGTGATCTGGGGCTGCACATATCTGAGCTGGAATCTCTTAAAAACTAGGTTCTAACTAGGACAATAGCCAAGTAAATCTATTTTCACACATCGTCCTCCCCTTATCCCATTACTTTAATCTTATCTTAAATCCTGAAAATCCAAGTAACAGAGAAATCCCAATGCTCGCTATATTCAATTTGTTGGCTCTTAAGAAATCAGAGCATTGTAGCCCCAAAGTAATATCTATCCAATCACAACAGCTGTCTGGAATCCCCCACCCCCCCCAAAAAAAGAAATACATAGCAAACATAACCTCTGAACAACCCTTTAAGAAGCTTGGAGCAATGGAAGCAAATCTGGGTAAAGCCTTCAAAGGTCTGAGGAGATTTTCCGCTGTAGCAAATTGAATGATTAATCCAAATAAAAGAGAAGGAGACAAGGAAAAGAACATTTTAATTGTGGCAGTTTAAGAGTAAAATTCTCTGGTGTCTGGCTGTGCTTCCAGATACAGATCGATTTCTTTAAACTGATTGCCCTGGATCTCTAATTACTGCCACCCCACCAAGCCTTCATAACCTTTTGGCCCAGCTGTCTAGAGAAGAGTTGGAGTGCAGAACTCAGGGTAATGAAAGTATATTCCTTTCAACCTCTATTTACCAAGGGAGGATTTGTCTGAGCACCACTGCTCTTTTCCTGTAACATCCTGCTCTCGCTCACACAGACACAAGCCTGTTGCTACCCACTAAAGCCACGGTTTTCTTGCTCTGGTCAAATGCACTGTGACGGTGGTTTTTGAAAGAGGTGAGGAGTGTGTCTAATTCACTTCTCAGAAAATTATCACAGGATTCAAACTGACGACCCCCTGGTCAAAAAGCTTCCTTTGCTAATAATTAAGTCACCACAGCTCACCCACCCACTCCACCGCTTTCCAGCACCAATGCCAAAAACCAAAAGCATGCCCTCCATACTCCGGGAAACAATATCTGTGCATACATCCCAGCATAGGAAGTCGCCAAAGGGCTGGCTTTACTAAACCAAGCAAGTTTGTACCTGATTCTTCTATACTTCTAGAGTTAACAAGAGTAGCAATTTTGGGATTAGACAATGGGAAAATTGATGTTTCTGAGGGGAAACGTCTGTAGGCGAGGGCAGTGACTTAGTGTCTGCAGGTTAATTCCCATAAAAGAGGGTAATAAAATGATTATATAATTGCAATGTTGCTCACAAAGCAGCTCTCTATGGATCTATTCATCCATAGGCTTCCAAAGGACTTGTGTTTCAAACACTATAGCAACTGTTTAAAGAAATGCATGTGAGTTTATACAAGTTTTAGAAATCAAAGTTACGACCTCTGAAAGTGTAAATCTTTCCAACGAATTTCGTCATCTCTTCCTCTGCCTCTTTACTCTAACTGGTCTTAGCACTTAAGGACTGCAGGCGTTGACCCCTGCAGTCCTTAAGTGATTTTCACATAGGACAAAGTTTGGGTTCACCGCACATCATGGTTTTGGCGCCGCACAAGCCATTGGAAATAATGGGATTCAGAGCGCAGTTGTGCCGTTGTGTTAAGGGCCCTTTATAGTTGTTTGCTTTGACACTTTTTGATTCACAGAAACCTAAACTCATTCAACTCATTGAAGTTACTCTTGGTAAAAGGCATAGATGTGTAGAACGTGTAAAAGCTTGCCATTAGACATGATAGGACGATACCACAAATGATAGTGGGAGTACAAAGCAAATAAACTCTAACTCTTTTTTGTCAAATATTGTTTACTTCAGAAGCAGTTTGAAATTCAAACCACATTTATTGCTCTAGAACTCAAGTGGCATTCAAATTTTCAATTTGTTTACAAATCTGCAATCTTTATATAGGTTTGATGTTGATGGCTGTTTCCCCCTCAAACAAATGACCAACCAGATATAGACAAAATTGACCAATCAGGGTTCAGGTTGGACTAAGAGTAGGGACATCGCATCCGATATAGCTAGTTAGCTACCAAGCTTCATTCATGAAAAATATCCACAAAAAATTGTTGCAGTTGTTCAGAACATGTTTGTTTTTTTATATTGATATTTTGTTTGTGAAAAACACAACAAACAATTGCTGAACCTTACTTGATTTGATCTGTCTGCTGTTTCAGACTAATTCAGTGCAAATAATTAAGGGAAATAATATGAAACCAGCCGGCTCCATATAAACGCCTCCACCAACTAAATTAAACACCTGCCGCTGTAATGGAAAAAGGTAAGTGATTATGATTAATTTACACCTTATAAACTCAGTGGTATGTAATCAGTGCTCCGGATGTCATTGCAACTCATCAAACCATTAGTATCTTAGTAATGGGAGGAATTTAATCAAGTCACCTGAACTGCAAATAACCTCTTTTTTTACCTCCGATCAACTTTACGTCTTCCAAACACACTCTGCGGCTCTCATTTGAACGTGTCTGTTTGGGGAATTGTTATAAGAAATATTTTGCCTTTTTAATAGTCTACACAGGTCATTAAGCCTCTGACCGTCCACCGTTTCCCACAAGGCGTCCCAGGGCTCATAAAAAAAGCATTTCAATCATGTGTGTCTATTTGCCTCCAAACAAAAGCCAGCTGTACCCTGTGCTATTGTCATCAGTAAAAGACATAGACAAGAAATGGGAGAACACAGCCAGCCACTGAAAGCCTTATTTTATTTTTGGAAACAATGAATATTCATGTAGCTGCACTTAAGGATAAATAGCCGTGTAATTACATCCTGATAAATGGTTACAAAACACATGCCTTTCTTTCCAGTGCTTGTAGAAAGTGGATATGTACATCTGGGTAAATACTTTAAGCTGGGGTCTAAGCAGCAACCAGTAATTAGCATGGATATGAGGAACAGCTGAGTTTGTTTTTCTAAAAAATCATAAATGCATTACTGACTAGTGAATTGTTGGGTGAATGATCAGGAAGAGCTGCTCTATATTAGACCACCAAGACTGAATATTTATTGTCCCTTCATACAAATGAATAAGTATTATACCTGGAAGGTGCTCCAATCAATATTTTGATATTAACAATGGATCATCATACTGTGTGGGAAAGTTGCGAGGAATCAGCACTCCACAAACAAAAGACAGACACAGTTAGCAACTGAGCAAAGAGGAGCATTTAGCAGCAAAAGAGACAGATAATTATCTCACGAGTTGGTGGAAACCAAAACAGAGATTAAAGAAGAGTTTGGGCTTGCTAAGTAGCCAAAACCGATTCAAATTAAATCATAATGTCCGTATTATACACTAGATGTGTAAATAAGTAACTTTTTGCTAACACTCACAACGAATCAACTTCATAAGGTGATGATATATCTGCATTATCTTAAGATCTTGCTGCTTTGTCCCAAAATTGGCCAGAAAAACAATTTTTGCATCGTGAATTACTCCTAAATTTAAGATTGTATCTCATCTCTCACTACCAACAAAAACATGCTAAACAGTCTTTTGCTACTTTATCTAATAAGCTTAGAGTAAAGTCAGTATTGGTCGGCAAGACATTTTTGGAGGGTTGTTTGCTGTCCCCAGTCCACGACATATTAGCTTGGTACAGAAGCTTGAGTGAATAAAAAAAGTTGTGTTATGTAAATAATCGTGTGTCTTTTTTTGCTGCTAGTTAACCACCGCTTATCCTACAATTAAGTTATCATCCGTTTTTGGGTCAGTATGTTTTGACTTGTCACAGCAGGGAAAGCACAGGTGAAACTAATTATTCAACGATGCCAGTCGGTTTCAATGTGATCAATAACACCTGTGCTGTTCCTGCTATGACAAGGCAAACATGTCTGCTGTGAAAATGGTCAAAGGCAATAAGCTGATAATTTATGCCCATTATCAATGCTTTTTTGTTCACTATAACCATCCGTCAGTGCTATGTAATGTTATTAATATGAGTACAAAATTTAGCAAAAAGTGACCTGCGGAAAACCGATCCATTATCATCTAATAGCTACAAAATAGTTATTTGTTTAAAAGATGAGCATTTCAAGTTGACTCACTTGTGTTGTGAATACATAAGATATCATTTTTATTATCTTAGTAACAATGCTTTGGGTAGTAAAGGGTCATTATAGCCACAGCCCTGAAATAATAACTATAGCCCACATTTGGCACGGAATCACCTTTTTTATCTATTTTTGGCTTCAGTGCCCTCTGCGAATGATATGTAACTAATGAGCTCATGAGAGTTCTCATCTGTATCTGTAAGCAAAAAACGGCCTGGTACGATCAGAGTGATGAATTGACTTCGCTCAGCATAATAGAAATACTGGCAGCAACAGAGTGGTGAAAAATTCTTTATGTCCACAGCATGCAAACATGTCAATGATCTGCCTGAGATCCATCACCACGAGCATCCGATGCTGCAAACTGCGCCAAAAACAAACCAACTCGGTGACCCTCTTTAAATCTGGGCTACGGCCTGTCAACAGGTGTGACGGCAGACAAAGTGTTGCACAAACTTTGGCTGTCAAGGCAGAACATGAAAGATATATTTCAACAACGGAGTTGGGCATGACAGATCTGCCTTGTCAATGGCATCTCATTAGTTGGCATGGTTCCGGGGCCATTTTAATGCCGTCGTCTGTAAAAGCCCTAATTAGAGGCAGCTGAACAGATGTAAGATATGGAGGGGAGAATAAAAAAAGAGTAGGGGGAGTAGAGGGGACTTAACACCTTCTCTGCTAACTGGTTGGTAACCTGTCATACTCTTCTGACAGAGTCTGTCTTTCTCTCAGCATTACTCATTCAGAAGGCGTCCTTTCAAGCTGTTATCACACAATCTTCCCTGTGAAGAAGAAAATGGAGTGAACATGTCTTGTCAAAAAAATGTGAAGAGAGCCAGTGAAATGTTTAAAATTCTGCTCAGGCTCTTTGTAAAAAGCTTTAAGGTAGTAATCTGTAGAAGAACATGCATATCTTTATATGTTTTTTATTTAATCTGAGCAGTTATTGCATGTCACACTGATGTGTTACAGCCTTGAATGTTTAGCAAGTGATGTAGGCCCGAAAAAGGATAAATCTGAAAACAACTGCTGACAGAACAGAATACAGCAATCGTGTGTGCACATTAACAAATGTGCCAAGGCTGGAAACGTTTCCTTTTCCTAAACACAGATTCACTCATTCCAGACGAAGAACACTTTCTTTGACATTTAAGATTAAAGGTCTTGAATTTTCACAACTTCATTTTTTTACCCTACATTTTAAGACTTTCTTTATAGGATTTCAAGACACTCATTTGTTTCTACTTAAGTCTCCAGCTGTCACACTGTTTTGTGTAACCAACAACACTAAATTGACCTTTCTCACGGTGAAAATGTCCACTTGTAAATCACACGTCCAACTAATAACATTTAGTTATGCCAGTTCTGGGACCCCTGTGTTGTGCATGCAGACCCGTTGGCACGGATTACTGGCACACCTAAATAAAGTTGAGCCATAATTAAGGTAATTAGATACACCTGTGCTTTTTCCTGCTATGACAAGTCAAAATGTCTTCTGTGAGAAACGCTTATAGCTGGCCAAACGCCCCTAGGATTAAAATTATCCATCTAATAATATTTGTTTCTGAACAGTGTAGCCAAAATACACCTACCTTCCAGTTAATTAGAGCATGCCCACTATGTCCTACGAGACTGGCTGATGTGATGATTTGTGGTGGGCTTCCATGGCAAAAAAACCCAAAAACTATCAACCAACTGGCATATATCACATTACCTCCAGCTCTAATCTTATTTGACATCCTCAGACTACATCATCTAGTGTAATTGTGTGTAATTCCGGATCGTCTTTAAACTTGCCTACGTTTTCACCACTTGACTGGATTTGTCATATGTTGTATTCCTCAATTGGTGCTGAGCGCCGCAACATCTGGGCACTGAGCCGTTTACCTTTCCACACCTCTGCACCAAGAGTTACCACAACCAGAATCAGATTCCCTTTTTAATCATCAAGTAGGCTGCATTTATAAGCGTTTAGCATGGAATCGTGTGCAGGGACACACCAGCTACTCACTGCACACACTGGGACACGGTGCAAGGACTTGTAGAACGAGTGTAACTGCTGTAATTTCATCGGTCAACTAGATTTCCCAGTAACGAGAGAACCAAATGTGAAAAATAACTGGGCATCTCCAACTGACTTACTGGAAGAGTCAACGTGTTTTGGCATAAAGCTGTTGAATTAATTTCTTCCAGTAAATCAGTCAGGCCAAGTTCTTTTTTACATCATACTACAACAAAGTTAAAAATTGCACGTTGTATCGCATCATCACAATAGTTTCCTCAATGAACAATTGGGAGTTGTGTCAAGTGGCAGGATACTACACCCTGTCCTTAAAAAGTCATTTCCAAAAATCACTGAATGGTATTTAAGTATGTCCTCTGTGACCCTTGGTATCAACCACCCCTTTTTTAGTGAGTGTTATGGTAAAGTTCCAGATCACCAGCAGTGGAAGCTATACCAAAATAGTGACTCCAAGACCAAACATTTTCCAGTCAATGTGCAGACAGCTACACATAAACATGCACACTCTCACACACACACACACACACACACACACACACACACACACACACACACACACACACACACACACACACACACACACACACACACACACACAGTTGGCAAAATCATTCCAGTAAGTGAAAATTCCTAATGGCTAATGTGCATTTTCATTCCATTTGGGCCATAGAAATGGATACCCTCCCATGGGGATCCGATCGTAAGCATGCCGTGGCAGAGCGTTTCCAGTCTGCACCGAAAACCTATTTGTGCTTTGGGAAAAGCCATACATTCTCAAAATAGTATGTGTGATTGGGTTACCGTCTCTGTATGCCACTGGCATAGTGTCGTATATCACATCTCACCATGTGCTAGGTGACATAATCCAGCCAGCATGGGACCGAGCTACGCCGATGATTACTGGGACAGGTGTGCCCACCCCCACCCACCCACCCTAAATGCATTATAGCACGGATATTTCACATCTCTATTTAATAGCTTCTGGTACTTTTCTCACTCTCCTCCGATGGCACATAAATAAGACACAGTGGCAGTTTGATTTCCATTGGCATGCATGATTTATGAGTTAGTTTTGTGAGTATTTTTGCTAATGGAAACTGAAAGAAAGAAATACGTTTTTCCACAAACACTATTTGAGTGATAAAGCACTGCTGGGATGCACCGCATGCTACATGAGAAATGCATGGAAGAAAAAAAGGTGATTCTGTCAAGTTTTACATATACTATGAATACATGAGCTCCAGCAAGCAAACAAGACCAGTGTCCCAGTGGTATCTCAATCTGAGGTACATGAGTCGGCAAAAAATACACATATTGATTTACTGTAGTATTGAGTCTACAGTTTACTTACAGAAGAGGTTAAAACAATCAAACTGAGTGTAGATCCAAAGGTAAGCTTTTCTGAGCTGGTGCACAATTCGATTAAATACAGAAGAAAATAACAAACCAGTACTGACTTATAAAAATACAAAAGAAATCGCCAAACCAGTTGTGGAAAATCAAGGGGTTCATTGGTCGGGGGTTATGTACAGAAATGGAAATGTCATCAACTGGAAAGATGAGTGCACTGGTGGGATTATAAATTACTCTTTCTGACATTTACTGGAGATATGTAGCATCCGGTCATGTATCAGTATCATATCAAATCACATATAAGGTGTGCAATTTCAATAATAAGTATTCAGATCATTTACTTAAGTAAAATGATAATACCATATTGCGAAAATAATCCACGACAAGTGAAAGTCAAAACCTTACTAAAGTAAAAGTAGGTAAGTATTATAAGCAAAATGCAATCATGTTTTTGTGCTAATTTTAACACATTTATATACTGTTGGGTAGTTTAATCTACAGCAATGCATCATATCATATGAGATCATAATATGTTTTCTAGAGTTTCTGTCCTGTGAGAACCACATATATCTAGAAAGTCAACTTTTCATGAGCTCAGAAAGTACTTAGTTACTGTACTTAGTTGCATCACACCACTGAGTGGAGTGAAAAATAAGTCAACATTTGACAAGCAAGTCACCTTCTCTACTTCCTTGTAAATCCTTACCTAGTTAATATCTGATCGAGCCCAGACCTGAGCAGCAGTTCACTGTAAATCCATTCAGTAACTGTGTAGCATACACAATGGGTTTCAAATATGTTTAAGCATTCATTATGTTATTGATTAGGCTCATTATCGTAGCTTAACTTAGTCTATTCCAGGGAGCATTAAATGTACCATAATGCATTCTGTAAATACAACACAGGCTTTTTATTTGCGCTATAATGTTTCGAAGTTATTAAAAAGCTGTAACTACTGTCACATTTTCTTTTTATTCTCCTTCCAACTAGACATGAATATCATATTTGCACTGAGGAGTGTATGCTCTAAACTGTGTGAGGCATCTCAAGCATCAGTAACTCTCATTGCTGCTTTCTAAAATTAGCATCATTAATGATGGTGCTTGATAACCGTGAAATGTCTCTGCTGCATCGCATGAATCTAGTAGCTTGGTTACAGAGATGAGGAACCCTTTGTATCATAATGGAGAGGAAGGAAGACACATTTTAGGCCATATTGATGGGTTTGCATACTACGACCACTAAGATTTCTTCTATCAAGCAATGTGGGATCATTGTCTCCAGTGTTTCTGTGGAATTCCTGGAGAAATGCAACATAAACACCTTATTTCATTAGAAAATATGACAGACTGAAATTAGTTCAGGTGGTCACATACATGTTTTGTTGCCAAAATACAGTTTCAGAATGAATGCATGTCTGGTGAAGTATAAGTGATTTTAAATATAAAATGATTAAATTGTTCAATTAATGGAGTCATTCTGTAACAAATGTTGTATTGTAGGTTAAATCGTAGCTATTTCTTTCACAAATATGAACATAATGGAGCACAAATAGTGGCTAATATGCACATTATAAGGACTTAATGGTTGGTTGTTGGTTACGTTTCATTTACCACCTTATATAGAGCTTATCAAGAGTGACGCATTAAGATAGTGGCCAGTACGTCATTAGACACTGGTTCATTAACATTGAGTCTAGCCGTCGGGTCTCAATTAACTTTTATAACGCTTGATTCAGGAACTCTACCTCATTGTAAAATTGTACCAAGAAAGTCTTATTCCATCATAAAAGACACAGCTGTGGCATTCTTCAGCACTTGATCTGGGTCAAGCTCCCTGTCAGCCAGTTGCTGAGCTGATGCCCATGAAGCCCAGTGAATTGAAGAGTATAGTCATTACAGGACACTTTGAAATACCTCTATGATAGAAGGTGATGACATCTGCCAAGCTATGCAGACGTGCCCTCCAGAGACGATAACCAAGGTCAACTCATCTCGCTGCCAAGATTTTTCAGTTCAATGGAATCCCAGTTGCCATAAGACAACCCGTCCTCACAGGACGACTGAGGTTTATGTAAAAACAGTACATTACTGCCAAAATGTCAAACCCCTCACAGCTTCAATCTGATCCAAAAGCTTTATCAATGGAAGAGTCTGTTTTAGAGTTGTTATAACAACAAGAATGATAACCTTTGTTGCCAGCATTTACAGTAGATCAAACAAACTTTCAGAGCTCGTTCTGTTTTTCACACTATCATAGTTTTTGCTTCGAGATACACACAGTTTACTTGCCTTGACATGCCCTGGTTTCAATGCAAAATTCACATACATCACTATTTGTGTTACTTAAATTCTGATGCATCCCTTAATGAAGATTACCAAAAATGGAAATGTGATATGTTATGCTGATTATGTTTTTGAGGGATTTTTTGGTTTAGTTAGGGTGACTCTGTTTAATTTTTCCATGTTGTAACAGAAATAACAAAGGTTTTTGACCCTTAGGTCCTTCCGAGCTGCTAAAAAAGCAAGCACATCTTCTTTTGTACTAAATGTGTTATTGACCCAGAACAGCTCTGAGGACAGTAAAACAGCAGGCCAGGACGACAATCAGCCCAGTAAAAAAGCAAAAAAAAAAGCTAAGGGAGCTGAGGAAACAATGTTAACTCGCAGTGAATGACAGGTATTTGCTCTGACAAGTAAGTAATCTTGACTTTAGGCAGACCTACTCCACCCTTCATGTTTAGACTGCACCAGGCAGACACTCTCAGCCCGTCAGAATCAATGTTAGCATTGGGACTATTTACAGTGCTGTGTTTAGAAGTCTAAATTTATAAACTGTACATTTTCTGCTCTGGGAGCTCTAAGAGGCATGCACTTGACTCGCAATTGCTCGTTTTCTTTTTGCTCTGTTTTGTTCAGTCTGCTTCATGTGGAGCTGCTTTGCTCAGTGCCAGCTGGTCAGACTGTCGCTTTTCGAGGCATTGTGCAGAAGCAGCTGATAACATTCACCAAGTCCTTCCGCTAAGGAAGCTAAATTGCTTTTCGATTCAAGTAATTTCATTCTGTAGATAAGGTAAAAAAACATGACAGAAATGTTATCTGTATTTATTTTGCTGGAGAGAGAATGTGGTGATATCAAATCTGTACAAACTGCCAAAGAAATGGTGGCTTTCAGAAGACGCATTTGCAATGAAACATTGACAAAGCCAAACACTTGAAATGATATTGCCAAGCTGTTGGTGTAACCCACAGCTGACATCCTTATCTGCAAACTGCTAACATTTCAGTGTGTGTTTCTTATTGGAGGACCGCTAATGGCGGCAGGACAATGAGACCACTACAGAACTGAACCGATAAGAAACTGAAAGAGGAGAAACTCTGAACCACATCAAAGATTTCATTTGAGGACGTTATTTATCCGGGCAGTGTTTGCTGAGCATGAATGCATTTCCTCACCAACACCCTGGTTTCTATTCAGACTGTTTCGGACACACCTGGGAGCTACAAGTACACCCACTGATACTGGCCAGTCAGTAGCTTGGGGTTAAGTGTCTTGCATAAGCACCCCAGTAGAAACCAATATTGAGATAAAGGTGTGCCTCGTGGCATTAAGTACATTTGCTAAAAAATATGATTATATTTTGTCAGTTGGTTTCAGTGATATTCTTCAGTTGCTAGTAGCAACCCCTATGACACAGTCTTATTGCAGTTTAACTAACATTGGTACAACCCCCTTTTGTCAGATCTGTGACCAAGCAAATATTGACAAACGTCTTATATCTACTGTCCAAATATCCTTGTCGGGGCATTATCTGTATTATTTATTCGTTAATATTGGTTTTATATTATCAGTATTATCAGTTTACTGCCGCCCAAAGTAGCCATTGTACTAGCTGTCTGAGGATAACAAGTTGCTAATACAACATGCTATGTAACTGTTGTCTAACTGTTGATATTGTGTATTATAATCTTTTCATTTTTACCCAAACTGTATGTCTATAAGACCAAAGCTAGGGTGGGTAATAAGATAAGATAAGATAAGATAAGATAATCCTTTATTAGTCCCGCAGCGGGGCAATTTGCAAGCTAACCTGGCTATAGGTCATATCGTTGGGTTGCTAACTGTGAAAAACAAAACATTGAATGGCGGATGGGAAGTTTTTTACGCTGCAAAAGTGGTGGCTTTGAGCCAGCAAACTTTTTTACAGCCACTTCAAGTCGACAGGAGATTAATCTTTCATATTTGAAAATGGTTGATAAGGTTTGAGTACCACTTTAAAGCTAGCCTATTAAATATTTTATATTACAGAGAAGTATCACCCATTTTCCTCTCTGCTCTACAGGTTTATTGTATTGGTTCTGTTATACCACTCTCACCAACCTTTTTCTTTTTCTGCAGCAACAGTGAAAATGCTCTTACAAATCCACTTCGAACTACCTGCTCTGCACTAAACAGTGCCAGAGAAAGATTGTGACTAGCTGGTGAACAGAGTGGAGAATTATGCAACTAAAGAGCCAGATATATCCCCCAGAGGCCAAAAACTGATCTTAAAGGAAAGTGAATATTGTACCTATGATTATCAGATGGTCAGAAACAAGACTATGAATGGATGAACTGTTACTTTCCCCCATATCAACTTTACATGGTAAGAATATATCACCTTTGTGTTTATAGCTTGTTGTGCTGCCCCCAGGTGGTCAAAAAAAAATCTGTTATTGCAGATTAAAAGCATCACCATCATCCACTTTTTAAAGCATTCCTGTATTTTCTACTCCTGAAGACCATCACTGGCCGAAGCATTGACTGTAAGCGAAGAAAAACCTCACTAACATTGATTCAGTCAGGCACAGACAGACTTGTCTTCTCCTCCAGTGGAGCCTAAACCTGTGACCCAGATCCCTTGAAAAGTCCCTTGGCTGCTTGAGGAGGCGGGGGAGAGACTGTGCTCCCGCGGCCTGAAATGACAAACAGCAGGCAGGCGGTGGCATGCTTTGCTTGCCAAATACAGCACTCCATGTTCAAATAGTGCTGACAGGGAAAACATAGACACTGTTATCCAGGGTCCCCCTACTCTGCAGTGAGATGTTGAGAGGAAAAACTCCTCCTGGCAGTAGACATAGACCTGTCTGTATGCAGTGCTCAGGGATTTCTACTGCCGCTAGCGTGGAAAAATCACTGCAGATTTGTGGATTTTTCTTGTTCTGACTTACATTTATGACTTTCAGGATGGGCGGCCCAAAGCGTTAAAATCCATTGTTCAAATAAAAAAAAAGCATTGGATTCATTGATCATTTTAAACATCTAGGCAAACTTATTTTTATATATGTAGATTTAATCTGACAGTAGTGATACACTGAGTAGAATTGTTGCTCTCTTAGCTTCCCGCTGAGTTCATTGAACCTTCGACCCGTCCCTTTTCTCTGCCCACGACAATGATGAACTGCAGAGTGCTGCATTCATTCATTCAAAGTAACTGGGAACAAGCTTTCCCAGGGAAGCCGGCTCAGGAAACATCTGACCTGTATTAAAGAACGCATGGATATTCCAGGACCGGCTAGTTTTTATTTCACTGCTTTAAGAGGCATATCGTAATTTCAAATTAAACGTTACAGTTAAGCGCTATGGAAACCACTTAAAATAATATAGTTTGGTAACTGAGAAGGGGAGAAACATTTTTATTTGTCTCCCCTCTCCATAGATATATGATTTTAACCAACGTTATGGTGCCTGACCTTTTTAATGTGAGAAAAAAAATAGTTTCAAACAACTTTAGAGCTAAAAGTGTCAAACAAGTGAAGTGGGAGGACCCGCTTTTTTTTAATCACTGCATTTTTCCTCAATTCAGAAACATGACAGTTTACTTATATAATAGGTTTATGATATGGCCATCAGAATCTTTAATTATTTCAACTTTGTTTCTTTTTTTCTGTCAGTTTTGTGGAAGATGGCTCTAATAGAAACCATAGAGCTCTAAGGGGACGGAATTCAGAATGTGTCTGTTAATGCAACAGTTACTGACTGTATCTTGAACTGACCCAAAATCCCAAACTCAATTATTTAAAACAGTTGAATGCATTAGCAGGTTTCTACAAAGCAGAGTATGTAGCTTCACTTCAAAGTTAGTGGCACACCCAACTGAACTTTACACTCTGTGATTAAATGGTTCTTCCCTCTGCATCTTAAGAATTAAAGTTGACTTCTCCCCTGCAGTTTTTGTGTAAAGTATGCAGGGTTATACCTTTGACATTTGATGAAATAACCAGATATTTTTCTATTCCAGTTGCTAATCTACAAGAGAGACACAAGCCTTAGTAGTGCTTCAACTGTCAATCACCTCACATTGTCTTTGTTAAAAATGAACGTGACGTTTTTTTGCAAAACCCTGAATGACAAAAAATAACTATTCCCACTTTTCTACTTTTTAAGTTTTCTATTAACGACTGTTCTCAGCCATTTATGAATGAATGTGTGATGCAGTCTGCACTGCACAGTACACCTGAAAGGCCACCCAAAGTCTTTCCTGTTTTTAAGCCCCTACTTTAAACTGTTTGTCTGCATCATAATCTAATGAATGCACAATGCACCTCTGTATCTTCAACCCTCCATGCAAGTATATGTGGAAAGCTGCACACGCTCCCCGTGGGCCTGTGACCCCTATAACCCCAGTTCTCCCCTTAATCTCGTAATCTTTAGCAGAACAGCAGCCTCTGTGATCATTGGCAGGTCTAGCGTGTTGCATACCTTCCTCCAGTGGCGCTCAGGGGGGAAATGCAGGAATATCTGCAGGTAATCCTCATCTCCTACTAATATTTGCAGCCGGATTTCTCTAATAAGACCCGGGCCTGTTCTTATGGGTGGGCTGGGTTAGGGGTGAAAACATGGCCTTCTACGGGGAAGTGAAGCCAGACCACTTAAATAAGAGAAGAGGTGCCCCCTGAGATGACCTGTATTATTGGGAAGCTGAGATGCATCTTGTGACTTGTTACGCAACTGTCACCTCTGCCAGTGAATCACAGGAAAATGCATTGTGAACACTTTAGCATGAACAAAGGCCATGTCAGTGCAAGGAAACGAGCTTATATCCTTTAGTTAATACGCCTGCAGACAAGGTGCAGCTACAGCTTTATTGTGATGTGCCTGAGTCTATTTGCATAGACAGAAGAAACTCATTTATTGAACCTAGTATAAAAATGCTGCTCTATTAAATACACTATAAATCCTGTAACAAATCACAACTATATCTCCGACAAAATACATTTATATACCACTAATAAGCTTTGACGAACGACTTTTGGAGGAAAGGCAATGCAGTCTGTGGTTCTTGTCCTGAATCACATTTTTGGCAACTTAAAATACTTGGTTAATATTTGGTTAAGTGTGGAAAAAGTCAATGCATTTGGCTCATAATTGACCTTATCAATATTTAACCCAGACTAAAACTTAATCTAGGCAGCGTTACAAAACATATTTGCCAATGCAAAATAGTTTTTAATGAGTCTGATATCCTAAAATGCAAACACCAACCTCTGTAAAACAATTCTGAGAGAATGAAGAGGGTAACTTGTGGAAACAACCAGAGACTGCGGCTGTGCATTTGATTTCCTGAAACCATACAAAGCATTTTTGCAGTGAAACTGCAGATGCCATTTCTACCAAAGTTTCTTTCTTAATAACTGTGAAACCTTATAGCCATGTGGCAAACACATGAAAATGACATGTGCGATACATGTTATTGTAACATAATATCCCTAAGCGGTGGAGTAAGGAAGTGTTCACATTATTTATGACCACAACACAGAGTGCGTGCCCATCCCGTTAGCCTTTTAACGACTTTTGTCCCAATCATTTCTTTTTTTATTTCTGACAGATGGTTACTTCACACAGCACCGGCCCTGACCGGCCCCCTCTGATATCTTATGGAGTCATCAGCAGCCGCTTGCCAAGTTTAATACGACCGGGGACCATAACTCTCTCTGCAACTACTACTAAACATGCCAGACAGGTCTGGCTCCCTCGCCTCCCTCGCCTCCCTCAGATCGATATCAAATTGTCTTGCAGAGCATCAGCAATCATGCACGCCAGAACGGTGAGCGCTCAGTCAAAGGTTACAGACGGCCCCGGCCAGCTTCGCCCTCAGCCAATGTGTGACCGCCTTTTCAAAGAGTTCTTTGACAAGTTCAACATTGCTCCACCCCGCACCGCCCGCCCCCCTCTCCACCTTCATCCCTCTTCCCTTCCCTCCCTCCTCCACGTTGTTTTCTTTTCTCCGGCGTCCTGATTAAACCTGGAGATCCCGGCGGGAGGCTCTGATTTCTCAGCCCTGACTGTTACTGTAGTGAAGTCAGCGCTGCATGTCCTCACACAAGGCCAGTCAAACCCACTGGCTATGGAAGGCTGAGTAATGAATGAAGTTTGAGCAGGGCAACATCTGCAGGGTGCAGGCGTGTTGCTACTTTGAACTTGAGCCTGTGAGGTCCTGATGTCTTTTCATGTTGTTGGATAAATCCCTGTCAATATGTCAGTCCAAGGCAAATGTTTGACTATGTACTGAGCTTTTCTGGTAGTTAATTAATACTTTACTAATGCTTTATAGATCACCTATAAGACTTTTTTTTTTAAGAACAGCCTTTTAGTTTCCAAGATTAGGAGAATCCTCCTGCACAGCTCATGCTTTGTCTTTTCAGCTTGCTCTTTACTCAACCAGGGGAAAAAAAGTTGTTGGACCAAAATCCAATTATTATTATTAATAATAACAACTTAATTATCTTAAAATCTGCATAAGCAAGTGCATCAGGTGCATCAATGGAAAATCTGTTGTTTTATTGAAGTTTGAAAGGTTTCCCCATGGCTCCCCCTCTACACTATTACCAAATTGCAAATGATAGGAGAGATATGGAGGGTAATAATTAACTTAATGCAACTCAACTTCATCTTAATGTGGACGTCAGATTAAACATTGATGGAAGTGGATTCCTGCATGTGATAGTGCGGCTCTGTGCACAGCTATGAGGGGAGGCACATTGCATCGCCCGGAGCCACTGCTGCATGAATGGAGCCTTTTTTTTTTTTTTTTTTTTTTTTTTGTGTGTGATCACAGGGAAAACTTCCCCCCGGGGGACGTGGAATTTCAGAGGGTTTCCCCCCCCCTTAAACATACACGGGTACACTTTAAAGGCAAAAAGGTAATTTTGCACTTCCTCTCCTGGATAATGCAGCTTTAACTGAATGAAACGCTCCCATTCATTGCAGTTTGAACTCAAGCAAGATGTGCATTTAAAACACAGGAATTGTTTCAAACATTTTTTTGTGTGTGAAAAAGGTTTATGTTTCATGTCACTCAACTCTTCTAAATGTTTCAAAAAAAACAACAAAGACAAACTCACCGTTTTGCTCCTTTACACCTGGGGGGTGAAGTTTACTGACATGACTTGATTCAGCTTCCGTGCCATACTGTTGGAGAAGCGATGCAAGAAGGAATATGAATGGAAGGATCATTTGGATGGAGTGGTGGTGGGCGATCACAAAGCGCTGCTGACGGGGATGGGTTTTGGATCACCACATACGTGCGTCGTTTACGGGACACCAGTGCTGTTTCGGACACATTTGGAGAGGGTAAAGGCAGAGTAGAATCCACATACTCTTTATCATCAGTCCTTCTGGGGGAAAAAAAATGAAAGTTATATGTCCTTAAATCAAGACCAAATCCTCATCCAAAGACTTGCGCCGCTGCTGCGTAACGCAATTGCGCACCTGTTGGTTCTGAGAAAAGTTGGTGACTGAGTTTGGACAAAGCTCAGCTCAATGTGATTATAATCCTGGCATTAGTTGTAAAAGCAAAAAAAAAAACCCCCAATGCAGGCATGTGATCTATGGTAAGAGATCATTAGAAAAGCACAGATGCATTTTGGCTAAAGTGCGCGTCCACGGTGCGGTCTTGTCTCCGTCTGCGTAAATCCCCGGTTGATCTTTACGCATTACCGCAAAGGCTCACACAGAGACAGTGTGTGCAGCAACCTGATACAGTCTGTACCCAGAAAAAACCCCCATTCGCAACACCGAGACGGTGTTCTGTTGTTGTCCTGCGAGGTCTTGAGTCCTATAACTCGGTGGAGAGTGAGATAAAGTGTCGCTGCTCGGCTCGGGGTTGGGTTTGTGGAGACTGCCAACAGACGGCACAACAGGTGCTGTACATAAAGTACAACTTCCCAGCTGAGGAAACTCCCCGGCGAGTTAACTGTTCCGTTGCTGCTGCTGCTGCTGCTGCTGCTGCCTGGGCCAATGAGGTGTTTCACCCACTTTCAGTTAGAAATTGTCATTTTTTTTTTTTTTTTTTTTTACATGTTTCCATTCCAGGAAATGTGTCTCCAGATAAATGAAGCAGCTCAGGACAGTCTGTTATGAAGAAGAAAGTTGATACAAAGGAAACATTCAAATCATTTTTACAGACTTCTTCCTCCAAACTAGAAAAAAGTAACTGTAACACTCATATACCAGATAGTAGTGGATATTTTTAGAGCTCAATATAAAAAAAAAAAACTAAAAAAAAACACTTTAATAGTCTAATACTGTTGGAGTTATTTTTCTCAATCTGATTCTTCTTCAGAATAATTTTCCCACAAATGCTGAAATATTTCAAAATGATCAGTGAGAATGAATTAGTGGCTCAATGTTACACTTGTTCTAAGAAATTTTTTTTTTCTCAAAGACTAAAGTTGAGAAGATATATTTGTATTCTATGTAGAATAGTTCACTCTCTGTCTCATGCAATACTTAATATTGTATTACGATGTACATGGTTTTTTCCGGAGTTTTGTCTAGTGACGGTGAAAAAAAAAAAAGCGTATTTGAGGAAGGACAAACGTTCACTTGCTACTGTTGTGTGTCTCATTTGTTCCCTCCGTGTTAGTGTTCATAACATAACTCTTTCTATTCGGCTACATCATTGTGTGCCTCTGTGGGCCACTAACATTTTTTAGCCAGTGCATCATGGTCCATGAAATTCACAACATATACATGATTAAACAATGAAGTCCGCAGAGTCCATAATCACATCAGGAAGCTTGGCCATCCAAAAGGAAACTTTCCATAAGAAAATATGCATAAATAACCTTTGTTGTAACCACGGTGTGATTGTTTAAAGACTTGATTCATTTGTGCCAACACCCGCAGACTCTTCAACACGCTGTGGTGCATCCTGCCTAAATGTTTCTGTGGAAGGAAATGTTTAAGAGCTTCTCAATTTGTCATATCAAAGCAGACACACCGCTTGGAACAATACTCCCCTCATGTTCCCAATTTCCTTCCTCCCCCTCACACTGTTGTACCTCATCAGCAGCGTTTCATGTGGTTCCTCCCGTTCTATTGTATGGCAGAAATCCGCAGAGTATCCCCCCCCCAGTGTATGGTAAGTCTGGTGCAGCACAGACACAACAATCAAAGGGGAGCTGGAGACATGTTGAACTCATTGAGCCAGACACATGATGCAATGCTGCAGCAATTTACCCCCCAGTCTCGCATAGCTCAGAAACTACCACCTCAAAGAGAGTTGCAGAGCAGCCATCTCCCCCAGTATCAAAGGTATGAAGGGAGGGTTTGTGGTTTTAATCAGAGTTAATGGCTGGGAAAAGAAGGCACGGGGCATTGATACAGTCATTTCATACGTGTGTTGCCCCTGTGGAGAGGGGCATATAGAGGTCTTCTTGTGCCTGCTGCAAGGGCCAAGGCCCTTTGTGTAAAGGAGAGTATCACATTCCAGCCCTGCAAGGGCCTGCAGCAGATGTCAGCACTTCACAATGTGGAATCCCTCTCTCTTTCGCACACTCTTACACACTCATTCTCCCCTTGAGGTTTTGTCTGTAAAAGCTGGGTATTTTGTCTCGTTGTCCACATTTGATTGCCGCTTCCACGGTGGTCTTGGGAAAACGTGGAGGCTTTGATACAAAGAAATATAATAAACAGAGGAAATTAGAAACAAGGCAGACCTTTTTGGGTCACGGCTAACACACAGAGGCATGCCAGCCAGGAGGGCTCTGCGTCCAGCGAGCAGGCTGGAGATGGAAATGTATACAAAAGAGAACTCACAGTGGTCCGCTCCAAGCTCAAAATCCCATTAGACCTTTTCGGGACACATAACTGTCAAACAAACAAATGCGCACTCTCCCAATCAGTCCGCGTTACGCAACGCATCTGTCACTTTGTCTGCAAAACACCAGTTTGGTTCCAGGTGATATGAAGTGAATCACAAGGGAGCGGACACGTTTGCCACATCCAGATCGCAGCTCATTATCACATCTTGAAGGGAAAGAAAAAGGTCTTTGAGATGACTTCATTTATATGGTAAAAACCTCCTGTAGCAGCAGCAGGAGCTTTTTCTGTGTGGTCCTGCGTTGGAGGAGTCGAGGGAAATGTGTCAGCAGAGGAATTTAGTAAGAAATGACTCACGTCTTCTCGGAATTCATAACAAATTGAAGTCTTTCACATTCATCGTTATGCCTGATGAGTTCTTATCATTGAATCACAGATACAAGGTTGGTGCTAATGCTCTGAGGGTGCTTTGCCCTTCAGTGTGTGGACACACACAGTGAGATATTCTGTGAATTTTAAAGTGGTGTGCTTAAGTTTAGGATTTCGGTAATTGCCCCTGGCTGCACTTGGCTTTGAAACCAGAGCCCCCTGGTGGTGCCCCTCAGAGCTACAGTCAGTCAGGAATTTGCCCCTTGAACACTTACATTACATTTACATTACATTACATTACAGTCATTTAGCAGACGCTTTTATCCAAAGCGACTTACAATCAGTAGTATATTACATATCATTCACACATTCACACACTGATGACAGGCTACCATGCAAGGTGCCACCATCAGACTCTAACTAACATTCATGCAACATCCAGTCCACACCGACGGCAAGCCTTCGGGAGCAACTTGGGGTTAAGTGTCTTGCCCAAGGACACATCGACTGCCGAAGCCGGGTATCGAACCACACTTACACACTCACACTTACATTACATTACATTACAGTCATTTAGCAGACGCTTTTATCCAAAGCGACTTACAATAAGTGTATTCAACATAGGTATTCAAGAGAACTACTAGTCACCAGAAGTCATAAGTGCATCTCCTTTCTTAAACAAGCATCTAAAAGCATAAACCAGAGCAAAAGTATAGTGCAGAGGCAAATTACTACGAAAACAATAAGTGCAACGAACTAATACGAATACAATAAGTGCAACGAACTGATACGAATGCACTTGTTGAATCCACTGTGGAAAATTGTCTGTGGAAAAGAAAGCATTTCATTTAACTCCAGTCTCACTTTAAGGAAAGCATGTCATGATATGATTCAAATAACATGGTAAAGCGTTAACATGCTGTCTTCTACATTCTCTAATCTGCTTATCATCTTCAGCTTTGCAGAACTGGAGCCTTACCTTTAAGCATTTCAACCTTTAGAAACACCCATCATTAGTACAGTATAGAGGTTATACTGTTGTTTTTCAGTGCCTGGTTTGTAATCGGTGTTAACTCTGACGCAGAAACCCCAGACCTTCTCTGTGGTGATAACTCGCTGCTTCTGAAACAATCTGCTTGTGTTTTTTTTATTGGCTGCTTATAATCTGCACATCTAGATATATTCTGTTGCTGCCTTTGTTGCACTCAACTGCAAATTGGTGACATTGTTCGTGGGTGGAAGCCTGTTATTGATATTCAACTGGTCTAAGTTACATACCATTAGTGTCTGCATCTCATTTTCTCCACTGGAAGGGCACCCTAGGAGGCACTTCATCATGTTGTATCTGCCATAGCGGCATCCAAGACGGCACCTTTGCTGCACTTCCTTTGAACATGGGGCACCAAGAGTCAAATCACTCCAAACACAGCAAATACACAGAAGTATTATCAGCAAAATATACTAAAATATATTATAATTAAAATGACCCCAAATACATATTACCACCTTTAACAGTGTCACAAATAATAAACTAAACTAATGTATCTATTTATCATGTTTTTTTTAGTGCTGATGCATTCACTTGGAACCATCTATTAAATGTTTTAGCTGGTTGGAGTTGGAGTCAATTGTAAGCATGTTAAATACCATTGGTGAGTTTTATCAGGCATCACATAATATCTTATCACCTGATCATATGTTTTGCATGTAAAATGTGCAAAGTAGCTTTCCAATTCAAATGAATTTTAGACATAAAATAGTACTAACTAATGCTTTGTGTCAACATTATGGACAGGTAATGGAAATAAAATGAAAGTCAAATTAAGATTCAAACCGTGACCTTGAGTTTTTAATTGTTCGCTGAAAAATATTAGATTCCAGTTTGTTAGTAAGTCGTCCTCATAAATCAAATCATTCATATGTAAGATATTTCATGTCATAAAGTATGACACTGTTAACAGAAAACAGCACTTACTCTAGTGGCCTCAGTGGGCCGGTACAGACTGAATTCAGAGTGTCAGTGTTGTGCTCTTTTCATTAATTACGCCCAAAACACGGATATTCTTGTCAGAGGCATTTATCCTTTACATTTGTCTGCAGCCAGTGTTTCACAGCAGAACCTGAACTTCACTTGTTCATTTTGGGAAGCTGTCTGACTCCGGCATGCTCTGAAAATGAGACAGGAGGAAGTCTGCAGTGTGATAGCACACGCTGGGAAGAACAAACCACAAACCACATTCAAATGTATGTGTTTTAATGTGATGTTGGAATAATATAAATATCGAAAGAAAGGAAAGCTAATCGCATGAGGTGCTGTATTATAATATTAGTTTCCTGTGGAGCCATTAAGTTGCAAGCATATCGCTGTTTGTTTGATATAAATTTCATATTTCATACTTTGGAAAGAACCTCTTTCTCTTGGAGGATTCCTCTCGTTCACCGTCCAAAAATCCTCCCACTGGACAGCCTTCTGGCTTCATGCCTGCATCATAATCTTTGTTAGCGTTGCACTTTCTGAACATCTGCTGACATGGGAAGACTCAGATTCAATTATGCCAACCTGCTTATTTTAATGATCCTGGGGTCAGATCTATACTGCCAAACTTCATCAATACAATATAGTACTGGAGCCCAGCACTGCGTGGTGATGAGTTGTCTAAGATTGAGCATCTGCAAGCCTGAAACTCTTTGCATATGTCTGCTCTCATATTTAATTTACAAAGTATGCATACTGAGCATGTGCAGTTCGGATTGAGTGCACTGTTTTTCGTTGTTGCTAATGTATTATATCTGTCTTGGGTTTAAGTGCTTTGGTTGTAGAATGTATAATATGGCTTCATACATGTTTGGTTTATAGGTCAGACAAAGGAGAGCATGCAGACGGTTGATACCTGATCAATAACTAAAGGGAGAACTCAGCAACCAGGAAGGTTGGCGATCTCTGAACATGTCAATGTTCTGTGAAACTGCCTGTTTACTGGGCTGCTGTAATGAGGGAGTTCATCCGGAAAATATAAATGTCTTTTCTTCCCAAACCAGAAAGAATTTATTATTTTACAAATTATTTTTGAAACGAAAAAAAGGAATCACAGCAAAATTCTAATAACACTAAATTAACAGTGAGCCAGTGGTCTGGTGGGGGTATTGAGTTGAATCCTCACTCAGCTACTCAAACTATACATACAGTAATATACAGTAATATTAAAGAGCATTCATTGTAAGACCCTGGTATCACTGTAACAACAGCTGATTGTTGTGTAACAGGAGTGAAAACAAAGCTAAACAGTAAATGCAAATAGGAAAAATAGGTGACTCTGTAAATGTATGTCAGTATCACTTGCTTTATATACAAATTTCAAGAACATTAACTATTTTATTCTTGCTATGGGGTGCTTGTAGAAAAAACAAAAAAAACAACCTCATCTGTAATTAATATGATGGATGTGCTGGCAAGGAAAAGTGGTTAATGGTGTGACTGCCCTTGACGATCCCATCATCAATATTTTTACAGTACTATTAACAAATAATAAATCATACATCCCTACTTACTATTTAGTTTTTTCTTATTTATGCCTTTACCAGAAAACATTTATAATGTTAAAATCCATCAAATCCAATCTTCGAAATATTCAAACCCCATCAGTCCTGCAGCCCTTTGATCTTAATCCCTTGTGATTTCCATTAAAGTCTCTTTTCCGTTGACAGCACATAACATCTGCGTCTTCCTCTTCCAAGGGATTTATCTTGTCACCGATCTGAAATTGTGTCCATGAACTTTCTCTGGGAAAAGAACTACCCATCACTTAGCAGCACATAGTGAAAAATATGTTGTGCCAGTCTCCCTCTGTCAAAAGCTTTATTTTTCATTTGAATAAGAAAGTGACAACACGTATAACTCCCCCGAGCTACAGCAGTATAGTAGAAATGTGCTCTGCATGCCAGGTATAATACCACAATAGATTGGCTCAATCCATCCTGACATATTTCTGGAACAGCACATGGTTGTCCATCAGACTCATGGCTCGGAGCCAGTGAACATTTTTGTAGACGACACAAAAGAATCCTTGTGCTATGCTGCAAGCGTCTTGATTGTAACACCAGAACCATGCCCTGTGACATAAATCATTAATCTCTATGCATGTGGTTCTGATTAATTTGTGTACGCGAATGGAATGCCTTGTCAGTCAAAATTATACCACGGGGATCGACGTGGAAAGGCCGCCCAAGTTGTTTGACATGAAGCGATGGATGAATGAGATATGGATCAAAAATCGTGGGAAAAAATTGCCTGAGTTGTGTTCTGCAATGGATTTCATTTTCACCGAGAGAACAAAAAAGATCTGGCTTCCTGTTTCAAATCAACTCGCAAAATGAATGAAAAATGACAAACTGTTCTGGCGTTTGGAAAAAGTTCTTCATGTGGTAAAAAAAAAAGTAAGAACCACAAGCAAATCCAGGCGCATGCTGTGGTTTGTGTTAACGAGTGCCAAATATGTTGGGGGAATTCTGTTTGTAACAGACAAAATATGATTGCAATTTCTAGCATTACCAAGATAATCAAATCTATTTGGCGCCAATTTATAAAGATTCAGATTTTATTACACCGCAGTATATGAGCCATATGGAAATCCAACGGCAAAACTGGAAAGCCAAAGTTCAACAAGAAACAGCAAGCAGCGGATAGCTACTATATACCAACAACAATACTTTCTTGTCCATCTTTTTAAAATTAAATTCCTTCAGGTGAGGTAGCAGGCAGGGTAATCCACCTCACCGAGTTTTTTAAGATTAAATCGACAATCTGAGGCTGCTCAAGGAGAGAAAACTCCATCATATTAGCAGTTGTCGACATAACTTTAAGCTGATCTAAGCCGTATACACACACACACACACACACACACACACATGCACACACACCATTCTAACAACTGAGCAGTATTTTACTTTACTTTTTTTGTTCGTCGGGCCTTGAGATTTTACACACCACCAGCAGAAAGCTCAGCTCCCCACAGAATACTTTGATCTTCAGAGAAACATCAATCATGTGTCGCACAAAATTAGTCCTTAACATGCTTCATGAACTCCAAGGCTTTATATGAAATCGATTAGGAGACCATATTAAGTGAAAATATTTG